>NC_141051.1:19236561-19541561 GCF_041138505.1 Cibotium barometz
CGAGGATTAGCGGGAAATAGGCGGGTTTTCTTTTACACGCTCTTTCCGATCTGCATCCCTGCAGCTTAAGGTTTTCCTGGTCTGCAGAGCGCCTCTGCCTCTTGCGTTTTTCTGATGCTGTAAGCGTCTTCGGTTTCATTAATCAAAGCGCACGCACATGCAAGTTGCAGCCAGTACCCCTTCTCTTGTGTGTGAGGAGACCACGCCTCCTCCCCTGGACAAGCTCCTTGAAGATGGTGAGCTCCTACCCTTTCTTTATTGCTCCTCTCTTTGTTTAATCGGCTGTGTGTTGAACCTTCGCATCAGTTTTAGAGCGCAAAAACACTTTTCAACATAGATTCGTGTGCATTATGCATACTCTCCGTGTTAAGGTCTTTATGTTGAACATTCGCAGTTGTTTTAATAAACAAAAACATTTTTTTAACATAGGTACATGTGCATTATGCATACGTGCATATCATGCACATCTGCAAGCCTTTTCTACACTCTTCACTTGAATTGGGCTACACTGCATAGCTGCACAACCCTTCTTATATACATATACACATGCAGATGTATGTATGCATGTGTGCAAGCCATCACTAACTACCACTTGTGGCTATTGTGTTAGTGAGGATCCATGTACGTGTTCAGCAAAATATGCACATGTATAGATGTAGATTCACGGCATTAACTTGTCATTTATATCTTCCTCCTTGTTCTCTTCTTTGTGAAATGCAGGCAGCACATTCCATGCCGATAGCGCCATGTTTACATCTGCTGCCTGCCGGAATTAGTAGGATGGATTAACCACTTGTTAGTCTAGTCTCTGGTGAGGTAGAGGGTTGTTACAGATTAAGAGTGTGCGCTTGTAATCTCTTCAACAATTGGCTGGGTGTATTGCAAAATACACAATACTTGTTTGGCCCTTTTCTTCACACATACATATATTTGTGCATGTTTCTCATACCTGTCTTTCTGTGATCATCTCATCTCAGGGGAAGACAGTGATTCGGATGCTAGAAAGGTTCCCGACATGGCAGGAAGGGCGCCAACTAGCTCTGCGGCCGGATCTGCAAAGAATCATGGTGGAAGGAAAAGAATGACTTTGCCTGCTGAGAAAGAGCACAAGCGTATGAAGAGGTATGAAAATGGAGAGTAATTGCCTTCCAAGCTTATGTTGATGTGGCAAACAAACTCCTTAAGTAGTTTAATTAGTGAAAATTTTGGACTTGTATTATCAGGCTGCTCAGAAACAGAGTGTCTGCTCAGCAAGCCAGGGAGAGGAAGAAGGCATACCTCACCGATTTGGAAGCTCGGATGAAGGAGATAGAGCAAAGGAATGCGGAGCTTGAAGAGAAGGTCTCGACTCTACAACAAGAGAACTCAATGTTGCGAAAGGTCCGAAACTAACGTTTTCAGTCCATTCTATACATCTATGTACACATGGTCAATATATATTGAGTGCACATGCAGGTTATATGTCTTTGTATGCATTTATATGGGTACATGAGTCATATGTATATGTACGTATGTGGTTCAATAAAGAAGTTGTTTGTGTGTATGTGGGCATGTGTGATTTAGTTATGTATTTGTCTATTTTTGCAAGTTATTATTACTATTATTATTATTATTATTTTTTCTCGGTTGTCTCTATCAAGCATTTTTTTAAATAAAATAAAAAATTTATTTTATTTTACAAAAATTTTAAAAAATTTTGTTTGTTTTTGGTGATTCTTTCCTTTCTTTTAAAATTATTCATAAGTTCAGATTCATCTGGCCTTATGATGGTATATATGTATATGTATGTACTCAGATTCATGCATTCAAATCCCCATGTGCCAGGGTTTTATGACTCCTTTTCAATAGTTGTCATGGTTCTCTTTACACTTCATAGCTTCATAAAGCCATTGTCTTGCCTTTTTGTTTGTGCAGATTATAAGGAGCACCTCCATTAGGAATGACAATCCTGGGGGAATGAAATGATGCCATCACATACTACGAAGTACTGTAAACAAAAAGAAACGGGTATGCTCAGAACTGTTTTCTCAAAAAACACAATTTCGTGGCCTGGAGACTTTGAAAATGCCCGAAGTTTTGACAAAGTGATCTACTCATTATTGCCTTGTGGTAAGCCTTACTGTTAGCATCTAAAGTGGACAGTTATGCACATGTGGAATGACTTCAATCATGAATACTCTTAGTGGGTAGCCTGAACTGAAAGCATAGCTGCTCCATATTTAATCTTTGTTTTCCTATAGGTGGATCAAAGTGGTAGGTTGATCTCTCGCTAGGCTAACCATGTTGGTGTACAACCCAAGGATCCAGGTTACAGGTTACTCTTCTTTTTCAAGACAATCCATGCATCCTTTCACAATTAAACTCAAACTTAATGCGTTGAAAGTTTTGAAGCACTCACTTCGGCCTTTCCAATGGGGCCAAGCTCGCAAGGTGGTACTACCTTACTTCTTAGCCGATATTAGCGCTGCAACAAGAGTATCAATATTGGGTTACTTCTCATGATGACTTATTGCACTTACTAAAGAATTTAGTAGCCTTTGCAAGAGTTGAAATCTTGAGGTGCTGTCTTTGTACAATTATTTAATTAGTGTAAATAAAGTAAGTTGTATATATCACTGATTTTATATACCTATGGGTTAGGAGTGGGAGGTATTTCATCATTTTCTGAAATTTTTGTAGCATAATCGCAAGATCGGAGTGTTGGAAGGTGAGTGTTGCCCCTTATGCATGTTACCTATGGGAGAGAAAATGAACTAGAGCCTAGAGTAGGGATGATGTGTAGACAAACCCACTCAACATGAGTGCACTAAATTGTGAATCGAAAAAAAACCAAAGAATAAAATACCAAATGATGTAAGACCCAAAGTAGAGGCATAAATAGTTGTGAGGGTGATTTCCTAAGCCTCTAAAGGCACTTGAACTGTCTCCACTTGATCTCTTTAAGACCTTTGACATGGAAGAAGACATCTTACTTGGGAAGTCCTCAATAGAAGCCATTGTTCTTGATCGGAAAAAATATTCCAACTTGGAATGGTCATGCACCAAAAACAAATACAGCACCAAGCTCCAAGCTCCAAGCTAGCTTATCTTGGTATTGTATTTGTTTTTGGTGCATGACCATTCCAAGCTAGCGTAGCTTGGTGCTGTATTTGTTTTTGGTGCATGACCATTCCAAGCTAGCTTGGAGCTTGGTGCTGTATTTGTTTTTGGTGCATGACCATTCCAAGCTAGAATATTTTTTCCTATCAAGAACAATGGATTTTGTTGAGGTCTTCGCAAGTAAGATGTCTTCTTCCATGTCGAAGGTCTTAAAGAGATCAAGTGGAGACAGTTCAAGTGCCATCTCAACATCCTCTCCTATTCTATAGAGGCTTAGGAAATCACCCTCACAACTATTTCTGCCTCTTCTTAGGGTCTTACATCATTTGGCATTTTATTCTTTAGTTTTTTTTCTATTCCCCATTTAGTGCACTCATGTTGAGTGGGTTACCCCTACTTGCAAAGGATTGACATATCCACCAATCTTTGTATCCACTAACCATTCTATTATTGATCATCGTGTATACATGGAAATCGGTTAGCACAGGCAAGATTGTATTAGCGTGCCTTGTTGTAGAGTGTGAAACTTGGATCTTGTGATTGCTTTGCATAGTACCTAGTAAAAGTTCAAGAAATGGCATGTAAGGATAGTTATAAGAGTGTGTATTATGTCGTTAGACAAGTTGGAGTCAAGAGAGTGGGTAAGTGAAGCTTCTTGGTGTGTGAGGTAGGCTTGCGTGATAAGTGTGCAAGGCTTGCAAGCTTCACAAGTGTTTGTGGACACGGAAGGGGGTATCCCACTTTGAAACGGTCGCTATCACATGAAGGAATGAGAACAACAATGATTTGCCTTTACATTGTGAAGACATGTGGGCCAAGTAGTTATTAACATTCAAGGCCAAGTAAGTGAAGGTTTGTAGATTGGATCTCCTTGGTCCCGCTTTTTCTTGACTTCCTCTCATGTTCGCATCTTGACTGACCTCTACATGTTGGTTAATTTTTTTGTGAATCTTGGGCGTGGATGGGTGGCGGTGTAGGCATGCATCCCGTTTGCTCATGGAGCGTGTGAAGAGGAAAAGCAACCAACGTTTCTGGGATTGTCACTTTGAATGTGACTTTGACTCTTACCCCTCTTGTAGGGCAAGTAGTTCAAGAGCGAATCCACTTCTGTGTGAGGTATCTATTGTATCACTATTGGGTGTCAAATTGCTCAAGCGAGCTAAGTGTTTTAAGTGAATGTAAGTATGTGAGTCAACACATTGAGCCATAAATGCTTTGCACACTAAACTCACTACCTTGTTTTGTATTATTGTTCTTACTCACTTCTTCCATTTCAAAGCATTTGATGGATCTATGAGCATTGCTCCTTGGGAATCCATCCAAGAAGTTGTAGGTCCCCGTGCGACTCTTTCTAGCACATGCTTTGTAGTAGGGGTTAGTGATATGAAATTGTGGATGTACTCACGTTATTTTTCTTTCTTGTTTTGCACTGTCACTATGGATGATACCATTTTCTATGGGTTTTTGTTTCCTTTTTTGGCACCATTACTATGGGTGATACCAATTGGAGTGTTCAATTACTTTCATTGATAAGCTTTTGTAAACTTCTTTTTCATCCATTGTAATTATTTAGGGTTTATAAGATAAGGTTGTTGCTTCACTAGTTTTGTTCCATTTATGGTAGAGATTGTACATTATTACTTCTAGCAGAACTCTCTTTAAGCTAGGATACTTTTAGATGAAATGATATTGGAGTTCACATAGTAATTTTAAAAGACATTTTTTTAGCTTTTGGATTTAAATCCTCAGCAATGTAAGGATGGAGTCTTCAAAGTTTTGTGTAAGGTTTACTTGTTTAAACCTTGGTTGGATCATCTGACAGTATTAGATTTCTCAACATGTGTGTTAATCATTGATTGTTCAAAATAGAAACCATTTTGGAACTTGTATATGCACCTCCACTTTTGAGCTTCCTTGTCCTTGAGTTTTTCTTCATAAAGAGTTATGCTATGCCAAGCATATGTAAGGTTACAATTTACCTTTGAGCCAAATTATTGTTGTAGATTTTGAAGGTTTGTCAATTTATACCAAAGGATGCATCCATCTCTTAAGAGTCCTCATGTCTAAGAATTGGTACGTACTTTGACTTAATAAGGTTATCTTTTTGGGATGTGTTGAGATTGACATCTATTCATTGAAGATTATGGTTATGGTTATGGTGTTAAGCTGTTCTTGAGAAGTTCTTTGCTCATTGAATGGGTTTCTTTTGTAGGTTTACCTTGAAAGTTTGGTCCATTTTAAGATATGTTTGGTTAGTTTAGTAATCAAGGATTAGCCTTATAGTCTGGAGTACCAATATTGTTTAGTGTTACATGATGTAGTTGTCAAACAAAATTTGGTTAACACGGTTTCCTTCATTTGATTAATTTTAAGCTCTTTGTAAGTATGTGCAAGGTCAGTGGTCATCCAAGTGATGCGCTAGCATCATGGTTATGCCTACATCCCATTAAGAAATATCCATGGATGGTTGACGTTGACACGGTTAGTTGCTAGTGCATGTGTTTGTGCATGCCGTGAGGTGCAAGATGATGTGAAAAACAATGTGATGTGCGTAATGAAATATGTATATCAACAATGAGGTGTATCGGGGTATGTTTTGTGCTGGGAGCATAAACAACATTCCATGGTTGGGCAAGTGTACGATTACAAGGAATTTTGTGTGTTTTATGGGCATCCCACTACACAATCAAGGGTCACGATTGTAGTAAAATGTCAATTTAAGCCATCATTGGTTATGCAAGATATCTAGAGGCGGTTCATTGTTGTGAAAGTTTATTGATGAAACAATATGGCTTTAGGAGTTGTATGCGCCTAATGGTGTTACACAACGTCGTTAGTTATGGGACGATTTTTTGTGTTTGTGCAACGCCAAGCTTGGCTTTGTGTTGGGTGATCTTAATGTATGTGAATTGTCGAAGCATACTTCTACACCTCACTCGATTATGGATGGGCCGGAGAGGCTCAGTTGGAATGTGTTTGCCACAATCAAGTTTTGAAACAAGATGTGGTCATAGCTACAACCAAAATGAGAGGATTTATATATGTCTCTCAAAAGTATGTGGGTACAAGTGCTCGTCTGGACCGAATGTATATTTGCCAACATGATTTGTTTTTGTCAGAGATATTTTTCGTCGGTGGAATATAATCATATTTTGTCATATCATTTCTCTTTGGTTTTGGAGATGCATAGCCATTCTGTGGATGCTTATAGGCCATTATTGGGAAAGCCTCCTCTTAAGGTTAACCAGACTTTCTTGGAGCATGCTGTTTTCCATTAGTTTTTGTTGTAGGTGTTATAAAACTTTTCACGCCATGTAATCTCTGTCGGGGTGTCAGGTTAGGAGTGTTGTATGTTTAATATTTAAAAGCTTGATCACTAGTATGGGATTCATAATACACCATATTTTAGAGAGAAGTTGTTGAGTTTAGAATCATTGTTGGTTTATTTGAACTAGGTGGTTATGGTTCTTGCCTTGACATTGAGATAGCCATTGATTGGTTGTCCCATCAGGTTGCAATACTGCACGAGAATTAATATGTGAGATATAAGCTTATGGCTCGAATGGATGTTTTACTGGATTCTAATTGTCAATCATAAAAGTTCTTTGCTTATTTGCAGCAAAAGCATGCACGTGAGAATATTACCAGGACGTAAGATAGGCAAGGAGTATTGATTACTGATCCATCTTGTGTTCTAGATGTGTATGGACTTTTATCACCATTTGTTGGGTTCGCAAGAGGTCATATCTCCTGATGTCATTACAGCTAGAGAGTCTTTGTTTCACTTGATTCATCACTAGGTATCAAATGTTTTTGCAAATGAATAGGAAAGAGAAATTTCTGAGGATGAGGTGGAAATTGAGTTGAAGCATTTGCCTAAAGGAAAAAATCCAGGATGAGATGGGCTCCTTGATGAGTTTTTCACAAAGTATGTTGATGAGTTGAAGGTCCCTCTCGCTTTTATTTTTCCGGAGGTCTCCATCCGACCACCTCCAACTTCACAAAGGGCATGGTCCTCAAAGCCATTCGCAGACTACGCAATGGAAGATTGGGCTTGTACGTTTATTGCCTAAAGTTTCATCCCCAGTCAATCTACGTCAATGGAGATCAATCACATTGATGGGAGGCCATGTATTAGATATTTGGAAAGCTCTTGGCCAACAGGTTGCAGCGATTTCTTCCTACTTTGATTCATCCAAGGCAATATGGATTTATTAAAGGTCGAAATATTTTGCATAATATACTGAATGTACAAATTAGAATTGATTATGCAAGGACTTCAAGGCAAGAGGTGGTTACGATTCAACTGGATATTGAAAAGGCTTATGATCACGTTAGTTGGTCTTTTCTTTCACAGCGTATACAGGCTATGGGATTTGGCCCTCGCATGTCTTCTTTAATTTATACTATTAGCCAGCATGCAGTGGCTAGGCTTATGATTTATGGTGGGGTGACTAAGCTCATTCATTTGACGAGATCGGTCAAACAGGGATACCCAATTAGTCCTCTCTTGTTTGCAATTGTTACACTTCCAATCTTATCTCGACTGGATAACCTAGTGGAGGACGGTGAAGTTGTAGGGCTTACACTTTCAAGCGAAGAGCAGATGGTTGGCCATGCATTGGTAGATGATTCTTTCATGTTCCTTAAGGCTCAAAGAGATAATGTTCAAAAGGCTATGGTTGTTTGGGATACTTTTGGTCTTGCTTCACTCAGGATTATGTATTAATATGCAGAAATCTGCTTTGATAAGTTGTATCGAGAGCGATTTGCTTGGTTTCGGATGGAATGGGTAGATTATACAGAGGGGATGCATCACATGCCACTTGGGTTATCCGATTGGAGTTAATGTTGATTCACATGCTTTGTTGGAATGGATTTCTGCAAGGATAAATGATAAGTTTGTGTATTGGAAATCTTGGGGTTGGCCTATGCATGTTTGGCTCAAAGAGACACAATTCATTATGATTAGCATGATATCTTTTTTCTTGTCTTTGTTACCATGGACGGGCAGAGCTTTGCATCAGATACAACAACCAATTAGATTTATGCTATGGAAAAGAGCAGGGCATATGTGGATTTCTTGGGAACATGTTACTACTTCGAAGAAGAGGAGTGGAGGGGTAGCCCTATTAGATGTGAGATTTCATATGGTCGCTAGGAGATGGCTTTTATTGCAAGATATGTGTCTCTCTCAAGAGCCATGGGTCAGGTCCTCATAGAGGAGGTCACACTTGTGCATGGTAATACCAGGATTGATGGTACATGGTGGGATGTAGTGAATGGTTCCCAACAAGTATGAGTGGTGGCTTCACCTCTCCTTTCGCATTTGATGATCTCACGGAAGGAGGTGTTGGCACACGCTAAATAGAAGTCTTTAGATCAACGATTGCAGTTGAATTCTATGGTGGCACACACTAAATGGAAGCCTTCAGATTAGTGATTGCAATTGAATTCTATGGTGGCAAGTGAGGTGTTGGCTATTTTACAACTTCTGGAGTGGCCTGACAAACTTGTTGAGTGGCCAAAATTCAATAGAATGGCTCAATTGGGACTAGTGAGAATTTTGGATACTTTGTTTCCTCGTAGAGGCCGCTTATTGTCTTTTCGAAAAATCCATCAATATGTATGGGTTCCATGTGGATATGTACAGTTATGGGAGAAGGTGAGAGGAGCACTTACACTGTTTGGTGATATTCCTTAGTTGGAGGATCAACAACCTTGGTTAGATTGGGCATTTAGAATGCCTCAGGACATTGTCTAGCATACAACAAATCAAGTGTACCATATGATGGTAGAAGATAAGTGTTGGATCACTGAGAAGGCTAAGAGGGTATGAACATCAGGAAGACTACCATATGATGATGGAAGATAAGCGCTAGACTACTGAGAAGCTAATAGGGTATGGAACATCATGAAGAGTAGGTCTTGGTGGAAGGAAGGAATCTTACAGGGCTGGTGGCCTAAAATTCCATATCAAGGGGAGGTGTTCTACATGCTTGGAAACACGCCCGTGTCTCTTCATTTCATGCCTGATGGCAAAGAAGGTGTGGGATTTCCTTACTCCCATATGGACTCCATTGATAGATAGGCCCGTATAAAGGTTAAAGACTGGATTTTTGGCAAGATTCTGAATGGGCCAGATAACCTAGAACATTCAGTTTTCTGTCATTTTTTAGGTGGATAGGTTTGTGGCATATGTGGTTATATAGGAATGCCTTCATAGTTGATGCAAAAGTTGGTATTACAGCTCACATAGGTTGTATAAAAGAGCTACTATTGTGGTCAACTCATTTGGTAGAGAATGACACGGCTATATATTGGATGAGGGTACTCCGAGCTACACCTATGGTTCATAGTAATTTGGTAGAGAATGACACGGCTATATATTGGATGAGGGTACTCCGAGCTACACCTATGGTTCATAGTAATTAGTGAGGGAAAGCTAGTACATCACATGGCAGCCATGTGGCCATTTGTAAAGTAATTTTTTGGTAATATATCTTCTATTACGAGAGAGAGAGAGAGAGAGAGAGAGAGAGAGAGAGAGAGAGATCTCTTTATTCCAAAAGGATATTTTATTCCAGAGACCGTGCGATAAAAATTAGAATAAAGAGATATATCTTTTTGTTCAAAAATGATATTTTATTGCAGAGACCACGAGATAAAAATTATGTGAGACAGATAAATAATGGGAACACTCTTTGTAGAGACCTACTTTAAGAAGTAATGCAAAGCCTATTTATTCCATAGGATGTATCACTAAAAAAAACATGCATGGAAATGTCTGTAGTACAAAAAATTATACAGGAGAGAAGGAAAATGAATTTAAGTATGTCATTTTAGCCACGCATCTATCTAACACTTGAAGATCATCTATTCTTTCCTTTACACAAAACAAATTACATAATTCCCTTGTATTTTGTATCGTCCTTAATATTCATATTGCCATTTTTGTCATTTATACCATCCTTGAGATTCCAATGGTTGTCTTTCCTATCATCCTTGATATTCATTTTTTCCAATGTCATCATTTATACCATCCATGATTTTATAAGGGTTGTATTATTCTACAAAAGATGGAAGAAAAGGTGTCCTCCATATGTTGTCCTTTTCATTCAAGTCCAATTAATTCATTTAAGTCCAATTAATTCATTTTTTATACGAATCAAATTTTATAATGTCCTTGTATTTTGTAACGTGTTGGGAAATCTTTTTAATCTCTCTCTCTCTCTCTAGTTCTAAGTGAGATAATGCAAATCTTTTGTAACGTGTTGGGAAATCTTTTTAATCTCTCTCTCTCTCTCTCTCTCTCTCTCTCTCTCTCTCTAGTTCTAAGTGAGATAATGCAAATGCGTATTCTCCAATTTGTATTACCAATGGGGATACAAAATACCAATAAAAAAACATTTTTGGACCTATGGTGGTGGCTAGACAATATCCTTACAAGGTCTTCATTTATAAGCTCTGGTGTATGAACATATTATTGTGTGCATCTACGCCAAAAATTTGTAGTACAAGTGCTTGCATACAAGCACCTATACATGTTCATATGCTTGCATGCCAAGAATACATGTCCCCCTCCTGCCCCCCCCCCTTCGTAGCTACATGCTCTTCCTTTATAGCTACCTTAGCAATAAGACCTATTCCTACCCTCCACTTTTCTTCATGTCTTCTTTGTCCTTGTCATATGAGAAAAAAAACAAAGAATATAAGTAAACTAAAATGTGGGTATCCCACCATGCGATGAGGATATAGTTGGGGTCTCTGTACCCCCCCTATCGCATAGTGGGGTGTACCGTTGAGCGGTTTGTGGAAATTCAAGGCTTCTTTGATGTTGATTTAGATGAGGATGTTTTTAGCTCTGATGTTAATTTAGATGAGGAATTGGGATTTCCATATGTTCATAATCCTAGTGTGAGAAGAGGGAGAGGTAGCAAAATGGTACAGTCACTTGCAAGAGCTAAAGTTTTATCTCATACAAGTAATATACATGTTTTAGGAGATCAAGTAGAGTGAGATATCATGTACAAAGGGTTACTTATGATGATGTAGCTATGCAATCATTCATATATGACAAAAGTTATATAGATGGTTAGAGCCTACCCACTTTGCATATGCTATGGACAACGAAATGGACTCACTAGATTAGAATGAAACATGTTAACAATCCTAATATGGGATTCATCATCGTGATAGACACGAGATTAAGCATAACATTAAGGTGGGTTATACCACACTAAAAACTCCATGAGCGAGAGAGAGAGAGAGAGAGATTGCACACTCAACACAAGTTCTCTATTGCATTCACAATGAACCATCAATGATATAGGCTTTCTAGTCTTATCCCACTTTACACATCATCATCCATGTGGCACTCTCTTTTTCACTCTTTTAGTCAACACTCACACACCATACAATATCACATGTGGCATTCTTATCTTATCACAATATTTTGCACCTCTAGGGTGCTTTCCCACATATACACAACACCGTGATTACATCTCTCAACACCCCCTGTCTATTGAGGTGTTCCACAACTCACCCATCACCTATATCAATGTAGCATTGCACAACCGCAATCGCTATAGCTCTCAATACCCCCCCCTCAATGATATATTGGAGTGGCAGCCAACAAACGTGTGCGTGTGTCTACCATCTTAGACACCGAATTCCAGTTTGAGCCGCTCGCAGAGCGGAACCACCGAGTCCAATTTGAACATAGAAGTTCGGGTGGGAACCAACCTATGCGTATGCACCTCGAACACATGATGACAACCATTTTGAGCTTCTCGATGAGCTCGAATAGGACAACCCTCATACCAATGGATGAATACACATCTCATTTTGAGCACACATGCTCGGGCACGGTTACCCTCATAAGATTTGGGTGAAAGCAAAAATTACAAAGCCTTTTGGCCCAAGCTAGGCAGCAGACCCTCATGTGTGTGTGAATAGTTTTATGCTTCTTTTCATAGTTTTTAACAATGCATGTGAACAAACTTCATGCTTTTGAAGGTTTGTGAAGTAGGTTTGTGAAGAAGGTTTGTCAACCCTTAATTATAAGGTTTTTTTTAAAACTTTATGGAGAAATGATTTTTTTAAATAATAATTTTTGAAAAGCTAAATGCGTTGTTGAAAATCTCTAGCCAAGCCTTATCTTCTTTCGCTGAATACTGCACTTTCTCTGCACGGTCTCTGCTGCTGCATACCTCTCCTCCACACTGAGTCACTCCTCTGAAAACCAATACGTGTTACTATTGTCGATGAAGGATCCTGCGTTGTTTTCTTCTTGGCCATCATCATTGTTACTTTGCCAATGTTGCATGCACCAATTATTCCTTCATCATCACACAGTGCACATCAAATGTAGCTGTACTTCCTCTGGTTGTCCGTGCTGCTATTCAGTTTTGTAGAGATATCCTTGGAGCTTCTATCAAATCTAGTGAGTTCTCTAATTAAGAATATGAAGTTTACTTTTGGAGTTGTAATCCGGGGCTACCTGCAGGAAGCTAGCAGGTTGCTGCTACTAATGAATGGGAGAGCTACTGTTACGTGTAGCTTTCCCATCGTCGTATGTTTCCTGACATTCCTGTTTTCTTTCTCGTTAGATGTGCCCAGTCATTTAACTCATCGGTCTGAAGCTTCAATAGTCGAGGTGATGCCTCACCTCCTGGAAGCCACTGCCTCCCCCCTCCTTGATGTATCTCATTTGTTGTTTCTGATGTTGCCTCATTGCTTCTTTGATGGTGGGACATCATACCTTAGCTAGCTGCTTATACATTTTGTCGCCCATCCTTACTAATTTTTTTTGAGTCTTTTCTTACAAAAACCCTTTGAGATCCTTCGGAGTGTTAGTGTGGTCTTTCCTTTTGGTATACTTGATGCCAAGCTTTGCTTTTGATACTTGGCTGTGTTGGGTCTCTACCCACTCGACACCCAATTCTTTGTGTACATATGCAGCTCCATTTAGCTGCAATGTTTTACCTCCATCACCTCTTTCATGATGTTTACAATAACCATCAATATGGACACTACAAGCTCCCAATTGAGCTCTAAAGATTACATGCTCTACTCTGCATGTTGAACCTTTAAAGGTGCTTCTTCACATGGTTTCTTTTGAAACCAAAGTGCAAACCAATGTGAAAACTCCAAAGGTTTCTACCAAACATTACCCATCTTCCATGAGCAAAACCATGAGCATCACTCTTTCCAATGTGCTCAACCATGGACTTCTTCCAAGCCCATAACCTCTTGTCCCTTTTTAGACAAGCATTGCACCTCTTACACTCTTTGCCCAAATGCAAAGAACCATGGGATTCATGATCCCATCACATAGCAACCCTTTCATAGAGAATTCTTCCATGCTCAAATACCAAAATATTGAGGCAATATAACACACAAACCAACCTTCAATGTTGTAATTGCAAGTTGCACTTTCCTTGATGATGAGACAGCTTCCAAGATTTCATCTTTGCTGAAATCTCCATTTTCAACTTCCATGGCAGCTTCAAGGCTCTCTCCAATCACTAATATAATCTCTCTCTAAATGAAATACTAATGACAATGAGTGTGCTAAATATTTTTAATAATAAATTAAAAATAATACTTAATCAAATAACGTCATAACCAAGAAAACTATACATAGATATTCACCACGACCAGAAGCCCACCCAAGCTTTGATACCATATTAACAATCTTAATATGGGATTGATCATGGTAATAGACACAAGAGGTAGGTTATACCACACTAAAATCTTCACCATGAGAGAGAGAGAGAGAGAGAGAGAGATTGCACACTCAACACAAGTTCTCTGTTGCATTCATAAAATGAACCATACAATGATTAGGCTTTCTAGCCTTATCCCACTTTACATATCATCATCCATGTGGCACTCCCTTTTTCACTCTTTTGGTCAACACTCACACACCATACAATGAGAGAGAGAGAGAGAGAGAGAGAGAGAGAGATTACACACTCAACACAAGTTCTCTATTGCATTCATAATGAACTATACAATGATATAGGCTTTCTAGCCTTATCCCACTTTACACATCATCATTGTTTCTTTGCCAATGTTGCATGCACCAATTATTCCTTCATCATCACACAGTGCACATCAAATGTAGCTGTACTTCCTCTTGTTGTTCGTGCTGCTATTCAGTTTTGTAGAGATATCCTTGGAGCTTCTATTAAATCTAGTGAGTTCTCTGATTAAGAATATGAAGTTTACTTTTGGAGTTGTAATCCGAGGCTACCTGCAGGAAGCTAGCAGGTTCTTGCTACTAATGAATGGGAGAGCTACTGTTACGTGTAGCTTTCCCATCGTCGTATGTTTCCTGACATTCCTGTTTTCTTTCTTGTTAGATGTGCCCAGCCATTTAACTCATCGGTCTGAAGCTTCAATAATCGAGGTGATGCCTCACCTCCTGGAAGCCACTGCCTCCCCCCTTGATGTATCTCATTTGTTGTTTCTGATGTTGCCTCATTGCTTCTTTGATGGTGGGCGCCCATCTTTACTAATTTTTTTGAGTCTTTTCTTACAAAAACCCTTTGATATCCTTCGGAGTGTTAGTGTGGTCTTTCCTTTGGTACACTTGATGCCAAGCTTTGCTTTTGATACTTGACTGTGTTGGGTCTCTACCCACTCGACACCCAAATTCTTTGTGTACATATGCAGCTCCATTTAGCTGCAATGTTTTACCTCCATAACCTCTTTCATGATGTTCACAATAACCATCAATATGGACACTACAAGCTCCCAATTGAGCTCTAAAGATTACATGCTCTACTCTTTGCATGTTGAACCTTTAAAGGTGCTTCTTCACATGGTTTCTTTTGAAACCAAAGTGCAAACCAATGTGAAAACTCCAAAGATTTCCACCAAACATTGCCCATCTTCCATGAGCTAAACCATGAGCATCATTCTTTCCAATGTGCTCAACCATGGACTTCTTCCAAGCCCATAACCTCTTGTCCCTTTTTAGACAAGCATTGCACCTCTTACACTCTTTGCCCAAATGCAAAGAACCATGGGATTCATGATCCCATCACATAGCAACCCTTTCATAGAGAATTCTTCCATGCTCAAATACCAAAATATTGAGGCAATATAATACACAAACCAACCTTCAATGTTGTAATTGCAAGTTGCACTTTCCTTGATGATGAGACAGCTTCCAAGACTTCATCTTTGCTGAAATCTCCATTTTCAACTTCCATGGCAGCTTTAAGGCTCTCTCCAATCACTAATATAATCTCTCTCTAAATGAAATACTAATGACAATGAGTGTGCTAAATATTTTTAATAATAAATTAAAAATAATGCTTAATCAAATAACGTCATAACCAAGAAAACTATACATAGATATTCACCATGACCAAGAGCCCACCCAAGCTTTGATACCATATTAACAATCTTAATATGGGATTGATCATGGTAATAGACACAAGAGGTAGGTTATACCACACTAAAATCTCCACCATGAGAGAGAGAGAGAGAGAGAGAGAGAGAGAGAGAGAGAGAGAGAGAGAGATTGCACACTCAACACAAGTTCTCTACTCCATTCATAATGAACCATACAATGATATAGGCTTTCTAGCCTTATCCCACTTTACAACACATCATCATCCATGTGGCACTCCCTTTTCCACTCTTTTGGTCAACACTCACACACCTTACAATGAGAGAGAGAGAGAGAGAGAGAGAGAGAGAGAGAGAGAGAGAGAGAGAGAGAGAGATTGCACACTCAACACAAGTTCTCTATTGCATTCATAATGAACCATACAATGATATAGGCTTTCTAGCCTTATCCCACTTTACACATCATCATCCATGTGTGGCACTCCCTTTTTCACTCTTTTGGTCATCAATACTCACACACCATACAATATCACATGTGGCATTCTTATCTTACCACAATATCTTGCACCTCTAGGGTGCTTTTCCACATACACACAACACCACGATTACATCTCTCAACACCCCCTCTTAATTAAGGTGTTCCACAACTCACTCATTACCCATATCAATTTAGCATTGCACAACCGTAATTGCTACCTCTTAACAAAACAAGGGATCTAGTAGATTAGAATGAAACATGGGATTTATTAGATTTGTAACCGTAGCAGCAATGGTAGCACAATAATGAGGAGCAACAATGGTAGCCTATGAGATTGCTTGGATACAAAAGTTGCTTGTGGATTTGCATGAGTCTCTTGATGGTCCACTTGTCTTGTTTATGTGACAACACTCGTTCAACTGTGGTAACTCGGTTTACAAAAGTTTGCCTGCATGAGCCTCTTTATTGTTCATGCCTAGAAAAAAAATATTAAGATAACTATCATTGTATGCACGAAAAGGATCTTTAAGAAGGAGAGATGGATCTTGTGCATGTATGCATGGAAGATAACCTTTCATACATATTAATGAATTCCTTGGATATATAAAAGTACAAGTACTTTCATGAAAGCAATTCCATGTAAGATATGGTGCGCTATATAGATAGACTTGAGGATAGTGTGGGACACTATTGTCGTCTATGGTAGGGAAACACGTAGGTGAAGTTGTAGGCATTCTTGGGTACATATGGAATGGTTTGGGCATATAGATTCAAAATAATATGGGCCCATTCTTGATTTATGCAGGTTAGGTTACTCATATTAGTAACAAAGTGCCACAGATTGAGAGTAAACTCCAAAAAATAAGGAGAGACATGCAAATTATGTTTTATTGCTAGATAATAGACCATTTAAACCTCTCCATCATCCATGATGAGCTCGCACACAAAGTGATACTAAATTTTGATTTGTTTTTTGTATAAGCATGGAAAAACGAGTTTCTTGCATCCATGCAACTTTGATTGTTGCATTGTAGGTTTGTTGGCTACTCTTGGAATGCATCATTATCTTCCCAAAATCATCCTCAGCTAGACTTCCAAGCCTTAATATATATAAATATTGGTGAGTGATACAATGGGACACACTCATCTACTAGGGGAGATTCAACCCAATCTTGTGTCAATGGTGATTTCTTTTCTATTTTCAAGCTTTCTTGTTTGTCTATGTAAGGTTAATGCTTTTAATTTGTTCCTAGTCTGTGGTTTGCTCTAATTTTTATTCTTGAGATATCCAAAAATAAAATATCCATGAGATATTATTAATAAATGATATAAATAATGGGCATCCTTGCATAGAGGTTATGACTAACATAGGAATGTCAAGATCTTTATGATACTTGGAAAAGAATTCTAGCTCTCAATACAAAAGTTAGAGAAAACCATAGACTAGAAAAACATTAAAAGCACTAACCTTACATAAAAAAATAAAATAAATAATAAAGCTTGAAAATAGAAAAGAGATCCCCATCGACACAAGATTGGGTTGATTCTCCCGTTGGATGAGTGTGAAACATTTTATCACTTACCTATATTTATATGTATTAAGGCTTGGTTTTAAAAAAGATAACTTCAAAAACAAAGCATAAGTGCTTTTGAGTGTAAAATCTCTTCAAAAAATATAGTAAGCTACAAATATAAAGTCTTCGATCTACCAAAAGTATAAAATACTAATTGATATGCACATAGATTTGAGACCTTAACTTTACAAAAATATTAATGCCAAAATATAAAACCATAATAGGTGTTTACATGTCTTCCAAAATATTTCATTGTGGTTCAACAAATGTTCCACTCACAATTAACAAATAATCCACGACTTAATTATCTCCTAGATCCAAAATAATATTAGTGAACATAGCATACAATCGATTAAACACATCAATCCTGAATATATCATACCAACACACATCTGATTAAACAAATTAATCTTGGAAAACGATACTAATATAAGGCATATCCAAAAATAAAATATCTTTGAGATATTCTAAATTTAAATAATGGGCATCCACATAGAGGTTATGACGAACAAGTTTGAATCTTAACTTTCATTAAACTGGGATATAATCTCATCTTGTTACTATCTTTCTTATCTAACAATCTTAATGCTACTTTTTCTCTTTGGGCATGGGTGGACGGTATCCCTAATCTCATGATATGAGACTAATCCTCCTAATTAAATTTCAATATCCATAAACAAATCCCAAAAGCTTGCATAAACTTGGATTCATCTTAACTAAACATCTAAATTAATCTTTTCTCTCTTTGAATCTTTAACTTTTCTATGGTTTTAGGCAACAAGAAGGTTCCCTTACTTTATTAAGGTTTCTACAAAGGTTATGTGCAATATCAAATTTGAGGGTTGCAGAGAATATGAATTTATTATTATAATTTGTTTTAATTTAGAATCACCATGGAATAGATAATTAATTTGCAGAAGAATAGAAAAAATATAAATTGTAATCAAAGGGTTAAATGTGCCTTGGAAAATTGACTTAAAAGGGACTTAATGTACCTCTGTATATAGCTTCCTACCTCTTCAATAGTCCATGATTTTTTCGATGGATCTCTAGGTGCTTGTACAACTCTAATGATTACTATCTTGCACTCAAATGATTACTTATAACCTAGTTAATGTTAACATATGACCAATGGACATGTGTACCATATGAACAATGGACATGTGTAACATATTGAAAACAAGGCAGAAAGCACTCTCTTCTCTCAAGGAAATGTTTTTGTATTTCTCATGAGAGGGAGGTCCTTTTTGTATTTGAAAATGACTACTTCACACTCTACATGCACCATTAGTTCACTCAAGGTTAGTAGCCCACAATATTCTATTCAAATCAACAAAGGAATATCATTACCCACACTCTGAGTAAGGCCTTAGCTAGAGTTTGTGACTCAAATTGGGTATAGGAGACTATGACAACATGAGATCAATGATGGGTTATTGCTTCTTCCCTTAGATCTAGAGTTATATCATGATAGGTTACTACTTCTCCCTTGGATCTCAAAGTGGGGGAGTCTTGCTTTCTTGTGTAACAACAACCATTCATTAGTTGCTATGCACTTGGTGTATTAAGTAGCATTAGGGAAAATTTGGACTCAAAAAGGGACCTTGTAAGAGATCCCTTGGGATGGTGATGTGGACAAAGTAAGCCAATAAACCCACATATAATATTGGAGGGTAGGTGCGTCATTTTTGAGTTCTTTATTCCATTAACTGACATGTAGGGTGTTTTTTAATTCAAAAAAATGCCTCTTAAGTATAGTTTTTTATTCCCACTATGGTGCCTTATTTTATTGAAAAAAGTCACCACTCTTTCTTCATTACACTTTTGAATGGAACCAAGCCAACTTTGCTTACTAAACTTGAATCAAACTTCGTCCCTGCAACCCATCATCTTGCATTGTCTCCCTCATTTTCCCGACTCCACAACCACAACCACTCCAAATCCGAATTGTTTTGAGCGGGAAGTTTTTGATTTTCTCTTCTTCTCAAGGCGGCAAGTTTTGAAAAAGGATGGAAAAGTATTTGTTCTTCATGCGCCATACCTGCTTGTGCATGAATAACAATCCCATTTCTTACCTTTTTTAAGTGACGATTGTGCTTACAAGTATTGTGTACATTTCGGTGCATCCAGGATACCAACAAGTTTGTTTGATGGACAAGGAGGTATTATTTAGTGATGTTGTCTTTTGATTTTAATAAAGCAATCTTCTTCACGGGAGATAAGTGTAATATCTTTGGTTTCTTTTGGTTAAAGTGTGAGTTCATGATGTTTTTTGGTGTTGTTAAAGCACAGAACAATGCAATGGAACCTGTGAAACAAAAGAAGAAAAAGGTGGACATCCACTTCCAAGTAGAAGCCGATTATGCTCCCTGCTCTGTAAGAGAAATTGATCTAGGCCAGCATATGAAGCCCACATTACTGAGCTTTGAAATGAAGGAAAGAAAAATATGGACCTATGGTTGGATGGTAGTATTTACCCACCAGATCCAACCTCCTCTCAATCTCCATCATTCTTTGGGTTGACAAGTTTCTTCAAGTTTTTGTGTGAGGGTGAAAATGGATTGCTTGGATATTGCAAAAGATTGTTTGGCCAATGTCAAAGTATCTTTGAAAGACATTTGAGTGATAGAGATGCTAGAATAAAAATGCTTGAAGGTGCGAATTTTTACTTGGCATCGATCACAACAGCTTTGCAAGCTTCATATGAGGACAAAGCAAAAGTTTGTTCTGGGTTACAAAAAGAGATTGATCATTTACAACAGACTATTCGTAAGATGCAAGACACTATTAAAGAGAAGAATGAAATTTTGGCAGTTCGAGAAATCAATAATTTCACTTTGGAGAGTGAGAATACACACCTTAGAAAACAACTTGAAAAGTTCAACAAAAAATTATAATATTTGAAAGACACTCCATTGGGTACTCGATTACGCAAGAGACAGTTCAAACCATTGGAAGAACTCAATGTTGGAGGTGGCCAATGGAAGCGTCGTGTAAAAGCTTGCAGGTATTGGGATCTATAATTTCTTTGAGTACTCACTTTTCATTTTCATCTTTAGTTCCTTTTTTGGAGATGGGGGATTGGGTGTGGGGGTGGTATAGTTAGATGAATGATGGACTGAAATAGCTATCGTTGTTGCTTCAGGATGGTCACAGATGTTGTGGGTCCAAAAGAGCAAGGTTCTGATATATTTGGCAAAGTTCTGACAAAAGACATCATGGAGTCAGCAATACATCATCCTAAGTTTGCAAGACTTCGATCAGACATAGCAAAGCAATCCTTGCAGAAGGTGAGTGAAGCATTCACTCCTGCAGATGCACAAGGTATATGTGACATGGCTGGCATAAGCACAGAGTCTTACAGGATGTTGTTTAATAAAGTTAAAGAAGGTTTCAATTCTAAGCTTGGAAAAGAAACAGTAATTCCCATTCCAAAACCATTTCACGTGAACAAAGCTCGAAATATTCTCAACTTGGGAATGGTTGAACTTGTTGGAGAGCCTTGTCACGTGTCTAGTACATTGACAGTGACTAAAAAGAGCGGGGAACAGAAAATCATAGAGCTTACAGAGTTCAACAATTTCATTATGGATGTTCGGAAATTACAAATGGCTATGGTGAAATTTTATGATGTGAGATCCCTGTCCCCATCGTGCAACGGATTCGGGGTGCTAGCAGCGGAAGTAGCACATCTTGCGCGGGTCAGGGTCCCACACTCGGGGCCTCGCCCACGGATATCCGGACAGGTGACTAATTCCTCGATTCTTTCAAACCGAACTTGGAAAAACTTCTCTTGCCCGGAAAGCACGGGCGATTCCACCAGGATGACTTTTCCCTAACGTAGTCAAAATCCTTAACTAACTGAGCTCATCTGACCGAACCTGTAAGTCCCATAGTCAGATCAAGGAAAAAGACTATACTTGGATAATAGAGATCAACGCCTTTTTCCTCATTGAGAGGCACAACCGTTAATTCTTTTCCATAGAACAATTTTTGTCCGGGATTTACTTCATCTATCGAACTAAACAAAAATTGAGTCTCGATTTATGGATCCATCAGTCCAGCCTAACCCCATCCCAGTCCCATGGGTTAGCCAACCGCCCAACCACTGTAGTGATGGGATCCAATTAGGAATTTGGTTAGGTTTTGTCTCGGGTACAAGAGAAAAGAGTTCCCAGGCCCCCTAGCCGGATGTTCATGCAAACATAAAACTAGTCACACCACTTACACACCCAATATGAAATTGCCTTTTTCACAGATTCAGTCATCTTTAAAACAATCATTTAATGAAACCATAGTATCACTGATCACAATCCTCCAAAATATCCAGTTGAATCTTTACGGCCCTTGGAAAGATTGCACTACATTACCACACCACCCAGAGTGCCTCTGCAAGAGGCAGAAGTCAAGGCGAAGCTGGAAAAGGAAAGCTTGGAAAGAATGGTGCAAATACTCCCAAGAAGCATCGACACAGAGCTCTGTGCCGAATACATAAAGACCTATGATAACAAAGGCACCAAACGGGGCACTATCACACGAAGGCTGACGGCACTACAAAGTAGCTCTTGATCACAGAAGAGCTCATACGTGACACTCTGCAACTCTCGCCATCAAAGTCCACGCCCACGCATTCGACACAATGCCTCTTGGATGCAATGCTAAAGAAGAGTTCTTATAACTCCAATGGGGCCAAGTACGAGAATATCTAGGATAAGGCTATAGAGAACGCCTACAGGGCCATGTCACTAATGATGCAAGTCAAGCTGGTTGGATAGATACAACAGGGTGCCTTTGAACAAAATAGCTAAGGTACATGAAGAGAAGGAGGAGGAGTGGGCCTATTATATTCATAGAGAGATGGAAAGCTATCTGAAGGCTCACTAGTCCAAGATTTGCAACCCGTACCTGCTCACCCAAGTTCTTAATCATGTGGCAAAAAGGCCTCTCCCATAGCCCGAACCAGTGGAGCACCTGCAATTGGCATTGCTTCGAGAGCAACCAACACTGACAGCAGCTGAAGAAATGCAAGAGGAGCAAGCTATCTTAATGGAGACCCAGGAAATATGACCCTCAAGTGACTCTTGACTCTCCATTTCCCATGTATGACCCTTGGATGCCTGACCCTAACCTTAACCCTTAAGGTTAGTCCTAACCCATGCTCCACTAGAGCTTATTCCCATGCTCCCATGCTCACAAGCCTAATGTGGATTAGCCTCCTAGTATATGTAAATATAATGTGCACATAACATAATGTCCCTCTCTCAAAACATTGCACTCTTGCACAATGAAAAGAAAGAAATCTGCACTGAACATTCTCAACCGACTCCCAAGTCGAATCCTCTATTTTCCTATCTTTCCACCTAATTTTAACCTCAGGGATTAGTCAACTACAAAGTTTCCTTTCCTTGAATTCAAGTACCTTTTCAGGTTCATGTGGAACATAGGATAAATCCTCAACTTCAACGAGTTCTTGAGGGGAGTAACTGTGTTATCCTCATCTCCCAGTTTCTCTTTCAATCTAGTGACATCATGAAAGACTAGATGAACTCTAACATGTGGAGATAGTTTTAATTCATACGCAACCATTCCAATCCGATGTATAACTCAAAATGGACCACAATATCTAGGAGATAAATTAGAGCATTTTCCTGTTGACAAAGTCTGAGAGTCTTTAGGAACTTTTAAATAAACCAACGCTTCTGGTTCAAAAGATTGAGTTGAGCGTCCTCTATCAGCATAGAATCGTGCCCTATCCTGAGCACTCCTGATAGAATCCCAAGCTTCAGTCAGCATTTCCTACATATCACGTAAGAAATCCCTCGATGCATCAAGCTCGATGTCCTTAAGACCAACATCAATAGGTGCCCTGGGTTGATACCCATACATAAGCATGAACGGACTAAAACCAATAGCCGTATGTTTAGGACTGTTTATAGGCAAATTCCATCATTGGAAGATATTTTTTCCAATATGATGATTTTCCAAAGACATGCAGGAAGCATATCCTCTACAATCTGATTCAAAGGCTCTCTTTGCCCATCAGGACTGCGGATGATCAGAGGAACTTATATTCAAAGTAGTTTCCTCGTTGTTGTAAACCATTCGGAAGTAGGCAGACATGGTATTATAAAAGCAAGAACCAGGGATCCGACGAACCCATATCAGCACATGAAATTATCGGTGTCCCCAGTTACCCATATCAACATAGAGAGTCATCAACGTCTCGATGAGTCACATATGTACATTCGTAAACCATCACGTGGACTATATAAATCACCTAAAGTACGGAACTAGAGAAAGAAATGCCAGCAAAAAGAAAGAATCTAAATTTCCTTAATCCGAACACAACAAGATAAACTCGTTGAACTCTAAAGAAAGAGATTTCAACAAGTGAATATGCCGACGAGATTACACTCATCAAAACATGCAGGCTATAGATAAAAGAAGTTTATCTAGAGAACGCCTACACTACAACTTCAAGTGAATTAAGAAAATGAGATTGTCTTCAAATGTTGAGGTCAACATGCCAAGTGATGTTAGCAAAGCAACAATCTTGAGCCCAAATTATTCGATAAGATAATATATGTGAGGGATCACTAGCGTCCCATACCACCACGATACCACCCATACGTTCCTTACCATATCATGATTTTTTTATTTTTTCCTAATTTTCTAGGGCTTCAAAATATGATAATTTTGAATTCCACTAAACCTATCTTATGGCATTCCAACCTATATTCTTTTAAACTAAACTAGCAATTAGATTTACCAAAATACCATTGATATTTTAAAAATACCAATTTCTAGGATTTTTAAAAATAATTTCTAGAATATTCCTAATTTCTCGTGAGAATCCCATCATTCAAAATTTCCAATTCCGCCCGGCAATTCTCAAATCCAATGAAAATTTATAATTTTAATGGATTTTCTAATTTTTTGGACAAAAAATAGATTTTTAAAGGAATTTAAATGGTCACAGGCACCCGAATGGACACATCACACATGCAAATCACCAACCCCACATTTTCTAAAAATTTAATATAACCTTTGTCTAATTTTTCACTAATTTTCAAGAATTTTTAAAAATTTTTAATTTACCCCGAACGCATTAGAATACGAATGGTCGAAAAATTTCGGAATCCCATTGGTTTTCCTAGAATATGTAAAGCCAACAGTTTCGGGAAAAAGACAAAAAAAAAAATGGAATGTGAAAGGTCAAAAGTTTCTAGAATCCGAAAGGTCAAAAGATTTCCCGGAATTCGGAAAGCCAATAGGTTTCGGGAAAACGGAAAGCCAAAAGACTCCAAAAAAATTCAAAAAATTTTCCCCTCAAATCTCATATTTTCTCTTTTTTTTTTCAAGCTTTTTTGAAGAGCTTTTTGGGAATTAAAAAAAACTCTTTTTTTAAAAAACCAAAACTTTAATAAGCTTTTTTAAGCTTATAAAATGAATTTTTAGGAGGGTGACTTTTTTTTCACCTGCCTCTTGCAGCGAACCCCCCCGCCCCCCCCCCCCCCCCCCCCCCGCGGGCCGGTGCATTGTGAATATGGAGAGAGAGGAGGAGACTCCTACTCTCCTCTCTCCTCTCCTTCTTCTCCAATCTTACCTTCTCTCTCCACCCCCTCCTTCTCTGTTAACATATAGGAGGTTAATTAAAGTTTTAATTAGTTTTAATTAAACTTACTTAATCATAATTAAAAGTTGATTATGATTAATATTTAATCAACTTGTGCCTATTAAGAGGCGTTCACATGCGCGACAGAGGAAAATTCAAAATTGAGAGAAGAAGAGAATTCCACACACATGGGAGAGCACTCCATACATTAATTAGCTACCCCACTCTGCATTTTAGAAGAAAATTGGCAGAAAATCGATAGCATCTCTACGAAAAACCCGTTAAAATGCATTAAAAATATATTTCTTTTCATAAAAATGCTCTAAAATTTATTAGAAAAAATTCCCAAAAATTGTAGAATTCAAGGAATTCACTCTACCACAAATATCTATGATAAAATGTGCAGTGTTTTGGTTAAAAATTCATAAATGCTTATTTTAAACCAAAAAATAGAAAAAATAGCATTAAACTCACGGAATTCCCTCGTAATGTCGATTTGTCCATTGAATAGAAGAAACAAGCGTTCCAACCACCATATCGACGATCCATGTGATAATCATCAAAACAAATCAACAAAATAATATTTTTATTTAGTAAATATTAAAATTTACTTTAAAAAATGCTAAAAATTAGAATAAGAAAGAAAAAATAACAACAATTAACTAGAGATTACTCTAATACCACTGCTAAAATCCTAAGATCTCTCTAGATAATTGTTATGCATAAACATGCATAAATTAGGCATAAACTCAACCACACCTAACCATCCTCGAGCCCAAGGGGATGCACACATGAATTACAATGAAGTACATCATACCTTTACCTTGATGCCCCATACCATCAAGAGGTATGACTCCAATCCAGCAGCATGTAGCTATAGTGTGAAATGGTAGATGAGTAGATATAATCCTCTACACACAAGAGAACATCATATCATAACCTAGCCTCAAGATAGCATCCCTTGAGTTTGCCCCATGCCCCTATTATATAGGAGGACCCTCAAGTGACTCTTGACTCTCCATTTCCCATGTGTGACCCTTGGATGCCTGACCCTAACCTCAACCCTTAAGGTTAGTCCTAACCCATGCTCCACTAAAGCTTCTTCCCATGGTCCCATGCTCACAAGCCTAATGTGGGTTAGTAGTATATACACATATAATGTGCACATAACACTCTTACTCTGTTTTTGTCTACACTAACCCTCTCTTTACTTCAGTACGATATAAATCTATCTGAAGACATAGGCCTAGGTGAACTAACCCTTATTAAGCATAATACTGAACAAGATACTGACCCTACAATAATAATGGAAATTTTACGGGGGGACATAGTCTTAACTAATCCATAAGATATCTTCTTTTAAACCTTCATAGTTGGTGTCGGGTACTCCAAAATTTTGAAATTCTGGACAACAGTGTTGAAAAATTAGACCTGTTTGTCCCAGATGACATTCCCGAGACATCAGCCAACTATGAGGTGGTAGCACATAGCTATCAGTGGATTATAAGTCATGGGTGGCTCAAAGTTTATAATACTCACCAACATCTTAACTTATGTGAGTCTACTTTGTATCATTCTTTTGGAATTCTAAAGCTATACTCTAATATCTACAAACACTTAGAAGCCATGTTAACAAATGTACAGTACAATTTTGATGCTACCCACATTGAATATCCTACTATAAATCATAAGGAAATCCATGACTTATAAGAAGAATCCTCATCCTCATCTTCAAAGTCCACTTACCCCATCTTCAAAGTCCACTTACCCCATCTATTATAATGTTGCTCTAGTAAGCTCCTTAACCCCTATCTTAATACACCACCTACTAACACATCTCAGGCCCCGACTGCATATTCTCTACATTCACTCCTCCGCAGATAGATTTTCTCACTAACCCTCTCGCCCTCAAGGATATACTGGCACCTCACCCCTCTCCCCAATGGCACCCTCAAGAGGTACACTATCCTATTCCCCAGGATAATATTGAAGCCTTCACTAACGACACAATTTTGGAATCATTATCTGGTGTAGAGTACAAGGGCTTCATTCATGTTGGAAATCCTCTCTTAAATCCCAAGTTGATGTTCAAGGTCCTCATGCAAGTCACTCCATTTGAGCCAACTCGACAGATTATGCCAGAAGCCTACTCCGAGGTCACACCAAAACAAAGCAGCACTATGTGCCATACCCTCTACGAGCACCTCACCCGGATTTAGAAGAATTACTTTCCTTGGCTGGAGAGGGTACATTATGGGCGAATGTGGCAAAGCACACAAAGTTGGTCAATCCCTAATTAGATGACCTGCTAGAAATTAGTGTCGTTGCCTTCATGATCAGCTCTACTGCTTCCGCCAAGTTTTCACCAAGTGGAGGAAGGCTCACCCCATACGCACGAGGCGGCTATGCCACCATTGTCAAAGATGAGGTGCAACCCAAATTACAGGATCTTGGAATACAATCAGACTAGCAAAAAGAGTACTTGACAATTCCAGAGTACAGTAGGTCTATATGTGCACGCCACTAACACAGCGGGCTGACCCATTATACATGCCAATTAAGAGAAGATGGATGCTGTTGGAGTTTCAGAAAGCCAAACGGCGCAACTCCCATGTCGCTACAACTTTTTGATCTTCATGCCAACAACATTTCCAGACATACGGAAGTAAAGGAAACAAATGCTTACATGGATACAAGCAAGGCGAAGAATTTTGGACCCAACAATCGTTGGCAAGCATTAGATTTTTTAAATTGTTAGTGGTCCTTATTGATCAACCTAAGGAACCTTATGATGGCTATGAAGCTGAGCAACTGAAGTTTGATATGAATCAAGGGCCATCTAACCGGGGCATGATGCTCTACTACCATCGTCTAAGATGTCTTACATGTCCCATGCATGTCACGTTTGAAGACATGGGGACACAGGATTTTGGCACTCCCACTCAGCATTCAGATGCACACTCAAAAAGCTTCAATCAGAAGAAATTTCTACCGACATGAGTTCAGTGTGACCAGGTCTTTAGACCTCGGTAATAGGTTTTGAGGACGGAACCTACATTAGAAAAAGGGGGATGTTAATCCCATTTTGGATTAACAAACATGCTCCTCCAATTGAGGACATTAATAAGTGTCATGAAAAGGCACTATAAAAGTTATACATTATGAGATATTGACCACCCAAGGCCTAGTTAAGTAAGTTTTAGGTGCCCAAGTGTGAATAAGGGCCAAATGTATATAAGGCATTTTCTCATGAAAAGATACAATCCCCTTTTGTGCTATAGAGAGCTCTTCTTTGTGTCCTTGAGAGAGATTGAGAGAGAGAGAGAGAGAGCATTCTAGCATTGTGCCTCTTCTATGCTTGTATGATTCATGCTTGTCTGGGAGAGTGAGAGAGAGCGATTGCCTTATACGACGGTGCGAGCGACTCTATAGTGAGATAGCGTGGAGGTGGAGCTTGGAGGTTTGGAGCTTAAAAAGTGAGCTTGGAGGCCTTAAGGGACTCAAGTTTGAAGCATTGGTAAGTGCCCTACGACATTTGTGATCTATTGCTCATCCTTTAGGTAAATTCATTGAGTTCCATCTTGGAGCTGTGGTAGCCCATAACACGAGGGCAGTGAAAGACATAAGAGGTAGAAGAAAAGCAATAACTAGAAGACCATCACCATTTTTTGTAGTTAGTATACCCTCAAGCACATGACATAGCTCTAACTCCATAAACAGCACGCATCTAAGCAACAAACCGACCTAGCTCCATCGAGGCTGAGAGGACATGTAGTAGCTTGCAATGCACACATCTTGCCTGTGTTGGCAAATCAGCAACAGAGAAAGAGAAGTAGTGGTAAACGACGACCACAACTACATTAGATAAGATTTTTTCAAAAAAATTAAAAAAATACAATCTCTAATGTGTAGTGTAAAAGAACCCTCCCCATAAGAGGTGTTCACATGCATAAAAAATAAATGTCCATGACCATTTTAACTTGGGCATCACGCAAATCTCCATGGGCTTCTACAGTAAATGACATCAACAAAAACCACATTAAGAATTTGTCAAGCATTTGTAACCTTCGTAAAAAATGTCACAAACCACATGAGTGCGAGCAAGTGGGTTTGAAAAAAACCTATCAAGCATGTATAAACGGCAAAATGAGCATGTAAAAATTCCAGCACTACCCAATCCAACATTGCTAGGCCACTAAATGAGTAGGCCAAAAATCATTTGAAATCTTGTAATACTCGACCCACCAGAGAGTAGCCAAAGTAACACCCTAGGGGAGTGAAAATCAACCCAACCATCTCTAAAATAACCTCTGAGCTAGAGAGTAACCAAGCGAAAAGAGCCTCTGAGTTAGCCAGCCAAGTTAGAAATGAGGGGGGGTGATAGAACTATTGTAACATCGCATCCGACCACCTTGCAACAACAAGTAGCCTAGAAATATGGCATCAAGGGGGGGTGTTGAGAAATGTGGTGCCATGGAGCACAAGGAAGCTAGGGAGTGAGTCACATGAGCAAGAGAAGAAGCAAACACATTAGAAAATGATAGGCTAAGGGTATATTGGCAAAGGTTGATTTGTATGGTCATTTGTAAAAGATGAATTCAAAGGTTAAAAAGGTAGCACATGGAAAGTGCAAGTAGGTCATTAGGCAAAATATGGACTCTCATTTTTTTTCCCTTAAGGATTTCCACGCCTCCTCTCTCTAGAGAAATGGGCTCATGGTGAAATTTTTGCAAATTAACTCAAAAGTGAGCAGAGTTTGGACATTTGGAATCTACTCTTCGAGACCTTTCCAATGATATATAGCATGATAAGCAATTTTGAATATTCAAGAAGTTCCCAAATTGGTTATC
Source organism: Cibotium barometz (assembly GCF_041138505.1). Lineage (NCBI taxonomy): Eukaryota > Viridiplantae > Streptophyta > Polypodiopsida > Cyatheales > Cibotiaceae > Cibotium > Cibotium barometz. The sequence goes on from NC_141051.1 coordinate 19,266,544, forward strand.
ATGCTATATATCATTGGAAAGGTCTCGAATAGTAGATTCCAAATGTCCAAACTCCACTCACTTTTGAGTTGATTTGCAAAAATTTCACCATGAGTCCATTTCTCTAGAGAGAGAAGGTGTGGAAATCCTTAAGGGGCAAAAATGAGAGTCCATATTTCACCTAATGACATGTAGTTTGAGCATTAATGAAACACATGATTGGCACTAGGGTGCACACAAAGCATGGATGAGAGCCCTTTCCAAGGCTATAAATATGGGTGTATGGATCTTGATTTTAAAAAATGAGATTATTGAGGTGATGTCCTTATTATTATGTGATTGCTTAATCTCGAGCATAATCTTGTATTAGTATTTTTTCTTAATCTTCCCCATGGATTTGATTTCTTGCTATGAGCTGCCCTAGATCCATGATTTCTAACATCTTCATCCATCGCTCATCAATGATGTTGTGAAGATAGAAAGAAGAGTGACAGAAGTGTGGGTAAACGAAGCAATCGTCTCTAGGTTTCGAAATACCCTAGCTATGGTGAAATGGCCTAGGTCAAATGAAGAGCTATTTCTTAAAAGGAGCAGCATGATGGCCTTAATGAATTCTATTGGGGTTTGCAAGGAAGGGGTCGACATCAATGTTCGCGCTCTCTCAAGAACATTAAACATTCATCGAAGGAACTTGTATGTTGCGTGCACTAGACTTTTCCTTTCAGAAGATGGATGTTTGCCCCTAAAAACATGCCAGCGGCGGCGGCAAGAACACACTAGATGTATCATAGAAGAGGTGAAGGATTTGGTATTTGAGTTCTTGTCATCCCATACCAGAGTATTTTCAAACAAGAAGGACATTTGTCTCATAAACGATTGGGAAGAAAATCATACAAGTAACATCCAATGCATCCCCTTGAGATGTCACCATGTAATATCCTATGTTTGGATTTCATAGCGCGAATATGAAATACTATGTGAGTTTAGTAAGTGGGTGAGATGCATCTTTGCTAATGCATGGTTAATAGCTCTAATTTAGGTTATGCACAACTATAAGCTTGTATTAGCTAATAGGAACCATCTTTTAAACTGGTTGTAAACCAGTAGTCCATAGTAGCTAATAGGAACCATCTTTTAAACTGGTTGTAAACCAATAGTCCATAGTAGCTATCCAAAGGACGAGGTCACAACAAGGAATAGTTGTTTGCGAGCTAATAGCTATATGTGAAAGTAGTTGTGAACTAGTAGTAGCTATCTATACATTTGAACTAGTATCGATTTCCTGAAATAGTGTGAGCTAGTACTGTAAAGTAGCTACATCATGAACTCTGAGTTGTGGACTAGTACCTATCTCTTGAAATAGTGTGAGCCAGCACTCCATAGTACCTACCTCTACCTCATGAACTAAGCTGTGGACTAGTACCTATCTCTTGAAATAGTGTGAGCCAGCACTCCACAGTACCTACCTCTACCTCATGAACTAAGCTGTGGACTAGTACCTATCTCTTGAAGCTAGTAGTTTATAGTAGCTACCTCATGAGCTAAGCTAGTACTTTATAGTAGCTACCTCATGAGCACCCCACAGTACCTACCTCATGAACTAAGCTGTGGACTAGTACCTATCTCTTGAAATAGTGTGAGCCAGCACCCCACAGTACCTACCCCATGAACTAAGCTGTGGACTAGTACCTATCTCTTGAAATAGTGTGAGCTAGTAGTTTATAGTAGCTATCTCATGAGCTAAGCTAGTACTTTATAGTAGCTACCTCATGAACTAAGCTAGTACTTTATATCTCATGGACTAGTACCTATCTCCTAAAATAGTTGTGAGCTAGTACTTCATAATCCTATCTCCCATCCTAAAATTGGAGAAATTAGAGGAGACAAGTTCTAGCCCAATCTTAGTAGCACCTAATGACATTACAGTAGCTAACCAAAGAGGAAGAAAAAAGAGGTAGAATTCATGCCATCATTGAGCATCAAGGTCAAAATCATCAGTTTTCAGTAATTCAGGCCCCGACTAATTTTCAAGGTAAAGATTTTAAGATTTTCGTTAATTTAGAAAACACTCGTTCGTTTATTTCACCTGTATGCTTACGTATATTAGTAATCGCCTAGACCCAAGGTAAACCAATGCAAGTGGAGTTGTCGAGCAAAAGTATTATTTTCACGTGCCATATGAGAACCTAACCAAATGTAAGTTTAAAGTTTTTCCCTTAGGTGTATATGATGGAATTCGTGGGATGGACTGGCTTACATAAAATCAAGCTGATATATCCAGTGTCACAATGGATCTTCATGAGAAAATGTGCAAGGGATTGGAGTAATTGGAGATCCTACCCTATAACTTGTAATGTAGCTCTAATCCCCGATTAGTGCTCTCATCAAGCATGACTAAGTAATATGGAGTTTCTAGCATATTGATTGTTTGGACATCTAGTAATTGCATGGCTATGGCATAGAGAAACTGATTTCTTGCCATCATTCAGCTTGTATATGAAGAGTAATCCATACACTTTTGCATGTGCAGAACCTTCAATAGCATTGCCAAATTGCATAATTATTCATAAGTGGCTATGGACAAATCCCTTTGGGCAACAAAGTACATAAGCTTCATTGTTGTGATAACACGAGCCTTATTTGCATCATCTATTTTGTAACATGTATAGGCATAAAGTTTACTTGTTTGTCCTCGCATGACCATTTAGCCATTGCATACTTGTGGCCCACTAAAGGTAACATGACATTTTAGGGCATTATGTTGAAGGGTAACACAACCATTTCCAACTCCCCAAGGGCCAGACATTTTATACTTCTCACAATCATCACATTTCATAACATATTTATCATTTTCAAAAAGGAATCACCAAAAAGGAATCACATAGCCATGGGAATTTTATCATCCATTCCTCTCGAAATTTTCTCTTTCCACCATCTTCTAGAGGGTTTTGAGAACTACTTCACTATGACAATCTAGAGTGCTTAAGTCAAAACCATTCAACTCAATGCCTTCATTGTTCATCATTTAAGTTATAGCTTCTTTCATTATTTGTGACATTGGACTCATAAATATTTTTAGAAGGCACATTCCACCCAAACAATGCACTAATTGTATTTTGTTTCCTCTTTTTGAGACCCATGTCTTGGTTTAAAACTACCACCTGTTTTTATCAAGCAAGTTGTAAGACAATAATAAATATCCAGACCTTTGTTGCACCATTGTTTGATACATAATATTTAATTAATAAATTAAGTAAAGATGAGGGCACTTTGATTCAGTTGCTAGTTAAACATGCAATGATGTACTAGAAAAACTTTTTATATCAACTCATAAAAAAATAAAAGAAGTTACACTTTGTGGGAATAAAATATGATGTTTTAAAAAAAAGAATCAATTCTTACTTATCAAGAGTGCTTAGCTAAAGCTTGTAAAATGTGGATGAAGACTTGAGGAGTCTAATGCCTAGATTAGCTAATAGCACCACTTCACTGAGATCACCACTAGTTTCAACCACCCAAGAGGTGCACCAATAAAGTTGAGTCACTTAACGTTGCAACTTGCAACTTGCAACTTGCAACTTAATACACCAAATGCAGCAAATCACATGAAAATAGAAGCAATGGATTATGGCATTGTGTTACCCAGGTGCTCATGGCCAAGGATACATTTCAGCGGGCCATATTTGTCTTTTTCACACATGTAGGGGTAAGACCAAGCCACCTGTAGGGGGCATTTTAAGCCACCTGTAGTAGGGGGCATTTTTTAAAGTGATCCCACCCCTACATGTGTGAAAAAGACAAATATAGGCCGCTGAAATGTATCCTAAATGGGTACTCACTACCTATGAATCATGTGGAAGTGGGAATCTCAATTATCCGGCCCTCTCCCCCTTCTGTGTTTGCTATTGGGGACTAGTCAAGCAATCATGCGATGTGCTGTGCAGTGAGTAGGGGTTTACATACCTCCACTATGTGGGCACTGGAAGTCTGGACATGTACAGGCTACAGCCAAGATACGTCCAATGCCCATTATCCACCGAGTAACCCACTAGCTAGAGTAGTGCACACCTCACGAGGTTGCACAAAGTCTCGTCGCTCGTGCGGGGCAAAATACCCACCGGGTGTGCAAGGTGTTAACCCGTAGTTATCCTTAGTGATTCATCAATAATTAGTTAGTTGCAACTTGTATGTGGGGAGGGCGTTAGCTATTCACAGCGTGTCAGGTGGGGTGCTTACTCTGCAAGCTTGCATACTGTGTAGTGTGCTGCGTGCACAACTGGCTACAAGAGGAGACGAGTTGCAATGTAGCTATAGTCTGCATAGGAGAGGCTGCGTGCAGCAGTCCACACACAGTGGCGTTGCGTGATGTAGGGCAGTGAGAATGGGATTTTTAGAGAGAGTCGAGGGCTTCAGTCCTGGACAGGGTACCCGCTAGAGCCTAGATGTGCTTCGACGTTGGAGTCTAGGCTCTCCAGGGTGGCTGGAGATTGATAAATGGTGGTGACTCCTGTGTTTGCAGGAATATATATATATATATATATATATACCCGTTATGAGGACCTGGGTTCGATGCCATCAAGCTGGGTATATGTTGTGTGCCGATATATATATATCGGCACACAACATATACCCAGCTTGATGGCATCGAACCCAGGTCCTAATAACGGGACCCAACCGTTCTACCGACTCGTCTAAGCGCTCATGACCTAAGTCACCTACCAACTCGTCTAAGCGCCCGTAAGCTGGTGGTGACTCCTAATATCTCCTATTAATTAAAGCAAATATGGTACCATTTGTATCCAAAGTCCATGAATTATAATCTTGATTCCTATATATATATATATATATATATATATATATATATATATATATATATATATAGCAAAAAATAGTATTTGATAGCTTGTTTTAAAAAGTGCATGTCAAATTGAAAGGTTTATGAAAATCCTTTCCTTCATCAATGACTGGATGAAAAAAGTTATCCCATGCAAATATGTTTGAAAAGGCACAAAACCATATTGGCATCAAACCCTGATTACATTGCATTAGGAAGGAAAAAAATGCAAAACATAGCAGTAAGAATTTCTCTTACTACACAAGTCCTTTCAGGTAGGAGTGGGAGCATGAAACACCCTTAAAATAATTCAAAATACTAGGCAAACTTAGGAAAACTAGGCGTAAATCTATAGAATTAGTTTTGGGGTTGCTCATATGTGAGTGAAGCATTACACTCCATGTCATGAGCAAAGCTTCAACCCCACCATGAGCATAGCATCAACCCACTTTGAACATAGAGAAAAACCACGGTGGGGTTGCACCTAATTTTATCCTAGGTAGGCCTCGTGCAATTGGGAGCACTCATTAAGGCCCAATAATTGCTTAATTATTGCCTATCAACCTACATAAAGATGTGCATAAAGGTCAAAATTATCTAGATTTACATTCATTGGGATTGGAATTAAACCTGTTGATGAGGATGGTCCACCAATCCATGGTATGACCATTTCCTATCAAACCCAAGTATGAGCACAAACTCCAAATTGTTGGATTTAATCAATGATTATCAAACCCACTACAAATGGAAGTATCAAAATTGCTTCCTTCATGTTTGACCAACTTCAAATTGTCTAAAAATTTAAACTGGTGGGTGCACATTTCAAACCTGTGATCCATCAGAATTGTTGACTAATGTTGTACTAACTTGTGCCAGTTTGAGAGCCCCCACAATTTCAAATTTGGCACTATGTATTCAAATCCATTGACTGCTACCATTGGAATTATTGAGACCATTTAACCCATGGTATGACTACCCTATATTAAAACTAGGGAAAAATCCATGATATGACCAAGGTTATTCCAACCCGTGTATGACCAACCTGTCGAGCCTCACCTTGAGCCTGCCATATGGGTATGTGGAATCCCAAGTTGAACCCACAAGTTCAAGCATGTTGTTCTTCAAACAGAGTTCAATTTAGATAGCCTAAAAAGTAGATTTGACCCTAAGAATGCACCTTAAATGCGAAGGCATGCTTTTGTAAAGACAACCTAAAGTGAAAAGAAAATTATGAGCCAAGTAAGCCCAAACTTGGGTGAAGGACTTAGTGAGTACACCCAAATAGGGGAATACCATAGTTTGGCAAGCCTCCTCAAGTTTACCTACTAGCTCTGTGTTGTGACTTCATGAAAACGATATTCTCACATTCTATTTTCAGATAAAGCTCCAATGTTGGAGCAAGAGCATGCCCATCAAGGTTTGCTTTAGGCAGCGGGACTATGCAAAACAATGTCCAATGCCACACTTTACCAAAACCTTGGCATTAAAATTGTATAAGATATTGTGTTGGGATTCCCCCCGATTGGCCTTGGGCCCCAACTAGCCCAAATACTATCATTGTTGTGATAAATAGGAAAAGTCTCTTTTACAACACCATCAGCAAAAGTTGGGCAACTCACAAACCAATCCACAACTGCACTCAGTGTCAATATGAAAACATCCTCTCCTCCAAGGAGGCCATTTTGGACAATTCTTCACTATAGAACCAAATTTCAATTCCTCTCTACTTGGATGAGGAACAGGGGCATAGATCTGAGATAAAACAAGCCTTAAGAGTTACTCCTTAAGTTGGCAATCCATAAGGATAACCACCTAATGAGTTCTCTTATGTTGTACACTTGCTACCTTCAAGCTAGGATAACCATCTAATGAGTCCTCTTATGTTGTACACTTGCTACCTTCGAGCTACACATGTAAAGGACCATATACACACAAGGATAACCATCTAATGAGACCTCTTATGCTAGCAATCTTGCTACCTCAAGATACACATGCAAAGGACCATATACTATATAGCTAAACTGATGGGGCATGAAAATCCAAACCCCCAAATAGAAGGTTATTCACATGTACAAGACACATGTGCATGATCATTTCCTTACATTTCACTTCCACATGTATAAGACAAGCGAAAATGATGGCAAGGAAAGCCATGCATATCACACCCATGCCTAGAGGCCCACAGTAGGGCCAAACTAAAGAAATTCAAATCTCAAAGCTAATGGCAAAGCTTCATGGAAATGTAAACCATATTCAATACTTGGAAAATATTGATTAAGTCTGTGGATATTTTGGGAGAATTCATGACCCTACCAAGGTCTATGCATTTGGTCTTTATCTCAAGTCTGGCCCTAGTGGTTTAAATCTATAAACCCACTCAAAAGGCCATGTATGAGGTCTTTGTAGATGGATTTGCACCAAGTGGAGCCAAATGGAATCCCATTGCTTAAATTCATAACCTCAATAAAGAGGAAGAAGAATCAATTTGGGATTACATAGCAAAGGCTAAGTATCTCCATATGAGATGCAATCCTCTTGAAAGACTAAATGTTAGGATTGACCAATTCATGATTGGTCTAAAGATCAAGAGGCTTCATAATCATATCTATAGCTTGAGGCACTACATCTTTGATGCAATCCTCTTGAAAGACTAAATGTTAGGATTGACCAATTCATGATTGGTCTAAAGATCAAGAGGCTTCATAATCATATCTATAGCTTGAGGCACTACATCTTTGATGAGTGTGTTGCTCTAAGAAGTAGTTAACCTAGTAGATAGTCTTCAAGGCAAGGATGTATAAATCATCCACCTAGATCAAGAGTTGGGGATAGGGGATGCATCATCTAATGCCTCCACATCAAAAGGAGCATAAATGCCACAAGAAAGGGCCTTAAGTAAGGACTTGAGCTTTGATAATCAAGACTGAGATATAGAAGTCATCCACCCAAAATCAAAGGATGGGGGATGCATTGATAACCAATATAGGGAGGATGTAGAAGTAATTAACCAAAATCAAGAGATGAGGAATGCCTCCACATCAAAAGGAGCATAAATGCCACAAGAAAGGGCCTTAAGTAAGGACATGAGCTTTGATGATCAAGACAGGGATATACAAGTCATCCAAGGGATGGGGGATGCATTGGTAATCAAGAGAGGGAGGATGTAGAACTCATTAACCAAAATCAAGAGATGGGGAATTCCTCCACATCAAAAGGAGCATAAATACTGCCAAATATGGATCTAATAAATGCTATGAGCATTGATAGTTGGTAGACAATGTGACCACCTTGGAAAACATTAGCAACAGGAATAACCCCAAGGGGCAAGCTCAACCACAAGTAATTTTGAAATTGGGACATGCTCACCTATTTTCATGGAGAGATATGGTTTATTTAGTGTGCAGTCTGCCTCTAAACCATACACACCCTCAGACCATAATAATTTTGTGCTCATTTGTAGTGCTATGAGATGATATAACTCATTCTTGGTTCCAAGGAAAGTGGTGACACATGCAATCTTAAGAGAGAATCATCCAAGCCCTAGCACAAGCAAATAGTTGGATTGTTAGTCTTGTGGACAATTCCTTTTTAGGATTGTTAGTTTGGATTTAGAAGATGGGATTGTTATTTATATTGAGATTTTAATTTAATTAAGCATTGATATGCTGTGTTATCAATGTATATTGAAACATCCGTCATCTTAAATGTGCTTATCATGCATCTCGAGAATTTTATGTTGTTTTTCTTTTTAATTGCAACTACAAGACTAGTATTATGATTTATGGTTAATCATCTTACATTTATGAAACATTGGTGGGTGAATAAATAGTAAATCAAAATGCACTAACCATTTATCTAGTTTTGAAATGTAATGACCATAGATAGTCTCCTCGTCATGGTATGTTGTATGACTTTTACTCTTCATTAGACTTTTTGTCTCAAATGCTAGTTCACTTATATATTCTTTTTCATACAATGGATTGGGTGTGATGAGCTTTTCAAGCACACAAGAAACATGAAAGCTTGCCATTTTCAAAAGCTCGCCAAAAAATCACACCCCATAGATAAAAGGAAGCAATTATAGGCTGTTTTTTTCTTATACATGATATAACTCTAGATCCAAGGGAGAATCGGTAACCTATAACCTATCATTAATCTTATATTATCATAGTCTCCTACCCAATTTGAGTCACAAATCTAGCTAAGGCCCTACCCAAAGTGTGGGTAATAGTATTCCCTTGTTGGCTCTTATTATTGTTGTATCTTAAATGTACTTCAACACCCACATCCACACCTTCTAATGGTTTCTCTTGAGGCTCACCTAAAAACCCACTCCATTATATCAAGTGGATAGCTAATAGCAAAGCTAATATTATCATAGTCTCCTACCCAATTTGAGTCGCAAATCTGCCCTACCCAAAGTGTGGGTAATAGTATTCCCTTGTTGGCTCTTATTATTGTTGTATCTTAAATGTACTTCAACACCCACATCCACACCTTCTAATGGTTTCTCTTGAGGCTCACCTAAAAACCCACTCCATTATATCAAGTGGATAGCTAATAGCAAAGCTAATGTTTGGTTCTCTCAAGGCTTGTTTAGAACCATTAGGAAAATTCTGGACTCAAAAGAGGGCTGTTTCAATAATAATATAATAATAGACACATAGATTGAGTCACATGAAATCTACGAGCGATATTCATCGGTGGTGGGACCTCTGTACAAACCCACCTAAAATGTGGAGAAACTCTTATCTTCATGAAATATTAAAAAAAACCATCACCTTGTCTTGAAATGTTTTAAACCGTTTTTTTGTCAGCACCTAACACAATAAAAGAATGTTTTCCACATTCCTGTGTTAGACGTGGAGCACTAAAAAATTCTTTCCACCACCCCTAGAACTAATGAAGCTTGAATGCTTGGAATAGATAGATATACATTCTCCTGGTTATTCCCTCAACTTGGTTCCACTTTTAAATCTCGAAATATATTTGGTGCCCAAAAGAACACACCGTCCCTCATTTCTTCTTCCCTCCTTGATCCACAAAAGTGGTTAGCTCAGTCAACCACTTTCTGCTACTTCTTCTTTCTCATACATCTGCTCATACGTCTGTTAATCTCTCATAGCACCCGAAAGTGGACTGAAACGAGCAAGGAGCAGTATCTCATCTGTTGTGTTGTATAACATAAAAGACGAGAACGAAGAATGGATTCCCCAAGTATACAGGAAGTACTCTTGGGTCACTATGCAGCCAGGAAAACGTGGCCACTACCGAGTGAAGGGAAAGGCATCTGAAGACTTGGCCAAACATTGGAAAGGAAGGATCCTTGACTTTAAGATGGCACTAGGAGGGAAAACTGTCAAAGAAGTGTTGATCCAGCATGTATTCATGCAAAAAGAGATCAACGTGGGACCATTGGAAGGACTTCCAAGACACAGACCACATTGTAAGTGCTTGTGTTTTGTATTTCAATGTTGCAAATAAGGTGATTGATATACATTTTTCTGCCGTGCACAGATTTGTACCTATCCAATCTTCAGGAGTGGGAGCCTGCACAATGCTTGACGAGATTCTTGAATGTCGTACATGGTGAGGTGGGGGAACTTCAATATGAAGGTCGTGCACCAAGTAATCTCGTAAGAAGTAGAACATATTTCTATGACTCATTTTATACCTTGCCCACTCAATCGAGTCGACATGGAAAGTTGGAATGTATTCCTTTGCCTGCACTTGATAGTCCTGAGTGGCCATTGCTTGATACAGAAGTGATAGAGTCATACAAGACCAAAATGTTTAATGATATTAAATGTGCTATGAAGCCTAGAATTGGTGCAAGAAATGTCCACTTAAGTTTGTTTGTTCCAATTGCATGCTTTGTTGATTTATTTTCTGATTGTAAACAATTGAGAAAAACTGGAACAACTTTTGTGTGCAAAGATATAGATGAAGCCTAGCTTGATCATTTGTTTGACAAAGGTTGGAGAGTGAAATCATCAAAGGGAGATGATTTGATCGAATGTCGATTGAACACCTCTGATATTGCATTTCAGTGAGTGTTATAACATTCAAATGTATATTTGTGGAACAGTTTCAAAGCTTATTTGATTATACTCGAAAAATTATCCTAATGATATTTTGGAATCAGATACTATATTGCCAGGCAACATCTGTGCATGTCATTTACTTATAGAAGGTGGCGATGGATCAACAACAACTGGGAAAGCATGGACCAAGATACAAGAGATGGCGCCACTCTTGCTTGATAGATATAGTTATGATTCGACAGGGTTACCCATCATTGACATTGGAAGTGGAAGAGAATTGGACTCTCGAATAATATGTTAGGAAGGAATTAGAAGTAGCTATTCAGAATCCTCCAGATCAATTTTGCTTCAAGCTCGATGGTCGGAAGGTAAGTAAAAAAAGAGAGCATTAGATCATTTGTAAAGATGTTGCAGCCCCACATGAATTGGAGGCACTAGAAGATATACGATGTGACCATGTATACGGTGACAATGTATTTTCCATATGCAATAAACTTATCTATTCAGAACATTGCTTTTGTAATGCTTTATTGTTTAAAACAATGTATTGAAGGCAAAAATTGCCCAATTGAATTTTTATGTACACAAAAAGGCCTGAAGTAAGAAAACAAGCAGTGAAGGAACACAGTAGCAAATTTGATCCTCTAATTTTCAAATTAAAAGTGCATTTACAATTGATGTTCTCTCTCCAATAACACTAAATATGTGCAAAAAAATATAAATGTACATGTGTAGTTGCATATTTACAAACAGCATGTTACAGAGTGGAGTACATTTGTTGGAAGAAGCAATCCAACAATACATCTATGAGGAAAAAACTATTTATTACTAGAACCCATAGGACTGGGCTTCAAGATGGAGCCATGGCTCTTCTCCCAAATACGGAGCCCATGTAAGAGATTGGGCAGCGGGATGAAGTCCACTGGGCCGTCTGGAGGCATTACTTCTATGACCTCGATCAATTTCGCAATCGTTCCCTCCCTAAATGTTTGGACGTCTAGGTCCATATAACGAGACATGGATGGAAACTGCCATCACAATTCATCAAGGCATAAGATCAACATGACAATATACAAGAAGATAAACAAGAGTATGCATGCGTATGGGAGCTGAAAAATGCTCCGTAGCAGCAACAATGCATTAAGTGCAACCCTCCACCCATAGTTATAACCATCTTCTTGTTTGGGCATACTAACCCTTCGAATGGTTGCTCGATCCAAGGTGTCGATGTCCATGCTCAGGCTCTCATAAGCGGCCATTAGTTTCCTGACACCACTGCAATATCCTGATCAATCCGGACTTCTAACTCAAACAATAATATGTATCATAATGATTTTAACTTACAGCAAAACATTGCCATGGACACCAGATGTCGAATTTACAAGGTAAATAACATTGTCTTGCACATCGACTAGAACAAGACTCCAATGGAAATTGCATCACATCCAAATAGATTTCTATTAGTTTCAAGCCAAAGGAAGCACTATATAACTCGTGTATGGTGATTTGTATGAACATCATGCAAGAGAGATAGAGAGACAAACTCACTTTCAATGATATGCCAAAAAAAATACTCGAGCATCGTCTAGCTAGACCTCCCGAAACCAGTCAGCACATCGAGGTACGGAACTGACTCTACTAGCAATAGTGTTGAGACCAGCGAATCAATCTAGAACACCCGATGCTGTACATCCTTGGGCAATTGCAAAATAACAAAACTTCACAAGGAAACATATCAAGAGTTAGGCATAAACTTTAAGAGCCAAGAATGAAAAATTGTGGGAGGACAGAGAAAAGAGTATACCTTAAAACACATCTGAGCACTTTGTCGTTGACTTCAATTCTAGGATCAAACAAAATGTTTATCTTCTCAGCATGAATCGGAAAATAACATCTAATATTATAGGGTACATGGAACTCCGGCAACAAAAATTGAAGCGCCTCCCGATTCATAGCGTGGAGTGCACGAACATTTTCTCTTTTTGTTTGCAATGCAAGCATTGCCACATGATGTTCCCTTTGAGTGCTTGTCCAAAAATTTGCCCGAGTCTGATGTTCATGTTCTGGAACTCCCTCCGTCACCTCTTCAATTCTCACTTTTTGAACAGGACGGACATCCAAAATTTGCACCATTCGTGCATCAGTAAATGTAACTGGTCTAAGTAACTTATCATATCTAAAACGAAGGGCTACTAGGCTAAAAAAATCTTTGTTCATCACTGTGACCCTGTGTGCATGGGCAGCAAGAACGTAACTATCCAAAAAAAAATCAATCATCCAATACTCTGAGGCCTCCTGCAAGCAAAATAGGGCCGATGCCTTCCAGCTAAACAAAATTCCATTTTGCTCACAAATTCTCCTGGCAAGCCTCTAGAAAGGTAATCTTGGAATAGCAGCAGTCGGGTGCTTCATAAATCGTGTGATTTCTTGCAGCGCTGTCGAATACTCTACGAAACACCTTAGTCTAGGCTACATTTTGGATAATCGGGAAGGACTGCTTGATTTCCTCAATCTTGAGGCATTCAGAGTGCCCATCTTCTTCCCACTAGATGAGGGACCTGCATTGTCCTTGGGTCTAGCTATATGCCTTACACGAGCCATCTGAAAATGCAAGCAAGTGCAGAAAACTTAGCTATTCAGTAGTACACGATTAACAATTCACCATAAAGCGAGAGAGGGTGGCCAAGAAAGCAATATGCACTTTCTCGCGTTATGGTGAATCCATTAACCATAACGCGAGATGAAGGCCCACTGAAGCACAATAATCCTCCTTGCATTATGGTGAATTAATTGACACCAATAAGAGGTGGATTATCCTGAATCCTTTGCCCTTTGATCTTGCGTTATAGTGAAGTGATTCACCATAACGCGAGACTAAGGGCCAGTCAAAGCAAAACAATCCTCCTCGCATTATAGTGAATCGATTTACTACAACGGGAGGAGGATTATCGCGAATCTCTTACCATTCCATCTTGCATTTTGGTGATTTGATTCACCATAACACATGGAGCCGTATTGAGATTCTAATGGCCCGTCATCTACTTTAAGGTGAATCGAATCACCATGTGGCAGAGGGCAAACAGTCGAAGAAAAAACAATGGCAAAGAGCAAACAGTCGAAGAAAAAACAAAACAATCAAGGAATATACAAGAAACTCACAAAACAATCAAGTAATATACAAAAACTCACATTTCATGCGTGGGAATGGATGGAGACTGTCGTGTAGGAGGTGTAATATTGGTTCAGTACTGTGGGGATAGTCGGAAGTCACCTAGAGGCAAGCAGGAGGACGGACAAGGCGAAATCGATAAGAGGACGAAAAGGTGGCGTGATTAACGGCTTTGATTAGTCTTTAGAGTGAACACACATGCTGGCGGGCTGCCACGTGGTATTCTTGGAATGGCAGGCGACTAGGCGACGCTGACGTGTTGCATAGCATTAAAAACGGTTTTTAATTGCCTCTCTTGCTTTGATTAGTCTTTATAGCGTGTACACATGTTAGGTACATGGCGGGCTGCCACACGTGGCATTCATGGAATGGCGGGTGAAAACGTGGTGCTGACGTGTCGCATAGCATTAAAATCGGTTTTAAATTGCCTGTCTAGGATATCCATCTCATTTATTGCCTCTCTTGGAGTTCGTATTCTCATTTATCTCCCCACCAACGGCTTCATCTCCATACTATCTCCTCCAACCCTCCTTTATCAATCATCCTCCTTCATCGTCCTGTATCAAATGACAAAGATAAACCTCCAACCTCCTTCATCTCCATCAAAGATAACGACAACCTCCTTCATCTCTATCTCTTGCGACGTTTGTATACAATTTGTTTTCCTGGTATTTTTATCTTTTTTGTGCTTCCTTCTTCTTTTGTTATTTCGTTCTTTTGGTTGCAGAACTCCTTGCTTTGTCTTTTCATCACGTTAAGGTGAATTGAAAACCTATGACTCCTCGCATTATGGTGAATTGACTGCGAGGAAGACTATTTTAATTCATTTGGCACCTCCTCTCTCAGTATGGGTATTTGAGAAGTATCTTTATTTGTAATTCACCATAACGTGAGAGGCGGCGCCAAAAGATGAAAAAGTCCTCATGTTGCGGTGAATCAATTCACCATAACGAGAAGCGAAGGTCCCATAGTAGGAAGCACAATATTCCTCCTCGCATTATGGTGAATCGATTCAAAATAACGCGAGAAGAGGTCCTTGATGAAGCTGCAATTTTATTTGCGTTAGGGAAAATAGATTCACTGCAACGCGAGGAGGAATACCTGGATTCCTCTGGCATCTCCTCTCGTGTTATGTTGAATCCATTGACCACACAGAGATTTGGTGTTTAAGACTGACTGTCTCTTGATTCATTGCTTGAACTAATATTTTCCATGTCTTATCTACACCCTTGAATTTAGCCATGGCGCAAGTTCAAGTTGAGTTTGATGTGGACGAAGAGATTAAAGAAACACCTGCAACTCTGTTGTATGACTTCCTCTACAAATGTGGACGTCATGATTTGCATCCTTCGATTTCGTTGATGTTCAATTGTGATTTTTCTCTGGAGGATACATTTTCTAGCCATCCCAGATACTTTGAAGAGGTAAAGCAAGAGTTTGATGAGCTCACAAATGAAGATACAGTGATGATTGATGGGAAAAACTACATTCATTTTAATCTCAAGGTGTCGCCGGAGAAGAAGCAGAGGTTAAACAGGGATTGGCACAAGGTACCATGTGATAAGAAGAGAGCTTTGCCATGCCCTTTTCACAAAAGAAAATGCCACTTGATGGAATACTCTTATGCCTTCTTATGCTTCTTGCACATGAATGTGCAATTAACAGATGAAGGATGTACAGAGCCGCATGCGACAAATGAAAGCGAAGACACGGTTTCTCGTCAGGCTAGTCCCACCATTGAGGATGTCGCTAAAGAGGAGGACACTCCTCATGTGATTGAGGAGTTCAATGTTGAAGAAGAGAGGAAGCTCAGTTCGGTTGATATTGAGGCAGTGAGAGAACAAAACACTGACGTAGGACAATGCAAGTTTTCCTCTGATGGCGATAAAGACTCTATCCAAGTATTTAGGTGGCTATCACTTAAGGCTGAATGCAAACAAGGCAATACTTCTGGAGCGGCAAGCAGCTGTTCAAATTTTTGGGGAGGGACCAGGAGTATATTCGTTGAGATGTAAATATTATTTAACATATGCTGCTTACGGCTTGGCATGTGGAATCATAGATCCTAATCTGTTGAGTGATTGCGGGAAGAAGCATCTTCTTATAACAACAAGGGCAATGGTCCCTGTTGTGCCATTGATAGAGGATGAAGAAGATGTTGTAGAAACTTCATCAAAAAGGGCTCGGCTGGGGGAAGTCTCTGCTCCATAACAATAGATTTAGATTGTTCCAGTTGCTAAGAAGTTTCTTCATATTTCTCAATACTCTTCTTGCTTACCATTAAAAACTATGAAATGTATATATATTGAAAACATTTATGTGGGACATAGATGAAAGCTCTTGTTCTTTTAAAATCTTTTAAAGTTACATCATTGTTTTATAATATGTATTTCAATGATCAATTTTCTTCCACACTTTGCCCTGTCTTTGTCGTTGTCTTAGCCATTCAGCATGATTTTGCCTTCCCTGTGAGGAGACATATATTGATCGTCTCCGTTCAGCCTGCATCTCTCTTATTGCACATGACACAGCTGATTTAGACTATTTGATCTTCACACGAGCCCTCACTTGAATCCACCTATACCACCACTGACATAGTTGCTTCATGGGATTACTTTTCTTCACTCCTCCTCCATGTTTAGTGGCCCTTTGATAGGCACAACGTGCTTGCCAATGAGATCTTTTCATGCCTTGGGTAGACCAAATCCCAAGGCTTCCAAACTCTTCTGCAAAAAAGGGTCCATGTGCATGCAAAATGTGCTACAGATTCTCAACAACAACAAGACATTTAGTATCGTACAATATATTTTGAACAACAATAAAAACTCAAAGCTGTAGGTATTCAAGTAATAACCATGTATTGTGTCAAGTTTGTCGCACCCCATGCCTTTTCATAGCTAGTGTAGAACTCTGTCACAACTGCCTCAAATTTCTCAACATCCCCATCTTCAAACCTTGCTTTTTGCAACAAAGGTGCTAGGCGATCAAGTGCCAACCACGCTTTGGCCTTTGCCACCCTTGCTTATCCTGAAGAGCCTCGATCAGGTACACCTGCATGAAGCTTCCTCCACACCTCAAAATCTGTACCCAGATGACCTCTCTGGGTATGATTAGATAAGAACTTTCTGGCTTTTGCACCTCCAAAACATGGTTTGCTAGGAACATTTCCCGTCTTCCCTGATCTTAAGTCCTTCTCAATCTTCACTTGACCACAATGTAAACTTGCATCTGAAAGCACTTGCTCTATTTTTTTAATAGTTCTTTCACTCTCTAATGTTGGTTTCATATTCTATAAAAATTCGATGTACATGTAGACTAGTTTCTCAATTATTCTAACCAGCGCATGTAAAACACAAATATGAACTCTGATCAAAGGGATAGCAAGAATTGGATCCCAATTAGGATCCACTCCTAGAGCATCACGATTTGGGGCTTCATGCCTATTACTGATTGCATTTAGGCATTTCCATTCTCTCTCTTTTCCTCCTTTGGAGACACCTCGTTCGGTCATGCAATACAGGCAAGGATACTTGGCCATTGCTCCCTTGGGAAATGCTCCCTTGGGAAATGCCAAACATGCATTTCAAGGTTTTAAGATCTGCAGCCAGGTGCCATTCAACCTCATATTCACCATATCCTTCTACATAAAGCTTTTCACCATTCGACTACTGCTGATAGTGGAAGGAAGCTCAGTCTAGTTAAAGTACCACTTTAGAATTTCATGGGTCTCTGTTGGAACCTGTTAACAAGAGGCCAATTAAATTGTCTACAACATCTAATGGATAGCAACATAATATACTTTTTTTAAAAATGGATAGCACGTTACCTCAAATGTAGCCAACCACTAAATCTCATTTTCGGATTGTACACTAAAGTGCCTCTCATAAGCATTACTGATACTTGCATCCAAAGCTCTATTCATTAAAGTCAAGCTAACCCTTTCCAGCTTCTGTCCTTCGATCACCTCACTCTCATCAAGTTTTAAAACAAATTTCAGCCTTCCATTGCACTCATGTACACTGATGTCATATGTAAGATTCCTCCTCCAGCCTCTCAGGATGTCCAGTATCTTCCCATGTAATCAAATCCCTCTTCAAAAATATAAAAGATCTTGTTTCTACCAGTTTTGGCCTAGAGGGAGAAAATGTTCTAGAAAGAGACTATTCAGATTTTAAATATTTTTGGATAGAAAAATACCTCACCTTATTAAAATAAGTTTCCCTGAAACAGAAGTTCAAAAAGATTTTCAGAAGGTGCATTAGAAATTAAGTATAATCTGTTCAAGAGGCATTATCCAGGGAGTGAAGATTTTTTCAAAATTTTAAATTAAGGTTCCTATGGACCAATAAGATTCATCCAAATGTAGGGAGGAGATAAATGAAGAAATAAAAGAAAAATCCCCCAAAAATGAGTAAATACTCACATAAGATGAAGAGTTGACTAAGGACAAGGTTAATAGTTAAAAAAGGGAGATATTTACTAGAAGTAATGATGCATTTTTGACACCTCTGCATGGGGGAATTTCCCTCATGAAGGAGGCACCTATTTCACATGCTTTAATGAGTTTTAAACTCCCAAATAATGAGATATTTTCATCTCTCCTCTCTCCTGTTTCAACTAGATCCAAAAAGTGAGCAAAACTGACCTAAAAATGGTCAAAAATTGACCAAACTAATCTAGAAAATTCTAGAATCAGTTTGCTTGGTTAGAGGCTCACTTTTTCCTATAAATAGAAGCCCTCCCCTTTGTTGAAACTTAATAGTGTTTTTGCATTGTTACCCTGCCTCTCCCAAGTGCCAAAAACAATGAATTTTTCTCATAATTCATTAGTTTTTGACCTTCCCTCTTCCAAAAGATTGGTGGCCACTCTTGTCTCAAAACCCCCAAACCATCAAGCCAAAGGAAAGCTCTCAAATTCATTAGTAAGTTGGTGATTCTTCTCTTTTTCATATATTTTATGGTTTTTATGATTTTTTATGCTTTTTGTCCTCTCTAAAATTGCAAGTGATATTATGCCTCATTGCAAAAGGCATTCCCCTCTCTTCTCTAGTAAATCCAACCATTCTTTATCCTAGGTGAATGATTAATGAATAAACTCAAGTTTTTCATAATGTTTCTCTTAAATAAGTAGAAAAATGTTACTTTAGAATGATTTAAATACTCTTGATGCATTTCTAATTAATTTTAGAGACTTAAAATTGAAAAATGGTCAGCCATACAAAGGAGGTTATGGCGAAATTTTTTTAAAAATTGGAAATAAGTATTATCTTTCATTATTCTAAAAGAGTAATCCTTATGAATTCTAAAGTGTCATTTTCATGCATAGAAGATGCATTTTGATTATTTGTATAAAAGAAATTTAGTTTTATTATAAAAGTATTACTTTCATTGTTATTGATTTTTATGCATGAAAGTATGCATAAAAGATTATTATTTTTATATAAAAGTGTTACTTTTATCATATTTGATTTTTATACATAGAGGTATGCATATAAGATTATTATTTTATTGTAAAAGTGTTACTTTTATCATATTTGATTTTCATGCATAGAGGTATGCATAAAAGATTATTATTTTATTGTAAAAGTGTTACTTTTATCATATTTGATTTTCATGCATTGAGGTATGCATAAAAGATTATTATTTTATTGTAAAAGTGTTACTTTTGTCATATTTAATTTTCATGCATAGAGGTATGCATAAAAGATTATTATTTTATTATAAAAGTGTTACTTTTGTCATATTTGATTTTCATGCATAGAGGTATGCATAAAAGATTATTATTTTATTGTAAAAGTGTTACTTTTATCATATTTGATTTTTATGCATAAATGGGTGCATAAAAGATATTTTTATATTAAAAGTGTGATTTTTATCATAAATGATTTTATGCTTAAATTAGATACATAAGAGAAATTCTTTTATTCTAAAAGTGTAATTCCTACTAAATTGGATTTATGAATGGAAAGATGCATAAAGAATTTATTTTAATCCAAAAGTGTTATTCTCATCAATTTTAATTTTATGCATAGAAAGATGCATAAAGAAATCTATTTTTAGTTCAAAAGAGTTATTTTCATCAATTTTGATTTTATGCATAGGAAGATGCATAAAAGATTGTTTTTTAATTCAAAATTATCATTCTCATTTAAAATGAATTTATGCATAGGAAGATGCATAAAAGATTGATTTTATTTCGAAAGTGTTATTCTCCTTAAAATGAAATTTATGCATAAATAGAAGCGTAAAGAAATCTTATATCAAAAATGAGAATTCTCTTGTATTCTATAAATAGATATGAGGATGTGAAACGAATCAGATAGATGAAAATGAACGATGAATAGATGGAGATGTATATATGTGAAAGAATGGATGTAGTTATATGTATGTGAAAGAAATGATGTAGATATGGAATGTGAATGTGGATGTATGTGAATGTGAATGTAGATGTGTGAATGGGGATATGGATGTAGATATGGAATGTGGATGTGGATGTATGTAAATGTGAATGAGGATGTGGAATGTGGATATGGATGTATGGATGTGAATGTGAATGTGGATGTGGATGTATGAATGTGGAATGTGGATATGGATGTATGAATGTGGAATGTAGGTATGGATGTATCGATGTGAATGTGAATGTGGATGTGGATGTATGAATGTGGAATGTGGATATGGATGTATGAATGTGGAATGTAGGTATGGATGTATGGATGTGAATGTGAATGTGGATGTATGGATGTATGGATGTGAATGTGAATGTAGATGTGGATGTATGAATGTGGAATGTGGATATGGATGTATGAATGTAGAATGTGGGTATGGATGTATGGATGTGAATGTGAATGTGGATGTATGAATGTAGATGTGAATGTGAATGTGGATGTACAAATGTGGATGTGTGTGTGGAATAATGAATGCAAATATGAATGTGAATGGATATGGAGTCGATATGAGCGAATGGATGAGATGAGATGTCATGTGAATCAAAATGTGAAATGAATAATATAATATGTGAACGAATGAGATGTGTGATGAGACGTAATGTAAATTAAGAAAGATAGAAATGGATGTTATGTGAAGTAAATGAATCTGAGGAGATGGGATGGAAAATGATGTATCTGGTTAAGAATGGATACACTTATGAATTGGGTTTGGGTTAAGGAATATGGATTGATGTGGAACAAACTGGAAAGATGTGAATTCATTATAGAAACTGTATTTGTGATCTGTTTGTAAATGACTGTTTTATGTCACAAATGCTAGGGAAGCATTTTGACTATCTTGAGAATGTGGTCTCATGAAGACCTACCTGATAAAGTTACAACAGCTATACGGAGAGTCAATGGCTCGCGTAGCAAGGTCGGCCGAGGTCTTGACCAGCCTCGATTCGATTTAAATGGTGAGCTTCCACGGTGGATGAGGGACCAAGGAAGCGGCCTATGAGTGAAGCGCTAGGTGACCTGCGAAGGATCCTAGAGGGTGCTGACCATACGGTGCTCGGCCTCTGGGTCGCCGAAGATACCCACACGTGCGTCGTGGAAGATATTGGAATAAGGAGTAAGAGTTGTTTTCTAAAACCGGGCATGGATCTGGTTGATTGACCTTGCTAGTCCTCAACGGATGAGTCCATGGCTCTTTTATATAGATCTGTTGGTTGATCTTGATGATCTTCAACGGAAATTCCATCTTGATTTTTATAAGTGATTATATTGTCGAGTACTATGAGCTAGGATGCGATTGAAAAGGCCCCTGAGTGAACAGGTGGTGAGCGTTCTGGTTGCCAATGATGCCATAGATACTCTGATGAAGGAATGATTGGAAATTAAGATTCAACCGGATATTTTGGAAAATTGTGATCAGTGATACTATGGTTTCATTAAATGATTGTTTTAAAGATGACTGAATCTGTGAAAAAGGCAATTTCATATTGGGTGTGTAAGTGGTGTGACGAGTTTTATATTTGCATGAACATCTGGCTAGGGGGCCTGGGAACTCTTTTCCCTGGTACCCGGGACAAAACCTAACCAAATTCCTAATTGGATCCCATCACTACAGTGGTTGGGCGGTTGGCTAACCCATGGGACTGGATGGGGTTAGGCTGGACTGATGGATCCGTAAATCGAGACTCAATTTTTGTTTAGTTCGATAGATGAAGTAAATCCAGGACAAAAATTGTTCTATGGAAAAGAATCAACGACTGTGCCTCTCAATGAGGAAAAAAGCGTTGATCTCTATGATCCAAGTACAGTCTTTTTCCCTGATCTGACTATGGGACTTACAGGTTCGGTCAGATGAGCTCAGTTAGTTAAGGTTTTTGACTACATTAGGGAAAAGTTATCCTAGTGGAATCGCCCATGCTTTTCGGGCAAGAGAAGTTTTTCCGAGTTCGGTTTGAAAGAATCGAGGAATTAGTCACTTGTCCGGATATCCGTGGTTGGGCGAGGCCCCGAGTGTGGGACCCTGCCTTGCGAGCAAGATGTGCTACTTTCACTACTAGCACCCCGAATCCGTTGCACGGTGGGGATAGGGATCTCACAGTTGGTATCAGCATTATTTGGCTAATGAGGATCAACCGAGAAGCCAAATATGTCAAAAATTTATTAAGAGGCACTAAAAGGTTATAATTGTGTGATAAAATTCATACAATTTAATATTCAAACTGAAATTCGTAAATTGGTAATTGGGTCTTCAGAAGGAAGTACCGCAATTGTATGGAATTTTTGACTTGCTTGAGGCCTAGACATGATGGTATTTATCTTATAGTTCCAAGAACCATGACTGCCTGTATATATCGAGGGTATAACTGCAGCTCTTTACTAGCAGTATATACGAGTAAATCTAAGACTTGAAATTATAAGCATTAATGCTATCCAGATGATGAATTCGAATGTGGTTGATATGATTTTTAAATTCTGGTTGAGAACTGATGAGTTGATTTGGATTCTGATTGAAAAATGATGATTCCTGAAATTTAGTTGAAATGTAATAAGCCGAGCAAAACCACAATGAGGATGAATGGGACGAGTCCCTATGATGATGTTCTTAACTGGAATGACATTAATGACGTCAGCCAATCACTATGAGATTAATGAATCGTGGTGGCAGATTGCTACTGTTAGCTTTTGATCAATGGATCAAGTTAAGGGTTGATAAATTAAAAATCTGGAAAATTGAAATCCCCATGGAGGATTGTCCAGATAGAAAAATTCAGTCTGATGGACCATTATTGTGTTAAAGATATGAATGAGATATTCTCAATGAATTGTCACTGATAATGCATTCTATATGAGTATCTTTATCCCTTGATTCCGTGGGGAGTCGACCTACCTATTTAGAGAACCCCGGAATCAGTTGAATCAAAATTCGGATTGAATCATAAATAAAGAGACTTAACAAGAATTTTTATATTGATAGGAACATGGATCGAGTTCGTTGTGGTAGAAATGTTAACCCCCAACTCAATGAAGAAGAGCTCGACCTGGATGTTCGTAAAACTCTTTATAGTTCGCAGCCTAGACCTTTCAAGGGTGAAGGGGAAAACTTGGGCGAGACTGTGGAGAAGTGGATCGAATCAATGGAAGAATACTTCGATGTCACCGGGTATAATGAGAAGAGCAAAATGGCTCTTGCAAGGCTGAAGATAGTGGAGACAGCTAGAGTGGCATGGAGAAACCATAGCGAGACAAACCGTCTCGACCAAAATACCCAAACCTAGACCGATCTCAAGGCTTACCTCAGAAAGAGGTTTTGCCCCCCAGGCTTTCTTGAAACTAAGATGAATGAGTTCTTGGAACTAAAACAGGAAACCTGAAAAATTGAAGACTACCATCAGGCTTTTGCACTTCTCGTTAAATATTCCCCTCAATTGGATGAAGAGCAGCTGATGGCCAGGTTCATTCGGGGAATGAACGAGCCATTAGATACTTTAGTCAAGAATGCCAAACCTATTTCCATGACCGAAGCAGTTCGGATGGTGAAGGATTTCGCCAAAGCCTTTGATGTCAAAGTCTCGCCAAAGCCAGCACCATCACCTTTCAAAAGGTTTTTATTCCTAGAAGGTGATTCCAACCTTCCTTCGCCTAAGAGATATCAGGGTCAAACCCAGGATATGGGAAGTTCCAGAATGGAAGAAATGTCCTTTTCTCAAAACTCAATTCCCTGGATTTCAACTTCAGAAGTTCCACCCTTGAACAAGAGAGTGAAATGTTATAACTGTGGACATCGCAGCATGGATTGCCCAACTCCTTTTGGATCAAGGTTTTCATGGCAAGAGAATCAGGGATCAAGATTCCAGACTCCAGCCCCTTCCGTCCAGAGTAATCACGGCTCTATCCGCCAAAATCAAGGAAATCCCAGAGGTAGGCCCTCTATCCAACCTGTAGTTTCAACCCAAAGTAATGCAAGATCTCTAACTCAGAATAGGGGAAGTCAAAGAGAGTTGTTCCCAAATCGGCCGTCCACTTCCAAGGTAGTAACACTGGAAGTGATTGAAGAAGAAGAAGAAGATGAAAGAGATCATACTCCACCTGCGAGATGACGACATCTCGTGTTTTTTAAGTGGGGTAGAATGTAAAATTCCTCCCCCAGCCTCTCAAGATGTCCAGTATCTTCCCATGTAATCAAATCCCTCTTCAGAAATATAAAAGATCTTGTTTCTACCAGTTTTGGCCTAGAGGGAGAAAATGTTCTAGAAAGAGAATATTCAGATTTTAAATATTTTTGGATAGAAAAATACCTCATCTTATTAAAATAAGCTCCCCTGAAACAGAAGTTTAAAAAGATTTTCAGAAGGTGCATTAGAAATTAAGTATAATCCGTTCAAGAGGCATTATCCTGGGAGTGAAGATTTTTTTGAAATTTTAAATTAAGGTTCTTATGGACCAATAAGATTCATCCAAATGTAGGGAGGAGATAAATGAAGAAATAAAAGAAAAATCTCCCAAAAATGAGTAAATACTCACATAAGATGAAGAGTTGACTAAGGACAAGATTAATAGTTAAAAAAGGAAGATATTTAGAAGTAATGATGCATTTTTAACACCTCTATATGGGGAAATTTTCCTCATGAAGGAGGTGCCTATTTCACATGCTTGAATGAGTTTTAAACTCCCAAATAATGAGATATTTTTATCTCTCCTCTCTCTTGTTTCGACTAGATCCAAAAAGTGAGCAAAACTGACCTAAAAATGGTCAAAATTTGACCAAACTGATATGAAAAATTCTAGAATCAGTTTGCTTGGTTAGAGGCTCACTTTTTCCTATAAATAGAAGCCCTCTCCTTTGTTGAAATTTAATAGTATTTTTTCACTGTTACCCTGCCTCTCCCAAGTGCCAAAAACAATGAATTTTACTCATAATTCATTAGTTTTTGACCTTCCCTCTTCTAAAAGATTGGTGGCCACTCTTATCTCAAACAAGAGTTGAACCCCCAAACCATCAAGCCAAAGGAAAGCTCTCAAATTCATTAGTAAGTTGGTGATTCTTCTCTTTTCCATATATTTTATGGTTTTTATGCTTTTTGTCTTCTCTAAAATTGCAAGTGATATGATGCCTCATTGCAAAAGGCATTCCCCTCTCTTCTCTAGTAAATCCAACCATTCTTTATCTTAGGTGAATGATTAATAAATAAACTCAATTTTTTCATAATGTTTCTCTTAAATAAATAGAAAAATGTTACTTTAGAATGATTTAAATACTCTTGATACATTTCTAATTAATTTTAGAGACTTAAAATTGAAAAATGGTCAGACATACAAAGGAGGTTATGGCAAAATTTTTCAAAAAATTGGAAATAAGTATTATCTTTCATTATTCTAAAAGAGTAATCCTTATGAATTCTATATTCTAAAGTGTCATTTTCATGCATAGAAGATGCATTTTGATTATTTGTATAAAAGAAATTTAGTTTTATTATAAAAGTATTACTTTCATTGTTATTGATTTTTATGCATAAAAGTATGCATAAAAGATTATTATTTTTAATTATAAAAGTGTTACCTTTATCATAATGATTTTCATGCATAGAGGTATGCATAAAAGATTATTATTTTATGTTGCCATATATATATATAGGCAGTGATGTGTGTGAACACACTTAGGACCGCTGGGACACTTTTTTCCTCTTTAGGAGGTTTTTTCCCCCGGCTTGTATATACGCCCATCCTTCTAGGGCTAACTTATCTTTTGTACATTGACACAATCTAATACATTGTGTGTTGTGTGCATTCTTGCTTCTTCTTCTCAAAGCTTTGTGTGCTTTCCTGCTAAGCTAGATGGAAGGGAGTGTATCCCATTGCTACCTCCCAGTCTATTCGACTTGCTTCCAAGGTTTTTGTCAAGATAGTACATAAAATTTTGTTTGTACTCTCTGCTTGATTAGGCTGTGGATAATAAGGTGATGATTTTCAATGGATCACTAAGAATCTTGCAAGTAAATGATCAATCACCTCATTAATAAAATGTGAGCCACGATCACTAACTAATTCTAATGGGCAACCGAACCTTGAGATAATTTGCTCGTATAAGAATTTTGCTGTTGTTCGTGCATCAACTCACTTCAAGGCCTTGGCTTCTGCCCATTTTATGAAATAGTCCATAGCCCATGATCACATATCGAGCTTGTGATGGATGTGCCACTGGACAAATCTACTCCCCATTTTTCGAAGGGTTGTCTTACAATAATAGGGGTGAGCGGTATCTTGTCCTTTTGTTGCGGAATAGCGAAAGGCTGACATTCTTTGCACCTTTTGAAAAATTCTATGGCATTTGAGAATAATGTAGGCCACCATAATCCTGCTTGAAGTACCTTGCGAGACATGATCTCTCCAGCAAAATGCCCGCCTGCTATCCCTGAATGAGCCTCATCCAATATCGTGAGTGACGAACTCATCTTTTCTCACACATCTTCTTAGCACATTATCTTTTTCTAGCTTATATAGTTCTCCTGCAATTAGTTGATAAGGTGCAGCCAGCTTGATAAGCCGCTACATTTTATCTTTGTTTAAAGGTATTTCCTTATAGAAAACCATGATTTAGATAATCTCGATATTTCCTCGCTCCATTTGGCTACCATGTCCAGTTTGAACAAACAAGCATCAGGGAGATCATCTTCAACACTAGTTGCTGGTTCTCCATTTGAAATTCTTGACATATGATCGGCTAACACATGCTGTGTTCCGTTTCTTACCGCCATGATTGTAAAGTCGAATTCCAACAATAATAGCAACCGTCGTGTGATTCTTTCCGTGGTGCAAGGCTTATTCACTAAGTATAATAAGGCTTGATGGTCCACGAAGAATACGAATTTGTTGGCCAATAGGTAATGTTGATACTTCTTAATAGCATAAACCATGGCCAGTCCTTCCATCTCTGTGGTGGTGTAGTTCACCTCTGCATCATTTAACTGCCGACGACTAGCGAAGAAAATTGGATAGTCTTATTTGAACTTACCAGGCTATATGCACATAAAATATGAGGTCCCAATTGTTGGGGGGTCGTAGAATTAGCGTGCTAGCCAATGCCCTCTTTAGTCGATCATATGCTTCCTGGCATTCCTCAGTCCATTCAAAGACAATGAGTAGCTTGTACAATGGCCTGACAATTTCAGCATAGAAAATTATGAAGCGGCGGTAATACCCCCCATAAATCTTTGTACACATTTGTAATTAGTGGGGGGTGGCAGCTCT
The DNA here is from genome assembly GCF_041138505.1 of Cibotium barometz. NCBI lineage: Eukaryota > Viridiplantae > Streptophyta > Polypodiopsida > Cyatheales > Cibotiaceae > Cibotium > Cibotium barometz. The sequence continues at coordinate 19,294,258 of NC_141051.1, forward strand.
GTCAACTTGACCTTGCTATCATTCGTGGATATACCATTCTTTGAGACAGTGTGTCCCAATATCACACCATGTTTGACCCAAAACTGATACTTTAAAGGGTTCAAGGATATACGATATAATTGACATCGCTCAAACACTTTCCTTAAGCAAGCCAGATGGTCCGTCCATCGAGAGTGTGCACACACATCATCCATGAATACCTCCAACTACTTTTGTAAGTAGTCTTTGAAGGCTGTGCACATCAACAATCGTTGGAATGTTTCTGGGGCATTGGTGAGACTAAAGGGTATAACCTTGTATGCAAATGTCCCCTACATTGTATTGAAAGCTGTCTTATGCTGGTCTTTTGGTGCTGTGGACACCTAATTGTAGCCAGAGAATCCATCCAAGAAGCTGTAAGCTTCTTCACTAGCCACTCTCTCCAAAACATGTTCCATATAGGGTAGTGTGGTTTAATGGTCTTTCCTAGTAGCTACATTGACCTTTTTAAGATCAACACATATCCATATAGGGTAGTGTGGTTAATGGTCTTTCCTAGTAGCTACATTGACCTTTTTAAGATCAACACATACCCTACGTTTTCCATTCTTTTTTCGCACTATTATATGATTGGTGACAACCAATATGTATGTTCTATCTCATAGATGAAATCCACAATGAGCTTGTTTATTTCCTCCTTTACAATTGCCACATACTTAGGATTCATCTGGTATGGTTTCTCCCCGGTTGGCCTTGACCCTTCCATGATTGGAATCATATGCTGCACTACCTTAGGTGGTACCCCCTTCATCTCCTTGTAATTCCAGGAAAAACAGTCCTTAAATTCCTTAAGGAGGGCAACGAGCTCATCTTCTTCAACCGAAGTCAAGTCGTTTATTAGCAATGTATACGTGTATGGTTTCCTCCCCCTGGCCCCGTAATATCAACTTCCTTGACTTCCGCCCGGGCTATCGGCTGCACACTAATGGTTTAGATGGTGGCCTGATTAGCACAGTGAAAGTCGAACCACTTGCACGATGGTATGGACAATCCTTGATCAAATGATCAATACCACATTTAGTACAAGTGAGTACTCGCATGTCATTGGGTGTAGCAGTCACTTGTTGGCGTTGGTGCGAATGAACCATATTCTTGTTTGGGCACTCAACAATTCAATACGGTCCTCTGTAGCCAAAACATTGTAGCGGTCCTCTCCTCATATTCGAGTTCATGTCCTTGCCCTTCCACTGTACCGTGGTTTGAAACACAGGTAGTGGCGTGTTATTTTGTAGGATGTAGAATTCAGGCGTGACCTCCGTAGTTTCCTCATAGTACTCTCCGCTAAGTTCTACTTCACATACCACATTAATATCTTTTGACGGCTTTTCTATCAGTACTTGGTTTATTTTAGCCTACGGTGGTTGTGGTGGTAGAACTAGTGGTGGTAGAGGTGAAGCGTCCTTGTACTCAGAACATCCCCCTAGGTAAGTAGGAAGAGTTGGGTTATACTGCATCAGCAGTAATCTATCTAGGTGGCACTGGTAAAGCCAATCGAGCTCTAAGTGCTGGTAGATGTGTAACATTTTGGAATCTTGGATTGAATTGTCATGATTCCCTAATTTTACACAGTGTGCACAATAGAGTAATGGCCTTGCTCTTAATTATGGACATTCGGTGGTAGTGTGATTCAATCTACACATAGAGCACCACACCAATTCCCTGTGGGACTAAAGATGGTTATGCCCATGCCCAGATGTTTCTCTTTCCTCCTTTACCTTCAATTTCTCTAGTATTACGTTATTGAGCTTGTCCACAGTCATGTTTTTGACTTGCTTGCTCCGAGTTCCAATTTCTTGGTGACTCGAGACACGAGAAGTCGTAGTTGTTGAAGATGTTCTGACATCTTCCGGTTGTGGCAATTCCAACATATTATCTTCATATTCAATTGCCAGTTTGCAACATGCATCAAGAGTATAGCTGGTCGGGCTAGTACTAGATAATCATGTATCTTGTGGTCTCTCTAACTCCTCTCTAGAACCAAGGCAATAATTGATCGTCAGTTAACCTCTCATGTAGTTTTCCTTGAATTTAAGTGCTTAAGTTGAGACACATAGTCTCTCATCGACTCCATTTCCTTTTGTTTGATATTATATAACTGTGGCACAGGGCACCACTTCTGGCAAAGCTAGGCACAAACACATTCTTGAGTCGTGTGAAGTTAACCGTATCCTCAGGTTTGAGGGTTCGGAACCACTGATGCGCTTTCCCTTCCAATGTCAGTGAGAAAGCATGAATCATTGTCACATCACTGCAGGTCTACAGGTTTCACATGTGGATTCAAAAATCTGTACATGTTGGATAGGATCTCCATCCCTAGAGAATTTTTGAACGAGTTTGGAAATGATATGTGGCTTCATCTAGGAGGGTCAAGATTTTAGAGCAATGCCTAGTTCTCTGGCCATTCCTTGGCCCATGCTACCGCCATATTTAATAGATCTGTCCTTGTGGCTGCATTAAGGTTAATGGTTGGATCCATCCTTGGTCTTTGAGGAATTGTTTCCCCCTTCCTAGACCTCGTCCTCTTCCTGTATTGGCTCTTCTAGGTATCTCCGGTCCATGGGATGGTCATGCCACTATACCTTGGGGTGGCACATCATTAGTTGCCTTTGTATGCCTTTGCAGAATTAAAAGTTCCATGTCTTGTAGGAACATAGGATGATTGATCATTAAGCAACGAGCAACTCAAGACAATGACCAATAGTTTAGTAGATGCCTACATTGATAAAGAACTCGACTAACCTCTCCTTTGTGTAGATCTCTTTTTCTCCACCTCCTTATCAACCACCTTCTCCAGTTCGAGAGGCTGCCCAAGCTTGAAATGCTGATGGAGATCTTTCTCGCGCTCCACAACACGACCCTTCTCAAGGTCAATCCACCAAGGACACATCTCCAGCTCCCACTTAGACAACATATGCATACTTTGAGGGTACATACACAAAGCCTCATTATCCAGAGCCAACCATTTCTTTGCTCTTACAGGCATGACAACCAAATGACCCCCGTCTTTTAAACACATGAAATATTTGAAAACATTGAAAAGCAACATATGATTGAGAATGGATTTTTGAGTTAAAAATAATGTAGCATTTTCTTATGAACGTTTCCAACACTGCTCGCAAAAAAGATCAACCTGTAAAGCAACCATTAGGGGAAATTTGGACTCAAAATGGACCCTTTAAGGATTTCTACACGTTCTCTCTCTACAAAATGGGTGCATGGTGAATTTTTCACAAATCAACTCAGAAGTGAGCGGAGTTTGGACATCTGGAATCTACTCTTCAAGACCTCTCTAATGATATATAGCATGATGGGAAATTTTGGATATTCAAGAAGTCCCCAAATTTCCCATCATGCTGTATATCATTGGAAAGGTCTCGAAGAGTAGATTTCAAATGTCCAAACTACACTCACTTCTAAGTTGATTTGTAAAAATTTCACCATGTGCCCATTTTTGTAGAGAGAGAACGTGTAGAAATCCTTAAAGGGTCCATTTTGAGTTCAAATTTTCCCTAATGCCTCTGGGCAGCCATCTGGACCATGTCAGACTTCTTTGTTTCCTTTTCAGTACTCTTTTTTTTTCTTTGCATCTTGGCCTATCTCAAGAGGGAGAAATTTCTTCCTCTTCTCAATCTTTATCTCGTCGTATAATCATAGATCAAGCAATCATTGGGGCACCACCAGGCCATTAGGCTCATCCACAAAATCTTTAAGGACAACATTTGCCTTTGCAAAATCTTTTCAAGAGTGATCTCTTTTCAAATCTAGCTTTAAAGCAAAAAGAAATCACATCACAAAGTAAAGTATGCATAAGACATATTTGCAGAAATCGCAAACAACTAGACACAAATAGCTATAGAAAACCATGACTTACTGTCCATAGATATGATCTCCGTGCGCACAATGCCAAACATATTTTTGGTTGTCTTGTTTGCCTCCAAGAAGCCCAACCAAAAGATTTTGGAATCTAATGGTACATCACACAATTCTAATAAATTCAGCTTCTCCAGTGTTGCGAAGCTATCCACATCCCACTTTAAGGACCACACTTCAGCCCGCCATGCATCACCATGCTTTGGATCAATAACCTTCACATAACATCGAATCTCATCACATGATAATTAAATCAAAGCATGAGTATTAAGCAAAGCTTAAGCTATCAAATACTCACATTATAAACAAGCTTGCCCAAGTATCTACGAGTAAGAGGGTACCAAGGCTCGACTCCCTTTGTATTCTTCTTTCTAATAAAAGTAATTAACTTTCTATCTCCCTTGGAAAATCTTTCATGTAATCGTCATGATTGGCAACACTAATGTTGGCACAATTTGCAATCTCGTCCCGCAAGGTTGTGGTTACCAAAGCATGAGTATTCAAGCTTTAAAAAATGGAGACAAAAATTTACAATTTGCTTGAGAAAAATGGCACATGATCAAGATCTCAAACATAAATTTATAAGCAACTTACTAATTCATCATATGCATGCTTGCCAAGAGTAAAATCTTGCTCACACGTGTAGGATCAATGATTGTACACAATACACGATGGTGCTTTTCTCTTGTTTGAGAAAATATTTCTTTGATAGCTTTGTGTCCAAGCCACCGTATGATGATTTCCCTCCCACACATAAAACATCCTACCCTAAAGGATTTGCAACTCTGGTCTACTTCTAACCTCCTCCTCAAACTCCCTCTTAATGTCATGCCAAATAGCATCCCATCCACTAGTAATCTCATCATTCACATAGGTAGTCTCTTTTTCACATGTCTAAAGAGAACCTATAAATGCTCCCTTTTTTGGCACATATCCCTCTTCGCTAAATGAAATATTTAGACTAGAAACATCTTCCCTTAAAATCCTAACATGGGCATAAGGAATAATTCTACACAAAGGGATTATAGGACATTGAAAACAACTAAACAATTTAATTTTTTGTATGATGTCCTCACCTTTGTCAATGTAAATCTTATTCTCATCTTTTTTGTCCTCCAATGGACGCACCTTTGATCTCATCACATAAGGCACAATCTATAAGAAAGCTTCTTTGCCATTCCACTCATCCATTGTATTAAGAGAGGTACTTTCTACCACCCTTTTCTTGAGTGCTGCCTACGATTATATCATCAACAGCCACATGTGAGCTACCTAGCAAAGAGTCAATCAGTGTCTGACCAAAGAGTCAATCAGTGTCTGACTGTTAACCTCCTCTCTAGCATCCTGAACACCCTCAAAGTTAGTCTCCACCACTCGACTAATTTTGTCCAAGAAGCTAACTACTGCCCTGAGACTCCCCTTCCTTTTCAACTGCTTGTGCCCTTTCTCTCTTGGTACGCTTTCCCCTGCCACCAATGGTGGATTTCCTGCACATCAAAAAAATACAGAAACAACCATTAATCCTTACAAACACAACCATTTATCCTTCAGAATATAACCATTCAATTATGCATCACCAAAAAACTTGACCATTCATTTCACCAAAACACATGACCATTCATTTCACCAACTATGCTTTTGTAGCTCTGAGAGAGACAACCACCATCAAAAGGGACAATTGTTAAAGCTTCTATGGCTTCTATGAAAGCATGGGTGAGTTCTATAAAAAAATTTCAAGTGAAGAAATGAGAGGAGGGACCCCCAAGCATATAAAAAACAATGCCCAGACACAAAGACACTTTGAACAGTGACAAACATCACTCCTTGAACTCACGCAAGGAGTCTCAAACATCACCTCCATACCCCTTCAACTTCATCTCAAACCTCCCATGCATCCTTAATGCTCACACATGTGCCCTAAGAGTGCCCTAATCATGACTCTCATTCTCGGCCATAGCTCAGAGAGACCCAAACAAAAAACACCTATGCCCAACATGTGCCCCAATTATGGCCATCCATACCCACAACATATATGTAAAAAATGCCCAGAAACATGCTGTGCCTTTTAAATCTCTTTGAAAAGATGACCACTTGATTCCTTGAACTCATAAGGCCTCCCATTTCTTTGGAGAGAGACCAACACACATAAAAAAAAAAGCCAAGAAATAGGCCACGCTAGTGTGGCTTGTTTCTAGGCTTTTTTTTATAAATCTCTTTGAACACACAAGGCTCACCATGTCTTTGGCCAATACCTCTTCTATCAATCCCTAGAAAGAGGGTTCCAAGTCTCCTTTAGTAGAGAGCTTACATTAAAGAGTAAGATCCTACCTTAGCTTAGTTTACTAAAAGGAGTCTGCTTCCAAATACAAGATCATGTGTGCCCGGGGAATTCACCACCGGCCTACACCTAACTTCTCCAAGTACAACCAAGGGTGAAAAAAACAAATAAGTTCCTATGACCACCAGTCACCATACCAAAAGACACTCACAAGCATGTAGCTTCCCACTACACTGCCTGCATGTCCATGAGAGCTGTCTCAACCTAGGAACACACCTACCAGGTGTACCTTGTGAGTTAAGTGGTCATGTGTTTAAAGAAATAAAAAAAAAGCCCAAAAATAGGCCGCGTCATCGACGCGGCCTATTTGTGGGATTTTTTAAAAATCTCTTTAAACCCATAAGGCTCACCATGTCTTTGGAGAAAGACCAACACATATAAAAAACAAACGCCCAAAAACAGGCCGCGCTGGTCTTTAAACACACAAGGCTCACCATGCATTTGGAGAGAAACTAACACATATTTAAAAAAAGCCCAGAAATAGGTCGTGCTGGCGTGGCCTATTTTTGGGATTTTTTAATTATCTTTTTGAACACATGAGCAATTGACTCCTTCAACTCACAAGGCTTACCATGAAATTGCAAAGAGACCAACACAGATAAAAAAATGCCCAAAAATAGTAGGCCACACCGGTGCGGTTTGTTTCTGGGCTTTTTAAAATCTCTTTGAAGACACAACCACTTGAGTCCCTGAACATCTATGGCTCACCATTCACTTCCTCGACATCGACCTTCACTTCCTCCCACATCTTCCTTAAACAGCCTCAAACTCTTGATTCCACAAACCCTACTCCTCTCCCACATCTTCCTCAAATAGCCTCAAACTCTTGCTTCCACAAACCTCAAATATAATATGTTTAAATTAAAAAGGTCGCTTTTAACTTCTAAACCTTATTGAAACATTGTTTAAAGCTTAGCAAAGTTATTTTAAGCTTGAAATTTTAAGGGGAGAAATACTATGTTTAGAAATTTAAATGGTATGTTTAAAAAATTACATAATATGTTTAAAAATATTAATAGTATGTTTTAAACATTTATAAGGTTCAAAATAGTATGTTTAAATAAACTATTAAATTCTTAGAAAACTAATTTTAAGCTTGTAAATTACAAGGTATAAAATAGTATGTTTGAGAAATTAAATATGGTTGAGAAATTAAATAGTATGTTTGGAAAATTCATGAGGTTCAAAATAGTATGTTCAAATAAACTATTGAATTCTTAGAAGAATTATTTTAAGCTTGTGAAATATAAGGTATAAAAGAGTATGTTTAATAATTTAAATAGTATGTTTAGAAAATTAAATAGTATGTTTGAAATATATAAATAGTAAAGAGTAGATGTGTGCTACCGTGTCATGTTGAATTCCCATCAAGGAAAAAGCTGCAATGAATCTCTCTTCCAAAACTCGTAAAGAAGTTTTGTCTGAAGCCTCTAATGCCTGAAACCAAGCGAGGGCTTTTCCTTCAAGAGTGAGCCCAAAGTCTTCAATTTGAGTATGCTTATCAGCAACTTGCTCAGCTCGAACTGCTTGCCTAAAAGCTGCTACATGGTCGTATGGATCTCCCGACCCTTCATACTTCTTTACCAGTTTCTGAAGAGTTGATGGTCTTACTTGTCTTGAATACTCGTCATATGGCCTACGACCTCTCACTCTCAATGGGAATTGTTCCTCTCTTTGGAAAGATGGTCCACATGTTTCCAAAATTGGTGTGGGTACCCTATTACCAGCCTCACCAAACCCCTCCACAGATCTTGTCACCCGCATTTCAGTAGGTGCATTTATAGGAGGCCGAGTTGGCTCCTCTCTCCTCCTATTGTCATAGTGAGAAAGATGTTGGTGTGATGTGACTTGTGGTCGCACATTTGGTGTAGGACTATATCTTGGTGCTAGAGTTGGGCTACTAGCAGTGGTCCACTTGGATGTTGAAGGTCCCTCTCTAGTGAACTCTCGTAGGGGAGGAGCAACAGTTTCTCCAAGAAAGGCTGTCTCTCCTGGTTTGGCTGTATTTGTTGAGAACACTTCCATGAATAATGGTTGTCCTTTCCACGTGAGTTCCCGAATCTCTTTCCAATCTAAGGTTCGGTATTCATTGGCCCATTTATCAATTATTCTGTTCATGTGTCCTGCACGCTTCTCAACTACCACCACATGAGCTAGAGGAAGATCTAGTTGTGGCAATTTAGTTGTGGCGTAATATCCCTCTAACGAATCCTTATAGACCTCTTGAAGTGGGTCATCCTGTAAGATCTTAGTCACAGGAATTTGTCGTACAAACTCCCATTGGCATTCAGCCCCTTGATCCAGTTTGCTCTTGCCTTTCCTATCCCTTTCCAAATTTAGATCTACAAGAAGTAAATCATCTATGGATGGCTTTGAGGACTGGGCATTGGATGGTCCAGGCATGTCAGGCTCGATGAGCCAGTCATCTCTAGACTCCCTTGCTCTGGAAAGTTCTGATAAGTCTAAGAACTCGGTTTTAGAGAGCTCCCCTAATTTGTCTACCTTTTCTGGATGGTAGGTGACTTCGTAGCGAACTCCATCTCTACCCATGTACATGTTACCCTGGTCATTGACTAGAGGTGCTCTATCAAGTTCTGAGAATATGTCGGCTATCTTAACAAGATACCGTTGTTGTGGGTCCCTAAAGATCTCAGCTCCTTGAGCATTTGTGTAGACATATTGGAGTCTCACATTGAGTGTTAATCCCATAGTGTCGGCTTCAAATGGATTAAAGGATCTTGAGGGTGTCCTATTTGGGGCTATGGGATGACTATTTGTCGGCCCTAGATTGTCCATGGACAATGAACTAGTTGTTCTAGAGGAAAGGGTATCGGATTGGGATTCAAAAAGGGTTTCAGCAATATCTGCCAAATTTCCTACCGATTGGGTCTCACTTTCTTGCGTAGGTACTCTAGAAGGTGCCCTAGGCCCTATGGCAGAATCTACACGACGTCCCGACCGCAAGTGCATAAGGTCAAAATTTTGTTTTGGTTTTTTTATGTGTTTTTGTTTTGTTTTGTTTTGTTTTTGAATAAAAAATATATATATATATATATTTATATATATTATTTAACCTACCTAATCACTAAATGCAACTAAAAGGAGTATGTGTGGCGTAACTATCTATCCTATTTTTTTATTATTTGTTTTTTAAATGTTTTTTTTAATGATTTTATGATTTTATGATTTTTACTTTTTTTAACACAAAAATTATGAATCACACTAAAAAATACTAATTATGCACAAAGTTACAAAAATTTAAAAAATGCAAGTTAAACTAATTATGCAAAAAATTAAAGAATGGAGAATTATAAATTATGCAAAAAAAATAGACTCCTAAAAAACACTCAATTTATCTTTTTTTTTAAAAAAAAATTTCTTTAGTTTTCTTTTGTTTTTTCTCCTTTTGTTTTGTTTTGTTTTGGTTTTGTTTTTTTTTGTTTTGGCGCCAATGGAGAGACGGAATAACTCTCTCACTTGTAGCAAGAGTAGTATGATCCACACTTAGCTCAATCCAATGGGATTTGCATCCCTTTCGGAGCTAGGGATTCAACCCGTACCGGTGCACAAAAGCTTATCCATTTGATGGAGAGAATGCTAAGAAAACTACTACTATTGACATAGACTCAACACACACTCAAGCTCAATCTTGCCATACTCATTCACTCATCATCCCACTCCTTCATGCATCCAAAACAAGAAGAAAGCTAAGCTATTGCATACACAAGCTCAAAGCATCCTTCATTCTCAAGCTCTTACTCCCTAGCATGCACACAAACCTTGAAGCTATCAACAAAGAAACATGCATACTAGAGAATAGACATGAGAAGAGAGACAAACATCAACTCATTGCATTGAATTAACAAAAGAACTTACAATAATGTAGATGGGGAGAGAGAAGAGCTTGCACCTCTATGGGAAAAGAGGGAGAGCTAGTCTCAAGAGAGCTCAAACATGAGTTTGCCCAATGTGTCCATGCTCTCAAATGAGCCACCTTTTATACAAAAATTCTAGAACTCTCAAAAGTTCCCATGTGGGATTATTGTGAAGCCCTCTCCCACATTCATCTACAAAGTGGAACTCTTTACAAGAGCCCTAAGTATCTTTTTTGTTGCTTCCTTGTATTGATCTTCATTTGCATGCAACAGAATATTATTGTGTATTGCTCCAGTCCAAGACAAAAACTATGCCTAGTCTCTAATGAGAGATTTTTGAGCTAAAATTGTCTACAGTCTGTGATTATGTTGATTTGGCCAGACTTCCAATTGCACTGAAGCCCCTTTCTCTAAGCTCTAAGCATTTGAAACTGGACCCCATTTGGCTGAATACAGGTGAAATGGGTTTTGAGAGTGATGCAGATATGTATCAATTTATAAGCTTTTTATTGACATGGATATAAGTAATTCTCCAAAAGATAATGTTTTGAGTGTGTTAGATGCTATTAGGGCACTTCCTCTCAATAGCAGTTTGCATGTTGCATTACATAGTGCCATCAATATACATAGAGTGGATAAGTTACCCTCATCATATGATGGATATGTTGCTTATGAGCTATCACCATGTGGGACTGCTTATGCAATGTATGGTATGGAACAGAGGTAGGATGGTCACTCATGGGTTGAGTACGTAACAAGCAGTTCTGGTTGTTTTGACGGTGTTGTTAGATTCAGTAGATGCTCAGGCCATTTGCGATGTGTGAATGTAGATTGTCCTTATTACGCCAGGATGGACTTGCATAATGAGACATAATGGAAAGGCCGATTAAAAAGAAGTTGTCTCTAGAGGGAATGGCTGGTTCAGAATTTGGTAATATTTCTTGCAAACATTGTCCTAAATGTGTGAAAACATGCCGAGCTATTATCTATTACTGTCTACCAAGAAATCATTGAAATACAAGTAGATGTGTTATACATATGGGTAATCATGCGCATCCTTACAAAGAAGGCATAGGTACATGCATTGGGAAAAATTTGGAAGAGAAGGTGAACAATAGGGTTGCCCTTAATCCTTTCACTATAGCAAAGCAGTTACAAATAGCAGTGGCCCAAGATGTTATATTTGACATGCTGATTGATGAAGGATGATGCACATGGTTACTTAGATATTGGGGATGATGAGTTTACACAAATGTTGGAGTATGTTACTCCTTTGTCTAATGAGAAATGCATTGAGAGTTGTTTGGAATATGCCAAACGGGATACAAATATTTCAACTACTGGTCTTGAGGCAGTACTTGAACTTAAGAACAAGTGTCGATTCAAAGTGTGCTCTTTCCGGGCCAGTTAGGGGGGACAAACATCAACCCCATGTTTTTAAGATGTCTATATAGGGTCCAGGTAGTGGACTAGACTTGGTCAACAAAAGGAGACTAGGTGGTAGTTTGCAACATATGTGGGTCCATTTCGACCATGTTCATAGGGTGTCTAGATGGCCCACAATGTCTGCCCATGTATACGATCCATTCATCCGTGAACTGGTCACCATAGCTACATGCGAATTTAGAGTTGAGGATCAGCATGCACAAATAGAAATTTGGAAAATCTTGAATACAGTGGTTCAGTAAAAAGGCTTTGATAAACCTGAGTTCCGTGGATTCATGCAGATGAAGCAAATGCTATTTGGATTGCTATATTCACACTGTTTATTTTGGAGGGGCAAAGAAAATATTGCTTGAGAAAGAGAGAAGTTGTGTTTTCCATTGGGAACAAAGTATGGTGAGGCACTCACATAAGTGTATTCAACCATCTTTCATTGAGAAACACAAGTATCTGTGTAGAAAATGGAGAAATGCTCCTTCACAGATAGCCGCAGAGGCTTGTAAAAATGAGATTCAAAAGTTTTGGTTTTCTGGCTATGCTATGGAGGGAGAGATTCCTACATTGGAGACATGGATAGCTTCGTGGGATATTAGGGCTTTTCATTACGGCTCTTGGTTTGTTACTCAGGAGGACTCGTAAATTTTTGTTCCAACAAGGACAAGCCTTGCTGAGGCAAAGCGTGCGAGTATGGGAGCATCAATGGGTTATAAAAGCCAGATTAGCTTGTTCAAGGCCACAGGTGTAGACATGGAATTGGCTATTTTGCAAAGTGTGAAGTATAATGCTTGCTTGAAAGGTGTGCACTCTGGCACTTGCCCAAAAATGCAGGACATGGCTTATAGATTTAAGAGTACGGGTGAAAAAACATCTTCTGGCAAAAGACTCATTGATTTGGCTCACACAACTATGCAGGAGATGGGTATTGACTCTCTTGATATGCAACGAGAGGTCAACAAAGTGTGCGCCAAAAGCATCCCCACTATGTGCGGATCCAAGCGAGATCTTGGATGAAGACAGTCGACCAGAGTATGTGACTGTGATAATAGACCATCCACAGGGTAGCATGTGGAATTCAGAAAGTGTGAAGACACGTACGTGTGTGGAGTATAAAATGCCCAAAACAATGTGGTCAATTCGCAGAACTACTCCTGGTAGCAAAGTAACTTGTTTTGGGCGACCAGTACAAAATGGTAGATGTGGCTCTCAAATTATTGATGTGGGGTTAGACAAAAATAGTGGAGTTTTGGCTCCATGTTTTTGGAATCGTAGAAAGTATCTTGGTGGAGTTGTTGGAGGGTATGTGTGGTTTTGTAATTCGTCTCTGACACACTCTTGGGATGTTGATGAGGACCATATGATAGGCACACTAGGACCAATGCCCGGGGTCTGGCCTGTCGAAGTAGGTACCAATTTGGATTGTCATGAGGTGAAAATGCTTAAAAGAAATGGATTCGTTTTGCAAAAAAGGATTGTTGTTCCACAAAGGACACGGAATAATATGGTTGCAAATGGTACGGTGGCTAGTGCTTTTCGTCCACAGTTTCGTTGACAAGAAAATTGTGAGATGGAGGACAAGGTTAACAAAAAAACTTAATGAGAATGTTGATAAGGATCGAAACTTGGAAGGACAGGTAATCCCTTGAGGCCATTGTTGTATGCAATGAGTCTCATATCTTCTACGTAAGCACTGATGGATTTAGAGCATTGGGAGTGAACTACTCTGTTTACGATCAACAACTTTCTAAGATGCACATGTGAAGATTTTTAGAAAAGAGAGAGTAAGCACTCTACATACATTCACATGTGCAACTTTCTAAGATGCACATGTGAAGATTTTTAGAAAAGAGAGAGTAAGCACTCTACATACATTCCATGCAAACACATGTACTTTGTTTACTTGCAGGTCCTTGGTTAGATGCGACTGCTCATGAGTTTATTCATCACCAAGAAGCTCTAACAAAAATTGAGTTGTTTCAAGCACTTGGAGGTAAGTGATCAAATGTTACACCTTGAAAGAGCATAGCTGAATGTGGTTTTTTTTCATCAGATGTTAATGCCTTTTTGGGGTCTACAGGATATGGGATTGTTGTTTTGTGTAGTTACAATGTTTTCTCTACCTTTATTTTGCACTGGTTTTGTGTATTGGTGGTTCAAGCAATTTTGGGATATTCCAACTGATTTGTGGTTATGTAAGAATGGTCATTTATATATGCATTCTAATATGGTTTTGTGTATTGGTGGTTCATGCAATTGTGGTATCTTTCAACTGGTTTATGGTGAGGTATCTTTCGACTGGTTTATGGTGAGGTATCTTTCGACTGGTTTATGGTGAGGTGTGAACGGAAAATTATGTAAGTGCATGCATATGTTTTATGCTTGTTGGATTGGTGAAAAATGACGCACTGTTTTCTAATTACATTTGTGTTTTAAAATTTTATCTAGAAAATTCTAAACCTAATTCAACTCTAATACCAACTATGAGGCCCCTACCCTTCTATCCATGGTAGCGGAATCACACTAAGGTCAGAGCCACTCACTCAGGGTCCCGTATCACAATATCCTAATGCTTGGCCATTCTTTCATCTCCTCTCAGTTTAACTGAAACAATCCTTATACAAGAAAGGTGAATAATTCCTCTAGGTGTTTTCTTTTCATAATTCTCACAAAAAGCAGTTCACCCGAGAAGCTCCCCAATGCTCAATAAGATGTCATGACTCCTCGATTATGAAGGCAATTCTTATATCCCTATTTATGATTATTGAATCTTATATCCTTGTTTATGATTTCTAGAATAAACTACTCGTCTTGAGTTTCGCAAATCGAGCCCATCTTTTTGGCACCCACTCTCTAGTGTTTAATCCTTTTTCTACTTAAACCGGATCCATATGCTCAGCCTAGGCCATTAAATCCAATGGGTCTAGCCTTTAGCCCCTCCATTGGACCTATGGAGACTGTGTGAATTCATATACCCATAATTTAAATTGCCACTTTACTCACACATGGCACTACAGATAAGTTCACAAATGCACTCTCTTGTTATAAAAGAAAATAATATATATCATACAATTCTTTACATATAACATGCATATTCATGATCATAAATCTCCTCGCACCACAACATGTTCCTTAGACCAGGATGGTATGCACCAATGATCTAGAACACTCCTATCCTAGAAGCAGAAACACTCCAAGTAATGGTGTTAAAGAGCCACGTATATCTAGTACAAGCACACACACTTAGCCACCTGGCACTACCTTATCTATTTCACTCTGGGGAGAAGCTTCATGTCTCCCATCACACCAATCGTGTCATCATGAGTATAACCACATTCAACCGAGAGGTGTCAAGGTCTCAGACGATTGCCTTTATGTGATGCACCCATTCAACCTTGGATTAATTAAAATGTGCACTTTGTTTATAATTCTTGCTAAAGCCAATGTGTGCATGCATGCATGCGCGTGCACACACACACACACACACACACACACACACACAAATATTTTTATAGACACTTTTTATTATTTAAAATTACCATTATTTTTATTTCTTTCTTTCTCTTTCTAACCCCAATGTGCAGGGGATGGGGCATATGTGCATGTGCACATGGGAAAACGCCAATTAATTTATGCATATGGAAGCTTGGCTAGTAACTTTAAAATTTTTTGTAATTTCTCAATTATTCAGGTCTCTTGGTTTCCTATTAAAATGCACATCTTATTAGAATTTCACATTGTCTCACTATAAATACAGCTTCAAAATTAATATTTTAGCTATATTAGGATAGGGGAAAAGAGATCTTACATCATGTGTCAAGGGAACTTCACTAAATAGCCACCAAAGCAATGTGGGTGCATCTTGTTACCCATCTCCTCACTTTGTTGTCACACCAAAGACCTCCATGATACTAATGGAGTGTGATGGAAGAACTAATCCCACCTTGATGGAGACAAGGACTTGGTTCACTCAAGCAAGAGGCAAGGAAAAAATAAACGTATACTAATCTATGCCAGCTTCCATCAAGCAATCAATAGATCAAGATAATGTATGCAAGATAGTGGAGGGTGAGAGAGAATGATATTGCAAGGGGAATGACTTGTATTTATGTTGAAATTGCTTATGTCAAGTGGGTAGTGTTTACACTTAGATGACCATGATTAAAAATAATCCATAGCAAACTATTCTAGCGTAAAACAAGTGTGTACATAAGGCTCATGGTAAGGCAAACTATATTCTAGCCTAGAACAAGTATATACATGAAGATCATGGTAAGGCATATTATTTTAATCTAGAACAAGTATATACTCATGGAGCTCAAGAGACTTCCCTTATTTCACATGAAGCACATGGCAAGGCCACTTTATACATTCCAACACCGTGTTTACAAACTAAGACTAAATACAAAAGTAATGATGTGCATCACACCTTACAAAAGCTAGGACAAGGTGAGGCCATGCTAACTGGAGTGGTAAACACATGTGCGATGGAAAAATGTGGTATCCTACAAATGGGTTTGGCCTATTGGCCCTGAGCCCACATTATAAGTGTTGCACTCTACTTGTTTGAGAACCTCTACAAAGATAAGTTGTTAAGACTTGATAACAATAATAGTGGCATGTTGCTGATGTACAATGATTTATTAAGCTTTTCATGGCTTCAATGTATGTTGGATTGATGGTTTTTTCAAAGTCTTAGATGGCCATATCTGAGGCTAGAGCACTTTCTAGATCTTGAGAGAGAGATGTGCACCTGGGTATCTTGAAGAGCATGTGAGACTTGACCATGTTAACTTGATCAATTGTTAAAAAAATCAGTACCTCAAGATATGGCTAGCTATGACCTAAAGAGTTGATGTAAATCCCTAAGCTCAGGTGGATGATGCCTAAGTGCACTAATGATGAGAAAATGAACTAATTAGGCTCTAGACTCAAGTTTAGTTTGGTTACAAGATGAGACTTGCACTCATAGTAGAAAGACTTGAGAGACTCCTTTTAACATCTTGGATTTGTTAGCTCATGTGGAATAATTTATATTGCTCATGTTGCAACTTGCTCTTACACTCACTCCCTACATTCCTTGTGCCCCATGGCAACATATTTCTCAAACCCCCCCTTGGTGCCATATCCTTAGGCTACTGCAAGGTGATTGGATGTGAGATTACAACTCTATACTTGAGTCTACATTTACTTTGATAATATTCCATCCTTCCATAGTGAAAGTATTTCTTTGTTGAAGATTTCATGTTACACAGTTGTGCTTCCTTGCTTAAGTTCCTTTTCTTCTTCAAGAAGAGAGGAGACACATTATTCAAAGGTTGGTTTTGGAAAAAAAATTAGTGTAGTCACCAATGCATTGTTCTCTTTTGGCATGCTTTTTAAGAGAATGTATAGTGCATCTTTATCTCCTATCTTGGCATTTATGCTGTCTAGTTGTGTCATTATGCTTTTTATCTTACTAAAAAATTGTGCTAGTAACTCACTAAAGTTCATTTCAAGCTCATAAATTTCAATTTTGAGATAAATTTCTTTATGCCATGTGGTTGTGTCATCATGCTTTTCCTCTCACTAACAAATTATGCTAGTGACTCATTGAATTTCATTTCAAGCTCATAAAATTTAATTTTGAGATGAATTTATTGATTCTTGCCTTTGGTCCCAAAGACTTGACTCAACTCTTCCCATGCACCTTTAGTGTGTTCCTTGGAGTCTAGGTGATGGGATAAGGTGAGGCCCTAGGTGTAATCCGATGAGTGAAAGTGCTTGCTCATCCTTTTCTACCCACTCATCAATAGGATTAGCAAGTGTATTGTCTTTAATGAGTTTCAATAGCTTTTTGTGCATTAAGAGGTACTTCGTTTGTGTGGCCCATATGTATGGAACCCTTCCCTAGTGAATTTTTTAACTTGATTTATAATGCTTGATGCCTATTGTTGCAAGGTCTTACCCAAGTTTACACTTAGGCAGTGTCTAATCTTTGCTTTCAATGCGATTGGTAAATATGCTCAAATGCTTCCTGACAATAACCCAAATGCTAAATGATAAGATTTGAGGCTTATAAAAGGCTAATGCAACCCAAAAATTCTAAATTTGAATCTTAATTAGTTTAATGTTTACTAATCTCTCACTAATGATAGTGATTAAGAGGTGAAAATAGTGATTAATTGAGCTACATATTGGAGCATTAAATTGAGCATGTAAGATAAGAGTTTGAAGTGGATTTTAGGCTGGGGTGTTTACCCTTCATGCATTTGAGGGATCCAATACAAAAAAATAGCTCTTCTTTACCTAAAATTGGCACACAAAGATGATTTTCTTTGATTGGTTTTTTGCTTTCTATGCTCACACCAGTGGATGAAATGAACTCAAATTCGGTTTGTGAGCTCCTTATACCATTCTCTAAGCTCACCTAAAAGGTATTTGTGTAATTTGGTGTGTAGGCAACAAATTGAGTTAAAGATCAGGTGACAATGTTTTTACATAATGCGAGCTAACAGTGGGGCAGCAGCACAACGAATTGGTTAAAATGGCTTGATGAAGTTAGGCTCCTACAGCTAGAAAAGAGCCTCCTAAAGTTTGGAGGATAATGGTGCAGTTAAAGAGCAATGAGCTCTATAAGCCTAGACACTTGTGAAGTTTAGTGGATAAGATTGATGTTTAAGAGCTCTAATGATGTAAGTAGAGTTAATGAGGTGCTAATGACTTAGTGAAAGCTGAAGAGGATTACCTAGTCTTGCAATGAGAGGTAATGGTGTAGACATTTGGCAAAATTACAAGCTTGGAAATCTCCCCCCCACCACTGTTGAAATGAGTGGGTAAGCTTTAGTAATGAGATGTGATTAGTGCTAATATGAAATGATTGAATTGATACAAGCTAATGATGGTGCAATGGAAAGATTGGAGAAGCTCATGGTGGGGAGAGGGGAAGATCTGATACCATGTTAAAAACATGAGTACTTCAAGCTATGGCTATGAAGCTATGACTTGAAGAGTCGATGCAAATCCCTAAGCTAAGGTGGATGATGCCTAAGTGCACTCATAATGATGAGAAAATGAACTAATTAAGCTTTAGACTCAAGTCCAATTAGGTTACAAGATTGAGACTTGTACTCATAGAAAGACTTGAGAGCTTTCTTAATTTGATTTCTTGAAAGTGACCCTTTTTATATGAGGTGGGTACATCTTGGCTTTGTTAGCTCATGTGGGATAATTCGAGCTTGCTCATGTGGCAGCTTTCTCTTACACTCACTCACATTCCTTATGCTCCATGGCACCATATTTCTAAACAATCATGGTAAAAAGAGAAAGATGTGCACCTTGGTAGCTTGAAGTATGAGACTTGAGCATGTTAGATATAGCCTTTCCAAGTGTCAAGCACACCACACTCAATTAATGTGGAATGACAAGTGACTAAAAAATAATATTCCATACATCTTCACCTCTAGGCTTTCATGAGTTGTGACTTTCCCTAGGATGGTTACAAGATAAGCGTGCTCAGACACCTGTCCCATCACCTCAAAGATGGGACAAGAACATCTTGCAAAAATTACGGGCGGCATACCTCGATCGAGGTATATGGGCAAATTGTAACACGCCACACCCGTCCAATGAGCCTCAGCTTGGTTACCTCAATCAAGGTCTAAGCAACATTCACCTAGGCCCCTCCAAACCTTGAGGTCCAAGTAGCATCTGTGTAGGCCTCTCTAGACCTCGATCGAGGTCCAAGGGGACATCCATGTGTTGAGCTTGCTCGATGTCGAGTCATTTGCCATACAGGACCTCGATCGAGGTACACATAAGTGCCATGCAAGAACTTGGCCAAGGTCCATTTGATGCAATGCAATACAAGATGGATCTATACATGTATGGGTTTGATTTTTTTGCGAGCTTTATTTGGCGAGCTTTTTGGAGATAAGATAGTTTTATGCGAGCTTGTAAGAAAAATGATACATTTTGGTGAGCTTTTATATAGTAAGTATTTATGAAAGAGAAATAAATACATTCACATACATACATACATAAATACATGCATATTCTCAAACACACCTACCTACCTACCTACCTTCCTTCCTACATATATACATACATATATACACACATTTGTACAATACATACATACATGCATGCATGCATACTCCCAAACATATACATGCATGCATACATACATACCTACATACCTACCTACCTCCCTTCCTACATATAAACACACATTTTATGTCAAAGAAACTTAAATGTAGGCACAAACATACCTATCTATGTACCTTTCTTCCAATATTTATTTCAACACAAGTAAAAACAAGTATACCCGGCTCATATTTTCTTACAAAAAGATTGAGTTCACATTTCCTTACAAGAAGATATATGGTTGGTACAACCATAGCGTCACAAGCTACCTACAATAAGACTTTAGAGTACGTGACAGTATACTCCATCCCAAAGTAAGACAAAAATATTGGGTTCAAATTTTCTTATAAAAAGATTGACTTCACATTTCCTTACAAGCTTAAGTAGGCACAAACATGAGAGGCTTGATTAAAGCTTAAGTATAGGCACAAACATCCTTGCTTCGTCGAGGACGTGATAGTATATTGCCTACTTCCTCTGGTGATAGTGTCGGTTGATGCATTACCATATCCTCATTCTTATGTAATCCCAAAACTCGCAAGAAGACAAAATAGATATGCTTACATGCAACGTAAGACTTTCCTCTAGATTCTCTTTGCATCATGAAAACAGGACATGTACACCAAGGTTGTACCTTGATGTGTATAAAATAGTCCTCTCCACTCTCACATGCCAAATGAAAAATAGAGTAGGGGGACGGCTGCATTGCACTCTCATTAAGGACTGTCACTGTCATGGCCTCGGCACTACCAATCTTCTTTTCTGCTTCTTTGGAAATGCAATGCCGCCACTTGGTTGATCTCTTTGTATTCTCTGTAGCATGATGTGGCCTCTTGTCACTTTCTTTGTTGCCCGCTGCTTGTGTGGACGTTTCTCCCACCCTTGACACAAAAGGTTCTTCATGAGTAACATCTAACTTGAACCCTGCCTTTACTAATTTCTCTACCTCTTGGCTGGTTATGTTGGTCCCAACATCCACTTTCCACATATCTGGGTATGATGGCTTGTATATTATGTTTGGATCTACATGCCATGTGTGAAACATCTGAAGGACAAAACCACATCATTTGAGCCTTTGGTCCTCCCGGACCATGATGTTGTCGCTCTGAGTAGAAGCTAGGGGCAACAACTCCAATAGAGCTTCCCTGTATGTATGAGTTGCACTTAAGTCTTCCATCAATACCACCCAAACATTTGACTTTTGAGTTCAATGGGGTTCGTCTAATGGCCCACATTGTGCGTCCCAACGGCCTCTTCCTTTATATACATTTGTCCTCCGCTCATTGTGCCATAATGTTGTTTAGGCTCTTCATGTCCGACATCTTTTTTTCCTCCAGTCATTGGACTTTTTGGTCCTCCCCTTGAAGCGTGACTTGCTGCACTGTTTGTTCTAGAGATCTATCTCCAAAACTTACTCTTCTTGCTGTTCCCCAATTTTGACGATGTCTGCTCTGCATGACATAACCTGGACGATGTGAGCATTGGTCTACTTCCGTTGTCCTCACCCTCTTTCGTTGAATAGTCTCCTTATCTCCATGTAGAGGCCTTGATTCCTCATACATAGGAGTATTAGCTACTGTTTCATGGGCCATGCAAGGCACTTGTGGTGGTGTTGGTCTTGACCTTACTGCCACCATGTCCAGCAACTTGCTCAAGCTTGGTCCCTCACTTTTGTGCTTCCAAATCTGATAATACATCCAAATATAATTAAGATACAGAATGGATACTCACCTCTGGTATTCCACAAGAGGACTCAACTCCTCCAAAAAATTACAGAGCTCATGATCCCCAGTACTTATAGGTAGCTCATCATTTTGATTCATCGTAGAGGAAAACAGCATATCCTTCACAATATCCATCTGTATTTTTCGAGGACCTGCACTTCTCTGGGCTTTCAACACTTGAGAAACAAACATTTTCACGCGCTTCAACATTGACCTTGAAGTTCCTGGCTGAATTGGATGTTCATGCAGCCCGGTGTGGAGCATCATTCTTGTAATAGTTGTGTCACGAGGCATTATGTAATACGCAACACATCTACACACTTGCACACAGTGTGCAGTTTTGCGACAAAAGTGACAAACTATTTTAGTTTTCTCATCCTCTGTCAGAAGTCCAACTGCAATCTTTTTTGTCAGATGTCCATGAAAGAAGGTGTTGTTATATCTTTTATTGTTCAAGTAAAAAGGACACCTGAGCCTATGGCACTCCAAAGTACCAACACAATATCTAATACGCACGGTACAACTTACAGACATGTTTGATGTTACTGGACGTGTCCATAGGAGCGTGGTCTGGTGGAGAAGTATTAAAGTTTGAGATTTTTTGCTGCAGCCATCAAGCTCCCACTCAAAGGTGACAGTGTGGCTCCATAGGGAAGGCAATACGAAGATGCAGAAAGGACAGGAGAGACAAAAATGTGAAATGAAAATATAAAAACGAAGGAACAGGTGGGACTTTATGAAACAAAAATAGAAGATCAGGTATCTAGGTGGAGCAATCACGATTGAGAATGAAGGCGGTTGAAATGATAATACAAGGTAGAGCAATCACAATTGAGAATGGTCACGATAATTTTTTTTTATAAAAAATATACAAATATATATGTATCTACAAATATATAAAAAAAATATACAAATATATACATTTATTGGTAAGTATTATTTTTATAAAAGGCTAGTCTCTTTGTAAATACACACACACACACACATGTCTATATTTATATATTATATTGTATATATTTTAGGCTAAGAATCTATTAGGATATATATATTTTAGTGTGTGTGTGTGTGTATTTACAAAGAGACTAGCCTTTTATCTATTTTAGGATATATAGATATATTAGACTATATATCTATTAGGCTACACACACACACACACACACATTTATTAAAATACATATAGCTTAATATGTGTGTGTGTGTGTGTGTGTGTAACCTAATAAATACTTAGACTAATATATATATATATATACATCAATATATAAATACCTAGACTAAACTATATTCTCTCTCTCTTTTGAGCCTAAATGTTTAAAAAAGTTTTAAAAGAGCATGAGTTTTCTCTTTGTTGTGCATCACATATTCTCTCTCTCTCTCTCTCTCTCTCTCACGCACACATACACACACTCACACACACACACACACACAATTTCAATAACATAAATAATAGAAAAGTTTTAAAAAAGTATGCCACACATATTGAACCATTGAAAAATGTGTGTGTGTGTGTCTATCTATAGCTTAATATATTTTTAGCCATATATATGTGTGTATATGTATGTATATGTATGTCTATCTATAGCTTAATATATTTTTAGCCATATATATGTGTGTATATGTATGTATCTATCTTTAGGCTATATATATTTTAGGCCACACACACACATATATGGTACATATATTTTAGGGTACTCTCAACTCAGCAGGCAAACGGGCGAACGCATCTGTGAAAAGAGGTACTATTCTCTCTGCTGTTCTTTTTCTGTTAAATTGAGAGACGACGGCTATGTTAGAGGTGGCGGTGGAGAAGATTGTGGCTATGTTGGAGGTAGCGGCTATGTTGGTGGCGGCCGATGGTGAGGGAGAGGGTGAGGTGGAGGTGGAGGTGGAGGAGGAGACCGGTTTAACTGGTCATGATGCCTCCCTTGCCCCCGTTGCTCCAGCCACCCCAGGCTCTGCCCCGGGAGCCTTGGGTGGCTGGAGCAACGGGGGCAAGGGGAGATTTACGGTAGTTCCAGTAAAAGTCATAGTAGTGGGCCTTCACGTATTGGGTGTTATGCTAGCGGAAGGAGTGGTCTCTACAGTCTTGGGAACTTGCAGGAGGTGAATACCTACAGCAACCATGGACATACGTGAGGCCAGCCTTTGGTGAATAACATGGAAAAGGGAGCGCCTTTGGCGAATACTCTTGGACAAGGGAGCGTAGGAGTGGCTGCGTAGGCAAGCAGCCTGTGGCCAGCCACCCCAGGCTCCCGGCAGAGCTTGGCGATGGTCTGCGCTAGCATCGCCAGGCTCTGCCCCGGGAGCCTGGGGTGGCTGGAGCAACAGGGGCAAGGGGAGATTTACGGTAGTTCAGTAGAAGTCATAGTAGTGGGCCTTCACGTATTGGGTGTTATGCTAGCGGAAGGAGTGGTCTCTACAGTCTTGGGAACTTGTAGGAGGTGAATACCTACAGCAGCCATGGACATACGTGAGGCCAGCCTTTGGTGAATACCATGGAAAAGGGAGCATTGGCCTTTGGCGACTACGCGAAGATCATCTGAAGGTTAATGCACATGATGATAATGATGTAGACGCCGATGTTTGATGATGTAGAAAACCCTTTGTTTGATATGACAAAGACTTAGAAAGCTTTACATGGTATGCAAAAAAAAATGTTGATTATTGCTCAAAAGAAAATGCCAAAGCATGCGTTTGTTGGACTCTGCGTTTTCTTTTTCTCTTTTTTTTCTCAAGAAGTCGAGATGATGATGGCCTTGATGATAGGCACCGATGACTGTGTGGTCGAGGCCAAAAATACGAGTCTACATGGCTGACTGGGCATAGAAGGAGTCGGTGGCAGGCAGAGCGAGGCGAATGTGGTGCTTGTTGAGAATCAAAGCTGCACGTGACCAGCCACCCCAGGCTCCCGGCAGGCGTTTTGTATAGACACTGAAGTGCTTGACTTTATTCATAATAACCGAGAGAGGCTGATCGCCGGAGGCGCCACTGCGAATACTCTCCAAGGGCAAAGAGAAAGTGGAGGAGATAGCAGCAGCCCCAGGACCGTCGAGGGGAGTTAATCTTGTTGCCATCGAACCCCTGACAGAGAATCAAAGCTGCACGTGGCCAGCCACCCCAGGCTCCCGGCAGAGCCTGGGGATGGTCTGCGCTAGCGCAGACCATCTGGGGTGGCTGGCCACGTGCAGCTTTGATTCTCAACAAGCACCACATTCACCTAGCTCTGCCTGCCACCGACTCCTTCTATGCCCAGTCAGCCGTGTAGACTCGTATTTTTGGCCTCAACCACACAGTCGTCGGTGCCTATCATCACCACCCACAGCTTGCATTGAAGGCCATCATCATCTCGACTTCTTGAGAAAAAAAAAAGAGAAAAAGAAAACGCAGAGTCCAACAAACGCATGCTTTGGCATTTTCTTTTGAGCAATAATCAACATTTTTTTTTTGCATACCCTGTAAAGCTTTCTAAGTCTTTATCATATCAAACAAAGGGTTTTGTTGAGAATCAAAACTGCATGTGGCCAGCCACCCCAGGCTCCTAGCAGAGCCTGGCAATGGTCTGCGCTAGCGCAGACCATCCCCAGGCTCTGCCGGGAGCCTGGGGTGGCTCCTACTGGTGTGGGTTTCTCTTACACTAACAACAGCTCTGAGACGTTCGGCAACGTTAAGGCTGGTGGGGACTAGTGCGTAGGCTAGCCAGATGTGGAGTTCGAGCAGTTCGCGGGCTACGTGAGCATCGCCGACGACGTAGACACTGCCGGAGAGGGCGGATGGGCACTCTTCTACTACTCGCTCACGGAGGCAGCCACACCAGCAGGAGCCTCCAAGAAGAGCACGTTAGCGACTGCAGGGCAGAACAAAAAGGATCGTAGGATGTGTTTTTCTCGTGCGTAAAATAAAGCATGGCAAGCAGCCTGTGGCCAGCCACCCCAGGCTCCCAACAGAGCCTGCCGGGAGCCTGGGGTGGCTCCTGCTGGTGTGGGTTTCTCTTACACTAACAACAGCTCTGAGACGTTCGGCGACGCTAAGGCTGGTGGAGGACTAGTGCGTAGGCCAGCCAGATGTGGAGTTCGAGCAGTTCGCGGGCTACGTGAGCATCGCCGATGACGTAGACACTGCCGGAGAGGGTGGACGGGCACTCTTCTACTACTGGCTCACGGAGGCAGCGACACCAGCAGGAGCCTCCAAGAAGAGCACGTTAGCGACTACAGGGCAGAACAAAAAGGATCGTAGGATGTGTTTTTCTCGTGCGTAAAATAAAGCATGCTTACGGTGTCAGCGAACGGTAGGTCATGAACCAAGCTTGTGATCACGTTTGTTCCACGAGAAATCGTTCATGTAGAGGGAACTAGAGTCTGAATTGATGTGGAATGGCCCATCGCTCCGAACGCTAGCGAGGAGCACCCGGGACCTGCACTCACACCGCAGAGCATGCCGTAAAACGCCGTATTTACTCATCCTAAAGACTAACGATCATTCATCAATTGCACATAATCACCTCCATTGAGCCACATAATGAGAGGTTTTGAGGCCGCATTAGTGGCTGCCTCCGTGAGCCAATAGAAGAGTGCCCGTCCGCCCTCTCCGGCAGTGTCTGCATCGTCGGCGATGCTCACGTAGCCCGCGAACTGCTCGAACTCCACATCTGGCTGGCCTGGCAAACGCACTATGGTGGGCTGGGTTGCAAGCCTTCTTTCCATCCAGTTAATTATCACTCCAGCCACTCCAGGCTCCCAGCAGAGCCTGGGGATGGCTAGCGCAGACCATCCCCAGGCTCTGCCGGGAGCCTGGGGTGGCTGGAGCAACGGGGGCAAGGGGGGAGATGTGTAGTCTTTTATATGTGTTTCGTATGCTGCTTCTTCCAGAGAAGGCCCTTTGTGTTTTGAGTGCAATGAGCCGGGACACTTTAGAGCCAACTGTCCTAAGATGGCAACATCATTTCCCCAAGGTAACAGAGGAAATCAAGGCCGAACCCCTACCCACCAAGGTGCAAGAGGCAGTGGCCGTGGCAGAGGCCGCGGAGGAGCAGTTGCTAGAACTGCCTGTGTTATAAGTGAAGAACCGACCTTGGAAACGGCTGAAGAAGAGCGCGCCACCGTCCATGCGGCAGTAGAACACCAAGGTCCGAATAAACAATTTGGTGTAATCCAAACCCCCGCCACTCATCACGGTAAGCCATTTCAGCTTTTGATTGATTGTGGCAGTACCCATTGTCAGAGCATTCTTTTTTAAAAGATTGTAGCCTTCTCACTTTTCCTTTCTTTTGTTACAAGATAAGAACCATGTACAACTTCATATTTATGGATGTACTAATAATTGCTGGATTAGTTATCTTTGCAGGCATCATTCAGATACTAAGCTTGCAAGCATGTGTATATTCTTCAAACTCTATGTTTTTTTCTTATTCTCACAAGGTAATCATCAATACAACTAATCCCAATGTAATCCCAATGTGCATATATGGATATAAAATGATTGTAAATATAAGCTCCATAAAGATTCTATTTTCTAGGATCATAGCACTCTGTGAACTCAAATCATGACAATCCCACTCAACTCAATGATTCCACTCAGCTTAACAACCCTACTCTTGGACAATTTCACTCAAGATTGATCTGATGAGATCCTGAGGGATTCACTAATAGGCCCCTATTTAAGCTTATAAGGATACCTTTAAAAATGAATGTCACCCCCCTTCCTTGGTACCCATATTTGACTCTTCCCTTGGTAGTATCCCTCGGCTACTATAGGTGGAGGATGGAGATGAGGCGATGGTGAGGGGGAGGAGGCCTCTTGTCCTAGCCCTTTCTTGGCCTCTTGGATATTTGTTTAGCTACCTTTGTAGGTTTTCCACTTGATTTGCTTATGCTCTCTTCAAGATTGTGCAGTTCTTCCTATGGTGGTTCTTGCTAGCTCCTCAATTCTTCTGTGACTTTGTGCTCTAAGAACATGCCACATCTTTTTTCCTTATGATTGTTTGTAGTTTGGACATTTATTTTTGGGGACATTTGTCATGCATTTATTCAAGTAATCTAATACTCCCTACATAAAAAACTAGATGGGCCTGGCACTATTGGGGCTGGTTTGGGCATGGTGGATCCAGCACAGTGGGGCCCATTAGTTGATGATGGGTGAGTGTTTCTTTCCTAGAGGTTTCTTTGAATAGGGCCTATAGTTATGGCCCGATCTTGGTTTTTGTTATTATGCCTTGTGAGCTTACTGATCTACTCTTTGAAGTTGTGTGCTAGCCTCTAGAGCTTTCACCATCGTGAATGTTTTCTTAGACATGTAGTAAGGTTTGTGTGTGAGGTTGATGTTTTCCTATAGACATGAAGTAGGGTTTATGTGTGAGGTTGATCATCTCTATCTGTCATTCAGCTCAAACTGTTTGCTACTCATATTCAGGGCAAAAGAGAGACAGATGGCTCCAAGAAAAGCAGGAAAACAATAGGCAAAGACTAAGAAAGGTATATGATATGAATAGCCAAGATTCTAATGAGATTGTATTTTAATGTTTTTAGATATGCTTACTTGGGCTTGGTGTGTGTGTCTTACAGACAACAGGGGGGGATACTCACTTAGATCTGGGCGTGTTTGTTTGACTCTTAGTGAGGAAGCTCAATCACGGACACCTATGTCCTCACATGTATCTCTTCTATTAGAGAGGAAACAGAAGCACATAATTCTCTTGTTTATGAGGAAGAAGCATTTGCGTTGGAGAACGAAATTGGCTCAATGAGCTCACCTCCTCCAACTCACACGGAGATGCCTGAATCTAGTACTGATCAAGGGGAGACCCATAAAAGGCTTCTTGGAAAATCTATTGAATTGGGATTGCTTGGTGATGTATTCAGTAAGTTTTTTGTGCAACGCAATTCCTCTACCCCATTGGTCCCTTTATGCAGGCTGATTCCAAATGAAGCCATCCGTACAGTTTCTAGCCAACTTGAGGTGTTTCGTGATTCCTTTGACTGCCATGGCTATGTCAAAGCATCTCCTCCTTTTTTAGTTTCACTTACACGTCCCAGAAGCTCTATGTATTTCGCGGTCACACAAATAGACTTGCAAGAATGGGGACCATACTGGGTGGTACAACATGACAGATTTGAGGATGAAATCAAAGGAACTGAGTGGGAGGATCTCAGTGGTAAGAAGTTTCTTGTTTGGGATGGCAATCATCGTCCAGAGCATCTTCAAGAGAGAGACCCTCCCCAAAGCATCTTCAAGAGGGGGAGGTGTCAGGAAAACATGACATCATGGACATGACTAGTAAGAGTACTTTCCATTGCAAATTTATTTTGAGAAGAGTGTGCTTTCGAAATGCATCTCATTTTTTGTCTTTACTTGCAGGTGAGAGATGTTCTTCACACATATTGCTGGTAGACGTCCACACTCTTTCGGAGGGCTCAGATAGGTAAAAAGAATAATTTCACCATATAATTAGTTTTCCAAGTTATACTTACCAAAACCAAACATCATAAATCTTTTTTGTATAGTGTGGAAGAATTCTTGATGAAGATTCCCAAGGCTCTATCTCATAGAGGTGCTCCCTCACATACAGTGGCTCGCCTCGTATGGGCTGACTTTCCTACAAGTTTACACGTTGTTGATGTAGATACAGATGGGTGTCCCTCATGAAATCAAGTTTCTTCATCATTGATACGTGCCACACTTAGTTTTGTTGGTTTGTTTGTGTGGCTGATGAGGGTTGGTTTGTGTGTTTGAGTCTAATGGATCAACTTCCTAAAATATATTCCATGGGAAAGAAAGTTGGATTGGTCATGCATCGAACAATGTCTGTTCATGTGGAATCAAGTTATTTGTATGAGAATGGAGAACGGGTAAGTCATAATCTCTCAAATATTTCCCTTTATGTATACATGTTATGTGGTATGGATATCCAAACATAATGTTTTCTCGTTATGGTAGGTGGATACATTGGCACTTAGTATGTTCTATCGAGTAAATTGCCATGTCCCTATTATTGATCGTGAGGCTAGGCAAAATGTTTCAAAGAAGTTATTCAACGCTCAACGAAATTTCATTTTTGAGAAGAATAAGAAGCATCCATTCCAACGCACGATGTTCTTGGAGTGCTACATTCGAGGTGGTGTAGAAAGATCTCCTATGTTCTTTAGGTGAGACAATTTTTATTCTGTTCATTTTCATAGCTACTTTTTCAAAATACTTAGATGCACATTTATGATTGCATTTCATTGTAGGTGGCTAGTGGAGACCTTCTCAAGTGAAGGAGATGGTGTCTTGGACGTTTTTGCGGGATCTGGAGGCTTGGGACATGCATGCCAAGAGTTAAAAAGGCACTATATGGGGATAGAGAATGATATGGAGGTAGCCAAAGCATATCTGGGAGATTTCTCATTAGGTCGGGATGACACGTAGAAGAATGCTATAATTTGTGGATCAAAAGACTTTGTAATTGAGATTGTCATGGTTTGGAAGTTTAAAGATCAATATATACATTTTTTATCTTTAAAAGATTGTGTTATATATTTAAGTAAGTAAGAAAGTATATATATAATGTATGTATATATGTTAGTGATGCATAGGTAGCCCTTGTATGTATGTATGTATATGTATTTGTACGAGGTGTATGAATTTAGGTAGATATATATATGTATATATATAATTATATCAATAAGTATGATGTGAATCAAAAGACTTTGTAATCGAGATTTTCATGGTTTGGAACTTTAAAGATCGGTATATACATTTTTTATCTTTAAAGGATTATTTTTTATATTTAAGTAAGTAAGAAAGTATGTATGTATGTATGTATGTATATATGTTAGTATGTAGGTAGCTCTTGCATGTATGTATGTATATGTATATTTTGTATGTGTATATGTATGAGGTGCATGAATTTAGATAGGTATATGTATATATATAATTATACATATTTAAGTAAGTAAGAAAGTATGTATGTATATATGTTAGTATGTAGGTACCTCTTGCATGTATCTATGTATATGTATATTTTGTATGTGTATATGTATGAGGTGTATGAATTTAGATAGGTATATGTATATGTATATTTTGTATGTTGATCTTTCAAAGCTTGTTATTTATATGTAAGTAAGTTCTTGGTCCTTTACAAAGCTCATAGTAAGTTCATGGTCCTTTGCAAAGCTCGGACTCCTTGTTCATTGCTCCAAAAAGCTCGGCAAAAAAAGCTCGCAAAAAAAAATCCCCCTACATGTATGGGTATGAACCATATCATATGGGCCTCGATTGAGGTCCATAAGATAAATATAATTTGTTTTTAATCTCAATCGTCCAGACCTCAAATCGAGGTTCATAAAATAAATATAATCTGTTTTTAATCTTAGCCGTCTAGACCTTGATCAATGTACCTTTTGTCCAAATCTTCACCATCCATACCTCGATCGAGGTAACAAGATCAAAATCTTGACCGTCCAAAAATTTTAAATCTCCACCATTGCTACCTCAATCGAGGTAGTAATGGAATATGAACCATTGAAAATGAAAGATCCCTGCCCTTCTGCGCAACGGATTCGGGGGTGCTAGTAGCGGAAGTAACACTTCTTGCACGGGGCAGGATCCCTCACTCGCGGGGCCTCGCCCATGGATATCCGGACAAGAGACTAATCCCTTGGTTCTTCAAAAATCGAACCCAGAAAAACTTCCCCCTACTGAAAAGTACGGGCGATTCCTCTAGGATATTTGTTCTCTAACGTAGTCAGGGTCATGACTGACCAAACTGATCTGACCGAACCTGTGAGTCACTTGGTCAAATCAAGGAAGAAACTTGCACTTGGATCATAGAAACCAACGCTTTTTTCTCCATCGAGAGGCACAGCTGTTGATTCTTTTTCCATAGAACAATTACTATCCGAGATTTACTTCACCTATCGTACTATAATATAATTGAGTTTCATTTTATGGATCCATCAGTCTAACCTAACCCCATCCAATCCCATGAGTTAGCCAACTGCCCAACCACTATAGTGATGGAATAAAATTAAGAATTTGGTTAGGTTTTGTCTCGGGTACCAGGGAAAAGAGTTTCCAGGTCCCCTAGCCGGAAAGTCATGCAATTTTAATGCCAGTCACACCACTTACACAACACAGATTCAGCTATCTTTAAAACAATCATTTAATGAAACCATAGTGTCACTGATCATAATCCTCCAAAATATCCAGTTGAATCCTAATTTCTAGTCATTCCTTCATCGGTGTATCTATGGCATCATTGGCAACCAGAACGCTCACCACCTGTCCACTCAGGGGTCTTTTTGATAGTTCCTAGCTCATAGTACCCGGCAATATATTCACTTATAAAAATCAAGATGGAATCTTCATTGAAGATCAGCAAGATCAACCAACAGATCCATATAAAAGACCCATGGA
This sequence comes from Cibotium barometz, assembly GCF_041138505.1. NCBI lineage: Eukaryota > Viridiplantae > Streptophyta > Polypodiopsida > Cyatheales > Cibotiaceae > Cibotium > Cibotium barometz. The sequence continues at coordinate 19,326,051 of NC_141051.1, forward strand.
CTCATCCGTTGAGGACCAGCAAGGTCAATCAACCAGATCCATGCCCGATTTCAGAAAACAACTCTTACTCCTTGTTCCAATATCTTCCCTGACTCACATGTGGGTATCTTTCGTGACCCCCCAGAGCCCGAGCACCATATGGTCAGCACCCTCTAGGATCCTTTGCTAGCGCTTCACTCATAGGCTGCTTCCTTGGTCCCTCATCCACCGTACCGGAAGCTCACCATTTAAATCGAGGCTGGTCAAGACCTCGGCCGCAACCTTGCTATGCAAGATGTCCTCCGTTGACTCTCCGTTCAGCTGTTGCAACTTTATCAGTTAGGTCTCCATGACCTCATTCACAAGACGATCAGAATGCTTCCCCAACATTCTTGACATAAAATAGTCATTTAAAAACAGGTCATAAATACAGTTTCTATAACAAACTCTCATCTTTCCACTTTGTTCCACATCAATCCACATTACTTATTCCACATCGAATTCATAGGTATACCCATTCTCATCCAATCACATCACTTTCCATCTCATCACATCTTTCCTCATTTAACCTCATCACATCTCATCCACTCGCATCTACCCATATCCACATCCATCACATCACATCCATTTAACCTCACATCTCATTCATTCATATCTATCCCGATTTACATCACATCTCATCTCATCCATTCACATCACATATCATTCATTCATATCCCAATTCATAACTCATCCGTTCACATCCGCCACATTCATTCTCATCACCATCCCATCACATACATTCTATCCACATTACATCACATCCACATCATGTCTTATTCATACACATCTCATCTCATTCATCCACATCCATTCTTTCACATACACATCCACATCCATACATCCACATACACATCCACTTTCATACATTCATATCCATTCTTCTACATACACATCCACATCCATTCTTCCATATACACATCCACATCCATTCTTTCACATACACATCCACATCCATACATCCACATACACATCCACTTTCATACATCCACATCCATACTTCTACATACACATCCACATTCATACATCCACATCCATTCTTCTATATACACATACATATTCATTCTTCCACATACACATAGACATCCATACATCCACATCCATTCTTTCACATACACATCCACATCCATTCTTCCACATACACATCCACATCCATTCTTCCACATACACATCCACATCCATACATCTACATCCATTCTTCCACATACACATCCACATCCATTCTTTCACATACACATCCACATCCCATTCTTCCACATACACATCCACATCCACATCCATACATCTACATCCATTCTTTCACATACACATCCACATCCACATCCACATCCACATCCATGTACTTCCCATCTCACCCTTTCACATATCCTCTCATCTCATTCACATCCGCATCTATTTCCATTACATCATATCTTACCACATCCTATTTTCATCTTATCACATCCATTCACATCCTATTGCATCCCATACACATCTTATCACATCCATTCTCATTCTATCACATCCCATACACATCTTATCACATCCATTCACATTCTATCACATCCTATACACATCTTATTGCATCCTATTTTCATCTTATCTCATCCATTCACATGCTCTTTCCATTCTAGGTTGATCCCGATAATGGGACTTTTTCTTAATTTCTGCCAATTGCTTGGCCTAATTAAAGGTTCTTTTTCTCGAGACGATTAGTTTTATATTCATTCTCGATTTCTCAAATGAATTATATTCAATATTCCTCTTTTGGAATAGAAGAATTCATGGGATTTACAGAAATCTATTCTACCCATATTTCCACTTTTGATAAGTAATCATAAATTGAATTATACTAAAATTTTCTCTTCTTCCCATTTAATTTCTTGGATCTCAAATACCATGGGAATTCCTCTTTTTGCATTTAATTAATTGCATTCCAATGTCATGGGTATTCCTCTTTTATTCATCAATTATTTCTCATAAAGTAATTTCATCTAAAATAAAATACCCATAAATTCAATATGCTAGGAATTTCTCTTTTCCCATCTAAATGATGAAACTCAAATGTCATAGGAATTCCTCTTTTAACATTTAAATATTTCTCATAGGTAAAATAAATTTATCTAAATTTTATCTTTGAATTTAATTAAAATACTCATTAATTCCAATATGCTAGGAATTTCTCTTTTTCCATCTCAATGATGGAATTCCAAATGTCATAGGAATTCCTCTTTTAACATTTAAATATTTCTCATAGATAAAATAAATTTATCTAAATTTTATCTTTGAATTTAATTAAAATACTCATTAATTCCAATATGCTAGGAATTTCTCTTTTCCCATATCAATGATGGAATTCCAAATGTCATAGAAATTCCTCTTTCAACATTTAAATGAATTACTAGAGATTCCTCTTTTGCTAATTACTATTTATGCATAAACATAAAAATCAAATTTTTCCATGATTACAATGAGAATCATTCAATTAATCTAGGATGATTAATCCTAGAATATGGTAGGAAGTCCTCTTTTCATAATATAAATGAAAATGACATGTGTTTATTTTTTAAAATTTTTGCCATAGCTCCGCTGCTATTACTGATAATTCCCTAAACCCTAAACCCTAAACCCTAATTGTATCATTATCCAATTATGGATTGACTCCTAATTTTACCATAAATTAAATAGCATAAGAGTATTAAAAAGCCATTATTTTGGCCTCCAATTAGACAAGCATAGAAATTACTTTTAGATTAGAGAAATACTTCATGAGAAGCTTCATTCGAATTGAGAATAGGTCATAGGAATGACCATTCTTTGGGGGAGAGAGAGAAATGCTTAAAACCCATTATAAATTAAGCATAAATAGAAATTTATGTATTTCTTCATTACAATACATTAAAGAACTTCAATAGTATTCAAAAGCCATTCAAATTAATGCTTCTCAAGCTTGAGAGGGGTTGAGAAGAGAAACATTTGGAGATTTAAGAAAAAGAAGATAATAATCCACACTTTACCTCCTAAATTACTTGATTCTTTGATCATAGTAGAACCCCCAACCAATCAATTGGTTTGGTATGTTGATGAAGACTCCAAGGAAGATTGAAGAGAGAGAGAGAGAAGCTCCAATCTCTTCAATTTGCACAGGATTTTTAGAGGATAATAGAAAATATCATTATTTCAGTATAATACTAGCATGGTTGTTCTCATATTTTTTTACAAAGGGCTAAGCATCTATTTATAGGTGAGGGAGGCCTAACCAAGTCCAACTAGTTTCTACAATTTTCAGGTTCAGTTTGGCTTATTTTGGACAAGATTTAGACCTCGTTTGGCTCCCTTTTGATTTGGACAAGATTTAGACCTAGTTTGGCTCCCTTTTGATTTGGTTTGATCTAGGAGAGAGGAGAGATAAAAATATCACAATATTTTTGAGTTTAAAACTCCACCACACATGTGAAATAGGAATCTCCTTGAAGAGCTCCCTTCTCCTTACCAAGGTGTCAAAATTGAATCATTATACCCAAAATATCTCATTTTTTTAGTAATACTCATAGTTTTTTACTAATAAACCTTGTCCTTAGTCAACTCTTCATCTTATGTGAGTATTTACTCATTTTTGGGGGCTTTTCTTTTAATTCTTCAATTTATCTCCTCTCTACATTTGGATTAATCTTATTGGTCCATAGGAACCTTAATTGGACCATAATCCAAATTTTTTTAAAAATCTAGACCCTTAGGCTAAGGTCCTTTATACTTATTTATCAATTAATTCCAAATGCACATTGGAAAGTTCTTTTTGAATTTCTGTTTCAGGGGAAACCATTTTAGACACTAGGAGGATTTTTATATCCAAAAATATCTCAATTTTGGATTATCTCTCTCTAGATATTTTCTCTCTCTAGATCAAAATAGGGTAAAACAGAATCTTTCTTTTATTTCAAAGAGGGGAATAATTACAAGATCAGAAGGGGAGGTTCTTACACATGTACACCTCAAAAGCTGGAGGGAGGAATCTTACAGAAAATACCTCAATCAAGGTATGAAGATCGTATCTATGTAGTCCATACCTCAATCTAGATATTGTGGATCGATTGATGTTGTCTAGCTTACTAGCAGAAAAAAAGTCATAATTTTTACCGCCATTTCATTGGTGCCCTAAATCGACCTCGTTCGAGGTGTTATAAAAGGTTTTTTTAAAAATTCCACCATTCTCACACATCAAACTCTCTAGATCTAGTGATTATAGTGCCTTCATTAGCATAATCTTATTTTAGCCCTTTTTCCTTTTTAGACTTGGCCTTCTAGGTCTCTTAGTTAGCATGGAGTCACATGATGATGATGAGCCATGCGACTCCATAGAGGACTTGATACCGCTACTATAGATAGCCCTTCTACACTACACATTATGTCAAACCTAGAGGCCCTTCTCACGTTGCTCTCCACATCAACTCCTATTCTTGGTTGGTCTCAGTGGATGTGGTTTCAACCATTCCTTCATCCAAACCATCCCAAATGACTACTATGGAGTCTCCTCACCCCACCTTCTTTGCTCGTCTTCTCCTTCATGTTGTTCACATAGAAGGCTTGGCTAACAGCCCTCCCTTGACTTCTGCCTTAGTAGTGTTTTGTTTGTTGTAGATGAGTGAATAGAGAGGCAATGTGTATCTGGTGTGTCACGCGGGTATTATCTTATAGATAGGCTAGTTGCTGTTAGAGGAGATAGAGTTTTAGAAATTTTTATCGATAGGTAGGGAGTGCGACCTCGGGCAGGGAAGTCCCTTTCTATTTGTAGGTGTTCCCACCCTATTATGGTAGTGTATATCTATAGCCGATATGTTGCTGCCTACTACGGGAGGATACTTAACCATTGACATATCCCATTATACTTTGTAAAACACTTATATATAAAGTTTGTTTTGGTAGATTAGGTGGACTACATAGACCACCGGCTTGGTGGTGGTGTTGGTAGAGGGTGTATGCAAGACCAAGGTCTAAGTGACCTCCACTAGCCCTTCGTATAGCTCAGGGGGATCTTGTGTTTGTGCCCTTGTCTAGTGTTGAGGCACTAGGTTTTCATGTTTGTGTGGATGCGAGTTCAGCTATGGTGTAACTTTTTTAACGATCTAGGACCCCATTTATCGATGTAGTTCTCTATTTGATTGTAAAAACCATTTCTTCAAAATGTTATTTGTGCATTTGGTAGATATCTCATTAAATGTTGACCTTTTGTGTAGGCACCAGCATCTAGGACTATTGATCTAGTCACATCTCATATGATTGAGATTCTTACTAGTAGAACTTCAACATCACAAGAGCAGAGCTCCAGCAGGTGAGAACAAATCTCTAGGCAGGAAAAAGAGCAGAGCATGGTCAGTTGGAGATTATGAGAGGGCATCTTTTGAATGAGGTGATGAGATGCTAGATCGCAGAGCATCAATCTTGAGCACTTTTTCAATGATATGCGACTGGTAGTTCGTGGTAGGGGAGTGTGGTCGACCCCCTACATAGCCTTATATCCTCGTCTATTGACATTAGAGGTTGACGTCCTTTTGCATCCCATGCTCTAGAGTTTCTTTATAATAGTAGGAGGTGGGCCTAGCCCCACGTGTCTACAAAGTTTCACCACAATCAGATGACATTTAGTTGGTCAAGTGGGGCATTTCCTAAAATGTAAGTCTCTTAGTGCTCAAGAGGCTAGGAAAAATCTCACTCTTCCACATGCCATTATATCCAAACATCATCTGATTGGTAATGAAACTTTTTAAGCATGGGGGTGGACCTAGCCCATTAGGAAGTGAATGGGGTCTTCTTGGGCCCTTTAATTTGCCCAAGCCTAATCAAGGTGATTAAGGAATAGCCAAATGGGGGGTTGCCATGTGGACTGAAATGTTGGGTTTTTAAGAGAGGTGTAAGAGTGGTCAAAGGGTGCACTTTTTTCCCAAAAGGGAGGGGGGGCAATTTTACAATTTTCGGACCTCCATAACTTCTACATACAAGCTCCAATTTGAGCGGAGATTACAGATCCGTGATCTACGCATCAAGAGCTTTCCATAGATATGTTACATGATATGGTTTTATCCGCTAGATTTTAAATTCCATTTTTCCCCCAAAATTCAAATTCGAATAAAGTAGCCGTTTTGAAGCTTCTAATTAGAAAACGTTTCTTCTTAAGAGAAAAGGTTTGACTCCCTTAAACTGCCAAATAAAAGGGCCCAAGAAGCCTTCCATTGAGGTCCTAATGCCCATATGCCTACAAAGTTTCATCACCATCGGCGACTTTTGGTTCTCTTAGTGCTCAAGAGGCTAGGAAAAAGTATGCTCTTCCACATGCCATCATACCCAAATATCGTTCGATTGTGGCAATGAAACTTTGTAGTTATGGGGGATGGGCCTAGCCCCACATGCCTCCAAAGTTTCATCACCATCGAGTGATATTTAGTTAGTCAAGTGGGGCCCAATGCCTAAATTGAAGTCTCTTAGTGCTCAAGAGGCTAGAAAAATTTGGCTCTTTTGCATGCCATCATACCCAAACATCATCTAATATGCCAATGGTGTGAAAATTTGGAGGCATGTTTGATCAAATTTTCATCACTATCGGGTGACATTTGGTTGGTCGAGTGGGGACCAGTGTCCAAATTTGAAATCTCTATACTCGGGAAGCTAAGAAAAATCTCATTTTTCCACATGCCATCATACCCAAATGTAATTTATGGTGATGAAAATTTGTAGGCATATGGAGTGGGCATAGCCCCACATACCTACATGCTTGCAAAGCTTCATCACTATTGACCACTATTTTGTTGGTTAAGTGGGGCCCATTCCAATTAAAGTCTTCGGGAGGCTAGTAAAAATCTCGCTCTTCCACATGCCATCTCATAACCAAACGTTGTTCGTGATGGCAATGAAACTTTGAACACATGTGGGGCTATGCCCACCTCCCATGTTTGCAAAGTTTCATCGCCAAATCAGATGATGTTTGGGTATGATGACATGCAAAGAGTGGGATGCCTCTCGAGCACTAAGAGAATTCAAAATTGGGTAGCACTGGGCCCCACTTGGCCATCCAAATGTCAGGTGATGGTGATGAAACTTTAAAAGGATGTGGGCTAGGCCCACCCCCTGCCTATAAAGTTTTATTACCATTAAATGACATTTGGGTATGATGGCATGTGGGAAGAGAGGGATTTTTCCTAGCCTCTCGAGCACTAAGAAACTTCAATTTTTGGGCACTAGGTCCCACTTGACCAACAAAATGTCGCCCAATGGTGATGAAACTTTGTAGGCATGTGGGGCTAGGCCCACCCCCCACACTTGTAAAGTTTCATCACCCATTGATGAACGGACGACATTTGGGTATGATGGCATGTGGAAGAGCGGTATTTTCCCTAGCCTCATGAGCACTAATAAGAGAATTAAATTTTGGGCATTAGTGAAAGAAAGTAACTGGGGTGGGTTAGTCCCTCACCAAGGGAGTGGCTCATGAAGGAGTCACCACTTAGCATCTCACGGGAGAAGCTCACCATTGATTCTTGGAATAGATAACATTATCATGAATGAGCCATAATCCCATTTACATTGGTATTTATACTCCACCCAAGAGTTCACACCTACTTACTAGTTGTCCATGGCCTTGGGCCCATAATGCTTTCTTACAAACCATCCCTTCCCCAATGGTTTCGTCCTCGAAACCTCAAATGAATACCCCAAATTCGGAGAAGAATGTTCCATGTGGCTGAATTTACACCAACCCATAATGCTCTATCAATGCTTCATATCCCTCCAATGCTGAAATAGGTTGCCATGAAGCTTCTTCCTTAGGTAAACCTTTCCATTGAACAAGATACTCCACCAAGGTACGAGTGCGAAGTACCTTTTTCCTTGTACCCAAGATAGCTTCTGGAATGTATTCAATCATTCCCTCTTCATTCATTGGAGGTAACTCATCAACCATTTGATCGATCATACCCACATATCCTTTCAAGTAAGAGACATGAAACACATCATGAATCTTTGTTGTAGATGGAAGTAAGAGTTGATATGCAACCTCCCCAACTCTTCATATCACTTGATAAGGACCATAATAACGATGAGCTAGTTTGGTGTTGGTGCTTCCCTTCAAAGACGCATATCTTGACTTTGGTATTCTCAAAAGAACCCAATCTCCCACTTTGAATTCCAATGGTCTTCGATGAACATTGGCATATTGTCTCATTTTCTCTTGTGCAACCTTCAAATTACTTTTGCATTGTTGCAACAAAGCTTGCATCCTTTCAGCTTCCTCCTTGGCATTATGGTTAGAAGTCTCATATGTACCCACCAACATAGGCAAATTGACCTTGTAACCATATAAAGCCTCAAAGGGTGACATGCCAATGCTCACATGATATGTTGAGTTGTAAGCAAACTCAGCCAAAGGTAACCAATCATCCCATGTGCTTTGAGTATCATGACAATAGTGGCATAGATATGTTTCCACCCATTTGTTTACTCTTTCTGTTTGACCATCGGTTTCGGGATGATAGGCGGTGCTTGGAGTAAGCTTGGTTCCCATATATTCAAACAATGTTCTCCAAAAAGTGCTCATGAATTTGACATCGCGATCACTCACAATTTGTGACGGCATACCATGCAACTTGAAAACCCCATCAACAAATCGCTTGGCAACATTTTGGGCTGAATATGTGACCTTAGAAGGAATGAAATGGGCCACTTTGGTCAATCTATCCACCACAACATACAAGCTGTCCCACCCTTTCTTTGTGCGCGGAAGGTTAGTAATGAAATCCATTGATATATGACTCCATTTGCCTTCGGGAATGGGCAATGGCTGAAGCAAACCTCCCGGTTTATGTGTAGGATCCTTGTTCAATTGACATGACCGGCACCCACTTACATAAGCATGAATGCTCTTCCACATCCCCTTCCAAAAGAAACTTTTCCTTATTGCATCAAAGGTTTTGTAGACACCCAAATGACCAGCCATAGGAGTACAATGCATCTCTTCCATGATCTTCTTGATAAATGATGAAGTAGGAACCAAGTAGACTTTTCCTTTGTAGTAGAGGAGACCATTTTTCAGCTCATAATGGGGTAACTCTTCACATACACCTTGCTGTAATTTCTGCACTATTTGTGAGGTTTCTTCATCAAACAAGTACTCTTCTTGTATCTCCATGATCCAATCTTTATGCACCTCAGAAATAGCATACAATGAGCAGGCCCACATACGAGACAAGGAATCGGCAACCACATTTTCTTTGCCCTTTGTGTATGTGATTTCAAAATCATAGTTTTGTAGTGTTGCTACCCACCTTCTTTGCTTAGGAGACAAATTGGGTTGTGTGAGGAAATACTTCAGCAGCCTATGATCACTTCTCACATAAAAATGACTCCCATATAAGTAATGGTGCCATTTCTTGATAGCATGGAGTATAGCAATCATCTCTTGCTCATACACATGGAGTTCTCTTTCTTTGTCATTCAGCTTTCTACTTTCATAAGCAATGACTCCATGGTCTTGGTAAAGTACCGCACCAATCCCTCTTCCACTTGCATCCACCCTTATTGTGAAAGGTTTGGTGAAGTCTGGACATACCAAAATAGGTGCTGATGTGAGCATCTTCTTCATATCTTCAAAGCTTTTGTTGGCAATGGCATCCCAAAAGAAGGTTTCCTTCTTCAATTTGTCCGTCATTGGGGCTGCAATTTCTGCATAGTGGGCAATAAAGCGCCTATAGAATGAAGATAACCCCAAAAATCCCCTCAATTGAGTAGTGTTTGAAGGAACCGGCCAATTCCTAATACATTCCACTTTCTTTGGATCCACACAAATGCCATCCTTGCTCACAATGTGACCCAAATATTCCACCTCATGTGCCATGAAGGTATATTTTGTCTCCTTAACATACAACTTGTTTTGCCTCAAGACCTCCAAAACCTCTTTCACATGCTTCAAATGCACTTCCTCATGTTTGCTATAGATAAGTATGTCGTCGAAAAAGACCAATACAAACTTGTAGAGGAAAGGTTGAAGCACTTTATTCATCAATGCTTGAAAAGTTACCGGTGCATTGCATAATCCAAACGGCATAACCATGAATTGGTAAAGACCCCTTTCTGTACGAAATGCTATTTTGAACTCATCACCACTTTTCATCCTTATTTGATGGTATCCGGAACACAAATCAATCTTTGAAAAGCATGTGGCACCCTTCAACTCATCCAAAAGATCATCCACCCTTGGTATTGGAAAATGATTTTTGATGGTGATCTTATTCAAATCACGGTAATCAATGCACATGCGGAAAGTACCATCCTTTTTCTTCACAAGTAGCACCGGAGAAGCAAAAGGAGATTGACTTGGTTCAACCCATCCCATGTCAATGAGTTCTTTGACTTGCTTTGCCACCTCTTCCTTTTCAACCTTTGACAAACGATAGGGAGGCTTGTTGATTGGTTTGGCATTTGGTTCCAAATCAATAGCATGATCAACACTCCTCTTTGGCGGCATTGATTTTGGCATGGTAAACACATCTTCATAATCCTTGAGTAGCTTAACCATGTCCACATTTTCAAAGCTGTAGTACATAAACATAGCCCTCTTTCTTGAACTCTTTCTTCATTTGAGTAGCATTGATCATGAAGAGCTTGGACCCTTGCATTCCATTCAATGTAATAACCCCTCCTTGATGCACAAAACTCATGAAACTTTTCTGTAAGTTCATGGTAAAAGAGTTCAAAGTGGACAGCCAATCACATCCAAGTACTATGTCAATTGGTCCCAACTCAATCACCAAAAGATCAACTTTGCAAGAGTAGCTCTTGGACAACTCCAATTCTGTACTTTGACACTTCATATTGCAACCCATTGAATCACCATTGGCCACTTGCACCATGTGCTTGTTTGGTAAAGAAGTTGGTTGCATTTTGAGAGTGTTCAAAGACCTTTTATTGACAAAACTATGCGTGCTTCCAGTATCAATGAGTGCATATGCTGTTCTCCCATTCACCTTGATCTTCAATCTCAATGTGTTGGCACCCTTACCTCCCGCATAAGCATCATGAGAGATTGTACACAAGGTAGTATGTGCACTATTGTTTTCATTCCACACGCATAGAGGTATCCCATCATCCATTTTGTCATGAGCAAACTTTAGTTTCCCACCCGGGTCAAAAGGAAACTCGGGATTTTCTTCATCAAAACCATCATCATGAGAACCTCCACCCTCATGAGGATCTCCCCATCCTAAGGCATCATTGCATTCAAGGAATTCCTCCTCCTCATGATTAGCATTGTCCTCAGTGATAATGTAGCTTATGGAAATATCCTTGGATTTGCATACTTTGAAGTGATCCTTGTTCCATTTTTCTCCACATTTGAAACATAGACCTTTGAGCCTCATTTCATGCAAACGGTCCTCCTTGATAACCTTGCTTTTTGAACCCCCATTTGCTGGCTTGGACTCATTGTATGTAGCTTTGTTGGACATAAATGGTGGTTTAAATGGAAGTCTATTAGACCCTCTACCATACACGGTAGGAAATCTTGGAAGATTAGGTCTTGTGTTTGCATGAGAACCCATGTCAGTCCTTGTGATCACTTCCCCTTTGATATTCCCTTTGCTAGCCCACTTTGTCAAATACTTCTCTTCATGAATTTCTGCAAGCATCATTGCCTTCTTCAAAGTGGCGGGTTCATGAGACTTGACATCACCACCAATAGGAGCTTTCAAGCCCCTTATATACTTGACAACAAGATAATGTTCATCAAAGTCGTCCAAGTATAATAGAAGCTTTAGAAACTTATGAGAATATTCCTTCACGGTAGTGATTTGCTCTAGCTTGTCCCATTCCACAATGTGATTGTCCCTTTGCATGCGAGAAGTAAACTCTTCTGCCATGTCATTCTTGAATTCTTCCCAAGTAGTGATGACATAACCATGAGATTGCTTCCTCCTCCACCAAGTGTGAGCAAAACCTTCAAGATGAAGTGAGGCGAAGTAGACTTTGGCAATCTCGCTCCTTGGGCTGATTTCGAAGTAGAGATCCATCTTGTTTGCCCACTCTTCAAAGTCTTCGATAGAATTTGATTCTCCTTTTAACTTATTAAATATGATTTTGTCCTTCACAGCATTGTCAAAATCACCATGCATTCTTGAACCCCTCTGTCGTGCTCTTGGATCATCAAATCCTCTTCCTTCACCTAAGTGTCTATGCATTTGCTCATCTTCCAATTGCCAATCACCTGCATCTTTAAATCCCTTCTGTTCATACCCTCTTCTTGCATCTTGCATAAAGGATGAAGTTCTTGGAATACTGGCATTGGATCTCTCATAAGAAGCATCACCCATAGGTCTCTTGCCCTTGTCCATGTAAGAAGAATGTGGCATCATTTGAGGTGGCATCATTTGTCTTACTTTGTTCTCTTCTGGCATAGAAGGCTTTCCATCATGTTTGGCATCATAATGTACACCATCTCTTACTAGTTGTCCATGGCCTTGGGCCCATAATGCTTTCTTACAATTAGGCCCCACTTGAATAACAAAACCTCATTTAATGGTGATGAAAATTTGTAGGCATGTGGGGCTAGGCCCACCCTCGATGCCAAGTTTCATCACCATCAGATGATGTTTGGGTATAATGGTTTAGCCTCTCGAGCACTAAGTTTCATCACTACGCAACTGACGTTTGGTTGGTCAATCTCAAGCACTAAGTTTCATGACAATTGGCTGACATTTGGTTGGTTTATCTGGGCCGAGTGCACAAATTCGTGCGAAAGAGTGATATTTTTGATAAATTAACTAAAAATTTTCACAAATAGAATAAGTATTTTACCTTACGAGATGAAACTTTGAAGTAAATAACAATTAGAATTTTTTAGAGCAATAGCTTACAAATACAAAAGAGATGTGCACCAGGTTGGAGCCATGATCATAAGAACATAAATAATCATGTAGAACAATCCGCATGGACATACAATATAATGCTAAAATCAAGACAAAGAAATGTCAACATCATGAAATAGGAATTGAAAAAAAAGTACAATGATGGGAGAGCTACTCATCAACACCCTCTCTAGCTCTCAAATGCTCCAAAACACTCTCATGGTCATCCTCTGCAAGGCGAAAAGGCGGTCTAGATCCATGTTTCTATTATGTATGCGACCATGTCTAAGCTTAAACACAATAACTAGATGAGAGTACTGAAATGCCTCTAACTCCCACTGTTATTGCTGGAACTCAAGACTCCCTCGAGACAACGTGCAACCTGCTGATAGTATGGGCCTGCCACCACAATCATGTTGTGGACATCAAAAGAGAACCCATGATCATTCATTGTATCCTAGTTAAGGATGCACTTTGGCCTAGTGTAACTCAAAAGATAGTACTCTACCTCATCTTGTTGCCCTCATAGATAATAACAACAAATATATCATCACCCTTCTGTAGTACAGTGCCTCATCGTCTACCATGAGCATAGGACTAGCATGCTCTAAAGATTGCACTAGCCAAGAAGGATGCCTAGGAGTGAGCACCTGAGCGGCTGGAGCCAACGATCTACCCAATATGACCTGGAAGAATCTTCCCAGTTGGAAGGGGGGGTTCATGTGGATTATCTAAAATAGGGGATAAGGGAAGAGGAGGGGGAGGGTTGGGCTCGCCAGCCAACAATTGTTGCACATTGGAATGCTCTCCACTCCCTCTTTCGCTCACGAGCTATCCTTTTCCTCTCCTCCTCAAGAGCTTGTTGGTGGGTGGGGGGAGTATAGTCCTATCATGCTTTTGGCTCATATGACTTTGAGAACCCATTCTCAAAGGAAGTTAATAGATAGAAATATATAAGGGCTCAAACTAAGTTGCGAGTTAATGAGGTCCTAGAGATATGTAGTTATACAAGAAAAATAACTTATCCACTTAAGATTTTGTTTGGGTGCGAGATTGCATTTTATCTAAATAGACTTGCTTAAGATAAATAGATAAACATATGGATATTATTAGTGTAATTAAAAAAAGATTTCATTTGGGTGCAAGATTGCATTTCATCTAAATAGGATTGCTTAAGATAAATAGATAAATATATGGATATTATTGGTCTATTTAAAAATTTTATAAATATTATAAAAAAGGTACATAAAGCTTGTTATAAAATATAATTATATTAACACATTTATTTTTTAATTATTTAAAAACTATATTTTTATATTAAATAAATTTTCTTTTATCTTACCTCAATGATATTTATAAAATATCTCTATAATAAAAATACACATTTGGAAAGTGATAACATATATTTTTAATTTTAATATTTTATATTAAAATTTTTAATTAACAAATAAAATTTTGATTTTTTTTCCTAATTTTTTTTTTGTTTTAGATTATTTTTTTAAATGTATGAAATTAAATCAACCATTAGGTGGTTAGATTAATAAAATATCATTTTATTACTATGTAAATATTTTTAAAATAAGGATGTATGTATGTATGGAGACATGTAAGAGGGAGGTGATGATGTAGCATCATGCATGCCATGTGGCACCATGTGAGCTGACATGGCAATTCCACATGGGATGCATGGATTGACATGTAGACGGATGATGTGGACATGTGTATGACATGGCCTTAGTTAATGTGGCATGTCATGGAAACATATGTGAGGTGGCACAAAGGTAGCAATATGATGTGGCATTGATGATGAGGTGGAAAGTCAACTAGGTTGATCAAGCTGATATGGACGGTGCAAGTGGCAAGGTGAGGTGGCTTAGTGCTTATGTGGATCCTCTCCAAGAAGCTAATGTGGACACAAGTTGGCATGTACATGTAAGATGTGTGCTGCCCACCCTAAGGCTCACACATGGCATCATCTCTAAGCTTGGTAGATAACCAACCCTAGATTTCTAAAGCTAACTAGGCTTGGTTTTAGACTTAAAAGAGGAGAGTGGATACAAAATTGATATTTTTACTTGTGATGATTGAAAATGGAGCTTCCCTTACTCAAATTGTATAGTTTTTATAATTTCATGAATTCATGTTATAGTTTTTATCTATAGATGTTTAATCTTCTTTTTTTTATAATTGAATTAAAAACGAGTTACATGGCTTCTAACCGTTAGAAAAAATTTACAAATGAGATCTACAAAAATCCAACCTTGTAAATTTACCTTAGATCCACATTATAGTGATCTTTCCCCTTGCTTTGGTCACAAGATCTATACAAAATTAACCTTGTAAGCAGTAGATATGGTGGGAGCATAAAATAGTTTTTAATGTTTATTGGGAATTTAAACTTAAATAAAAAATTAAAAAACACCACAAAAATACTCAATAAATCAAGTTATCTCTACGTTATGTCAATTTATGATGTACAAAGTTTCATGGTCATATGAGTTAAGGTGTAAAAGTTATGGGCAATACAAATACATACAATCCACCTGTCCAAAGTTTGGGACATGGCATATACATAGATTTTGTACCCATGCAAATGGGCCCTTAGAAAGATTGGATTTTTTATCAGATTAAATTTTTAGGTACCCAACTTTGCATGTGATGTTTTATTAAAAGACCCTAAAGTAATATTCTTAGGCTAATTAGGAGGGATTGGGCATTCTTTGTGAAAAAATGCATGTTTTCAAGTTATACCTAGGGCGCTTGCCACCAGCCACTGACACAAAACTAGGCACACTCATCTCGCAATCATCCCCTAATGGTTGCACAAAAATGGCCCTTGCCCATGTAGCCATAGAATTCCAAGGCTAATCCATGCTTTTGTACCTTTAGGTTTTATAAGGTACTTGTTGTAACAATCTAGAGAGAGAAATTTCTCTAAACATAATAAAAACCTTGGAGATGATTTTTTTAAAGATTCTCTTGAGTATTTAAAAAGTGTGTGTAACCTTTAATTTGTGATATTGAGCCTTAGAGCCTCAAAAGTTAAGATTATGCACATTATTATGCTAGGTGGTAGCATACACTATAACACAAGAGAAAGTCCAAATGAAGAGGAATAATAATCTTATACACGGAATAATAAATTTTAGACCTTGGGTACATGTAAAAACCTTGGTAGAAAATTAAATACATTGTTAGCATAGTAATGGTGCACAAATTAAATTAATATGAAGGGCTAAGGGCTAAGGTTCATTAAATTAAAAGGGTCTAGATTAAAGAGTAAGGTTAAGACTAAAAGGATAAGGTTAATAAATAGACTCCAAAATTGGAGCATAGGGATCCGTGCACACATATTTGGTCCTATTTTTGCCAAAAATAAATAAAGAGGCCAAGGCTAAAATAATTAGGATAAGGATGAAAAAGGAAGATAAGAAGTGTCAAAGCACTCCAAGAATTAGGTTAAAAGGGTTATACTTGCCATAAAAGCATGTTACAAATACATGCATGTCCCAAGCTTTTAGAGAAAGCATAAGGGGGGCCTTGGGATTATAAATATATTCCTCTGCTCTCTTTTTCTTCTTGTAGAGTGTGGTGATTATTTGTAATCATTAGCATCATCCTTGTGTCCTTTGTGAAGTGTCGAGAGTACTCAATCTGAAAGTGTAGTGGTCTTTTTCTTGGGGCAAGTACTACAATTTTTAAAGTTTGGTGTGCACATCCCCCTACAGAAAAATTCATGGATTTCTCTTGGTGTGCTTGAGCTCTCCATAAACCCCACTTGCTAGCCAACTACTCCAATTTTACCTCTACATAAGTGGTGTCCTATGTGTTGATATCTCATAGGTGGGTGTAATGTCATGTGGTTGTCGCCTGTTGGGGACTTCACATGAAAGAATTCCTCCGAGACATTAATGTCATGTGGTTGTCGCCTGTTGGGGACTTCACATGAAATAATTCCTTCGAGACATTGATCCCTCTCAGACTGAATATCCATCATTCCAATGTACAAATCAATGAGATATGTAACCCTATTTTATCCATTGGCAGTGTGAGTAGATTCCTTGATATTTTTGATAGCAACAAGATTGAGTAGATCTCATGTTGGTATTATACAGTGGGGTGAGTAGATCCTCCACAGGAGGGTGATGATGGAATTGAGTTGATCTCTTGAGTGTCATTGATTTTTGGTCCAATCTAAGGGCTCATACCCTCATATGTCATTGAGATCGGGATCTATGAGTACTTAGTGGTGGCCGATGATTATGTCTTTTTGTAAAGGTCTATTTTTACAAATGATTATGATTTTTTGAGTGTAAAATTGAATTGTGCAAAGAATTTGATTATAGGTGTGCGTGTGTGTGTCAATCAAAAACCAAAATTGAATCACTGAATCCGAGGACTAAGTGGTTGGGCAGAGGCTAACCCATTGAGCCGCGAATGGGGCTAGGCTTTGGCAATAGATTTGGTAGGAGATGAACAAATTAAACACTAGAAAATGGGTGGCAAGGTGGACTGATAACCTCTAATTTTGGTACCAAAATTACATCAACAAAGTGTTCTACATCGGCAAAAGTAATTATTTCATCAATATTTCATGCCTTTTTAAAAATCTTATTGCAATATCTTTTGTACCACTTTGTAAGTGATTAGCTTGTTAGTGGGTCCACAAATTTGTAAAAGCCAATGCACATTTAAATTTATTCCTTTCTTTGGTAGAATGAGAACCTTAGTCAACTAGAATAATGAAGCCTCAAATTGAAACCTTAGGACATGTAAAAGTTGTATATTTTTTTAATTTAAGAAAATATTAAGAAAAGGTGGTTTGGTTGGTCGGAGAAGTGCATGACTCCTTTCTCTAAAAAGGGATTCTTTTTTCCCTCTCTTCCACTTTCTTGCCTCTTGCATTTCTTCTCTATCTTGTGCAAAGATGAGTTCTTTTAGTGATGGAGAGAGAGAACAATATCAAGAAAGAACCATAGCTTAGTTGTGTGTGTTCAAAAATAGTATCCAAAAAATAGCAAATAGTATCCAAAATTTTAAAAAAAATTAGATTAGGTTTCCCTTAGTGTGTTCTTACTATGTTTCAAGTCATACCTTAATTATCATTAATTTGTAAAATCAAGTGTAGCCATTTTCAATTAATTTGCATAATTCACCCATTAAACTTATCTTTTATGTATTTAACTCAATGCATCTAAGTATAAAACATCTATGTACTTAAATATTTAATTAATTCTTTATCTATTCTCTTAATATTCACTAATTATCATGTTAATTAATTGCAAAAAGAACTATTATAATTATTATAACTCAATGCATCTAAGTATAAAACATCTATGTACTTAAATATTTAATTAATTCTTTATCTATTCTCTTAATATTCACTAATTATCATGTTAATTAATTGCAAAAAGAACTATCCTCAAGTAGATTAAATTGTTTAGGTGATTGTTGTGTAGAATGTGTCATTTTTGCTTTGGGGACTCCAAATAGATCAAAGATAAGCTACTCCCATGCTCAATTGCTCCATTAGATCATGAATTTATGTGTAATTAAGAGAATTATAGCCCCCTAATCTCCTTGCCAATTACCCTTCCTTCCTAGGATCCTAAAATGCATAGAAATGAAAGAAACGGTAGAAAAGAGTGCATAGGCATGTAGAAGTACTACCCAATGGCCCATATTTTCTATCAATGGTTACAAAATGTGCAGCATGATCTTCTTCTCCTCCCTTGAAGTGGGCGATTATTTCTCATGCAAGAACTACCTCTGTCCTATGAAAACTATGAACTTGTTTACATATTAAGCCACCCCTTCACATCTAAAGTGTTCGACCGGATCAAAATTTGGTCCTAAGTGATCTTAGTGATGCATAAACTCCACATAATACATAAATATACATCCTATTGGGTTCTTGGAGTCCACCAAAGCATCACAAACCACAACCCACAAGCGTCACCTATTAAGAATACTAAAAAATAAATTTTCCAGCGTCACCTATTAAGAATACTAAAAAATAAATTTTCCAATATACATGAGATTTTGACCAAAATAACTAAGATGCCAAAAATAGGGATGAAAACCTAATGAAACCCACAAAAGGGTAACAAACCTAATCATTAAAAAATAAATTATTTAAAAAATTCTAGAATAGTTTTTTAACTACTAAAAATAGTAAATTTGGCCCAAAATTGTAAAATAGCATTTTTAACTATTAAAAATAGTAAATTTGACCCAAAATGCCCCAATTAGGCCCAAAATTAGGCATTTAACTCCCCCACACTTAATTGTGAAGAATCCTTGCTCGCGAACACTTCATCTCAAAACTGCTACTCTGCACCTTTTGCAACTTTCTTCTTCTCTTCATTTCTTGAATATCACCCCATTTCATTCAATCGTCCATATTTACTTCATCTTCAACTTTGTTAAACATAACTTCCAGCAGTAACTAGCTTACAAAAACTTAGCATTTAACACAAAACAAACAGTCTCTCATACATTCATTATCACTTTCTCTAATAAAATAATCATAACCAATCCATAACTCCATACTAGCATGCTAGAATGAATAACACTAAAGCTAACCCTACTTAAAAAGTAATACCAATCCACTCTTAAACTGAAGCGCTACTAAAGAACATGTCTAAGGTTATGACCTAAGTCTCTAACACAATATCTCTTCATAGAACTAATCCTAAAACCATATATTCTAACCCCATACCAAGAATGCTAAGTAATTAGACTTTCCTAGAAAATATTTATTTCTCTCATTCTTATTTAAATTTGTAAAATTCTCCTCTGCCATCATATTTAGTAAAACTGTTTAAGGCATCACTCAACAGAGACCAAAGCAATGGCTTAAAGACCTCTGTTAGAGAATCTAAAAACTGCCAAGTATCTCCTAAAATACGGCAATAATAAATACCTCAAACTTTTTTTATTGACACAAAGTCCCACTCCAAATCAGACTAAGGCATCGGCTCCAGCCCTCAACATTACTGCCAAGGGTATTCCTAGAGACCTACCAATAATCTAAAAAGGTAATGGTTGTCTTCTTTGTCTTTTTATACATACATACATACATACATACATACATACATATATACATATATATATATATATATACTATTTTTATGGTTTTTATTTATACTCTCCAACTCTTAACTTCACCTCTCTTTTATTTTTAACTAGGGTATTCCTCTCACTTCACACCTCAGCTATAAAACTAGAACATAAAGCTCAAAGATAGTCCCAATCAAGATACAATTAAAGTAACCTGGTATACTCCCTTGGCATACCTCAAAATAGAACCTAATTATAGAAAGAACTAGTAGCTCCTCAAAAAGGTCAAGCTTTAGAAGCTATCTAGACACTCTAGCATGGAATATGAATCAACTATAGCAAATTGCCTAAGACTCGCATGCGCTTGGGCATCCCATAAACTTGTGGTGGCTCTACTACTGGCTTTAGGTTATGGAGGTCTAGGATCTTGTAGAAATTCTCATCGTCATTGTTGGCTCAATTGTACTTCCTCCCAATATCTAATCTCTTGTTTTGCATCTGCTAGTGTAACCAGATGCCTAAGACTCACATGTGTTTGGGCATCTACATTTTGCAACCCATTAATAAAACTTAGCTTTTGTGTTTTCCCATTTGGAGCATTAGCTTCCATCTTCCTCACAATTATCTCCATTTTCTTAATGTAATGATCAATACTCTCATTTATGCCCTATGATAGGTAGTCTAATTGTTGTGCTAGTTTTTCTTGAAAACCCTGCCTCCTAAATTTAGTAAGGAAGGCTTGTGATGGCAATAGGTCATTATATGTTTCTCTTAAGGCTGGATCTAGATTTCCGTATATACCCAACTAGCGGTTTCATCTTTCAGTGTACCTGGAAATATATGCAATTTTTTGTCATCATCTACAATTTTGTTGGCCATGCATGTGACCTTGAAACTTTTTTTATGAGCATCGGGATCTTCGTCCCAAAGTCCACTATATTGTGTAAAGTCTGCTAAGCCAATTGTGGCTTTGAGTGGTAATACTACCATTGGTTCAAAGAAAAGTAAAGCTAACACTAAGTCTTCTTCTTTGAAGAAATCGTGCGCTTTCCCTTTGGGTATGTGGAATAATCATCTAAACCCAAAACCTTCGTACGTTTATAAAGTGTTGTTTCTCTCTGAGTGCATGAGATGGGGTGTGTTCTTGAACACCACCTTCATCTCCTTCACGTTCTTCTTTATCACTTTCTATTTCCTCTTTAAAATAGAGCTTATGTCGGGTTGATAATCCTCGTCTCCTCACTTGAAACTAATTTATCCCAATATGAGGAGTCATTCTCACTGATACTAGAGGGTGTACTCCCCAAAATACATCCTTCGTTTGAATTTATAATGGATAATGTTGTTTTGCTAGGTCCCTAGTAGTTCGTTCAACTCTTCCAATCGCTCAGCAAGCCTCTTGTTACGTCTTTCCAAACTTTATTCGTTTTCTCTATTTCTCACCTCTCTACTTCTTTCACCACTCATCCATTCTACTCTCCTAACTACCCCACTCTATTTCCTCACTCACATAACTCAGCACTTCTCTCAAAGTAGGTAAAAACACAAAAGAGTTTCTTACTATGTAAGTGCATGTAAAGGTTGAACTAACTTGGAAAAGTTCTTTATAAAGCGCCTAAAGTAAGCTAGTCTAGGCTATAATCCCCAAGAGTTGTAGCCCAATGATAGGCCTATCCATATAAAAGGAAGGAATCATTTCAAAGGTGTGAAGCATGTTCTTCCCAAAGAGTCTCTAAGTCTTCTAATTGTTTCTTAACTGTTGGGCAAAGCCCAACCTTCATACCACTACACAAAATGAAGTATTTCCTTAGATCTTCATAGCACACCTTGTGTGGTATAGCTGTTAGTGGTCTAGGGCCTCTCCAATATCTACTTTGCGAGTGGAAAATGCAATGGTCTCTAGTTCTATCTTGTCTACCAATCCCCAATATGTGGCTAATTAAATAACTAGGTGACTAGGATTGGAATCTTCTATATATTCTAAATCATAGATGTGTGCATAAAGAGTTAATCCCTTTTTCTTATTTCCTTGCTCACTTGTTTCTAGGGTAAAAAATAAGGAGTATATCCTATGGTCAAGTAGATATGAGTTAGCAAATCTTTCTTTAATAGAAGGTAGAATTTGTAGGAAACTTTGGTGAATGTTTGAAAATTTTCAGGCACTTTTAGTGGAAATTTAGTGATTTCTCCTCTAGAATTTATCCAAAAATGCTACCTTGGGCTAATATTTTAAAAAAAGTCACCATTTTGGGGTCTAAAATAGCCCAGGGCTTTTGGAAGACCCTTGAAAATTAGACTTTTGGCTAAATTTTGGCCCCTAATTTTTCCTTGCCTATTTCTCCCTCATCATCGCTCAACTCTCTTATTACGTCATCTTCTTGTCCTTGGGTTCCCTCACTAGCGTTCTTCTTCTTCTTTGGATATCTAATATGAACGCTCCAGGTTTATCTAAGTGGGCTCTTAACTATGGATAACTTAGCATTTCCTGGTAGTTCATTTACTTATTCTAGATCTAATTCTTCTCTAGTTACGTGCTCACTAATGCTCATGCTATCCTACCCTTTTGTAGCGCATGCTAGTCTCCCAAAAAATACACCAAAAATGACCCTCACTTAATTTCTCCTCAACTAACCACTAATTTAGGTTTCTAGCTAGCCAAGTATTAGGCTATTACACTACAACAAGGGTACTAGATGGCCAATTACCATTGAACTAATCACAATTATACTCTAACCCACTCTAGTGTGTAGCCCTAACATAACTTTCCTTCCTTTAATCATATCAAATTATGCTTAATATACATGTTTTAATACTCATATAATCTGATAACATACTTTAGCACTCAAACATGTACTCATTTAAATGTTTAAGATGTCTTTATAACACCTAAAAACAGATTTATACACTAAATCACTTCCATTTTACAAAGGAAGTACTCGCTAGACATACCCTATTGAATTCATATTTTACTAGCTTTGAGATCCAAAAACTATAAGAGTTTTTCCTTCTTTAAGACCCCCTAAATTCTCTACCCATCTAAAGATATGAAGCCTCAAGTAAATTTCCAAATATGGCCAATTTACATTAAGACTCTAAGCTACCAATCTTTACTGGTCCAATCCTTCCACATAGTCCAAGAAATAAGAAACTTAACCTAAGTATCCTTTCAAAAATATCATAAAAAACCCCATAGATCTTGACTTATTAAGTTTCAAAAATTACCCACACAAATTAAGAAAATTAAGTATGTCTTAATTAGAAAGTATCCCATCTTATTCCATAACTCATATCAACTATAAATGTCATATGTAAACTACCCTTAATTTTAACAACAACAAAAAAAAAATCATTTTTTATTTATTTTAATGTGAATATATAACTTTTAACCCATCTTAATAACTAGTAATTCACTAATTATAACCACTAATGCATAAATGTATATCCCGTTGGGTTCTTGGAGGCATCATAAAACAACCCACAAGAGTCTCCTGTTAATAATACCAAAAATAAAAATTTCCAATATACATGAAATTTTGACCAAAAATCTAGGATGCCTAAAAATAGGTATCAAAACCTAATGAGACCCACAAATGGGTAATAGTCCTAATCATAAAAAATAACTATTTAAAAATGCTAAAAATAGCCTTTTTAACTACTAAAAACAGTAAATTTGGGCCAAATATTCTCAAAATTAGGCCAAAAATTAGCCAAATGAAGCCCAAAATTAGGGGTTATAACGGACCCAGAAATACAAGTACATTCCAAATGTCACATATGAACATTTTATGTTCAGATGGCTAGAGTGATGTCTACCATTTGCTTATTTGGGATCACGGGTTTCATGGTTGAATAGAGATGGTAGTGTTTTCATTTGAGCACCTGTTTTATCAACTCTTGGGCTGTTGCGAGAGAGGAGGTTATTAGCCGAACACTTTGAGTTCTTTCCTACTGGGATAGAAGACACAAGTGGTGGTTCATTGGATGTCAATAGATTTACGGCCATCACTATTTGGTGACAAGGTTTGCCACACGGCGATGGTGGACTACTACCCAAAATACAGAGAATACTATTTTGGAGGACAACCTTACCAATCTCATTTCTTATGGTCACATGTGTGGGACATTCATGAAATGAAAAATTGTTATTGAAATAGATTTGGTATAATTGTGAAAAAGTTAGGAATTGTGAAGGAGTATAGAATCTGTGGATATAATTTCCTTCCATTGGATGAGTATGTGTCCATACTACAGCACATCATGCTATATCTTCCATGTAATAAGTTTATATTCATAGGCATGTGGCACTAGATGCATCTTTTTATCTATTAAAACCAGCAATAAGTTTATATTCATAGGCATGTGGCACTAGATGCATCTTTTTATCTATTAAAACCAGCAATGATGTACCAAGATTTTGATTAATAAAAAGATCTTGATAATTCATTTTCTTGAGAAGCATTACATCAAGAGAGAGGGAGAGTTTTGTACGAATAAGAATAATTCAATAGCATATTCTAAGATGCCTCCACAAAACGCTACCGTGGCTAATGAATTAGATATAATGATGTAAGAGACACTCTTCATCGGGCACAACTGGGACAATTCCGTGGAGAAGGCAAGAACTCATCCAATACCTAGGAGAACTAGATCAATTTGATGGATGAGTATTTTGACGTAGCTGAGTATAAGAAGAAAAGTAAGATGGCCTTAGCTAGAGACAAAATATTGGAGGAAATGCTCGAGTCAATTGGAGGAGCGATTGTGATGCAAATCAATTAGATCAGAATAATTTAACTTGGGATGATTTTAAAGAGCATCTCCGGGAAAGATACTGCCTCGTCCGGATTCTAGGAAGCAAAGATAAATGAATTTTTATTGCAGGGAGATAAGACCTTGGAAGAGTACTATCAAGCCTTTGTTTTGTTGGACTCTTCAGATTTGCCCCGACCATGAGAGAAGTGACTCTTCTAAATTGGTTCATTCGAAACCTTAATCCTCCTTTGGGCTATTTGGTAAACTTACACAAAATCTTAATCCTCCTTTGGACTATTTGGTAAAGAATGAAAAACATAGGCAGTGGTCATGGCATAAGATTTTTATAAAGTTTTTCCAAGGGAAGAGAGAAAGCCGACCCACTTGGGAAGAAGAAACCAACCCACAGATGGTGACACTATAAACTTTCCAAAGCCCAAAAGGAATAGGGGTTGGTACTAGGAACATAATGATAATAGAGAGCCAGTTTTAACAAATCAAGTGACCTCACAACAATTTTTACCCGAAAGAAGACCTTCCTTCTAGATACCCTATATGAGAGAATAACGACAAGAGATGGTTTAGGTACCAATAAACTAGACACACCAAATCAAAGATTTCCCATTGAATATCACAAATCAGGTGGGCCTTATAACAATTTTTAACTGAAAGAAGACCTTCCTTCTAGGCAGCTATTTGGGAGAACAACAACAACAAATGGTTCGTGATAATCAGTGCTTTAGGTACTAATAGACTGGACACACCAGCTCACAGATTTCCCGTGCAAAACAATCAAGTACCTTCAAACTAGAATTAACCGATTCAAACTACCATAGCCAAAGCCTTTGCGGATGAGGTGGATATAGATAAAGGCCACAAATCATCAATTTTCTATAATACAAGCTCGAACGACTATCTTGTTAAGAACTGCAAGATTTTAATTAATTCTAGAGGCACTCATTCATTTATATCACTCGGTTGCATGCGTAAGTTAGTGCTAGAAACAGAGGCATGGTAAACCAATGCAAGTTTAATAGGCTAGGGAAAGCTCCTTTTCACTCGCCACACGAGACCTATATGATCTAATTCCTCTTAGATGGGAGCCTAATCGAGTGAGGTGTTACAAATTTATCATGGGATATTCAAAATGGATTAGCTTATCTAGAACCAAACCGATATTTATTGTCATATAGGAACTATTTCCTTTCTTAACCTTAACAGAAATAGAGTCCAAGAAAGTGATGGATTAGCTTATCTCAAACCAAACCGATATTTATTGTTCTCATATAGGAACTATTTCCTTTCTTAACCTTAACAAAAATAGAGTCCAAGAAAGTGGGGGAGAGATGAGCCACTCTCAGATATAACTAGTTAAGTTTAAAAAAACTATTGAAGGGGCTCAGGAAGAAACAAACTCTTTAAATAATCAAGTTGAACCTAGTGGATAAGGAGTCCAACACCACAGAATTGAAATGACCCTAAGTGAATATGCTGACATCTTCCTTGAGGATCTTATTGAGATGCCACTAATCTGTGACGTAGAGATAATGAGATAGAATTAATATACCGACAACCACTGGATGTCCGTGTCGAAAGCTAGCTCAAAGAAAAATTGAGACAACTTTTGGACCAAGGGTTTGTTCAACCTAGTGTCTCACCTTGGGGAGAACTTGTTTTCTTCTAGAAGAAGAAGGACAAAACCCTTAGATTGTGCATTGACTATAAGGGACTGAATGAGTTAACTATAAAAAATAAATTCCTTATTCCCCATATTATTAACCTTTTTGACTAATAACATGGTGCCCAAATGTTTACCAAGATAGATCTTAAGTCTAGTTATTACCAAATCGAGATCAAGCAACATGATATTCCTAAGACAACCTTCAGTACTCACTATGGTTATTATGAGTTGATAGTAATGCCCTTTGGACTAACCAATGCCCCAATCACATTCAACCAGCTAACACAAGAGAAATTCAGAGAGTAGTTAGATGACTATGTGCTAGTATTCTTTGATGACATCCTAGTGTACTCTAAAGATGTTACAGACCACGAGCAACATGTATGCAAGGTGTTGGAGATTCTTCACCAAAACGAGAAAGTGCACCTTCTTCACCGATCGTATTGAATACCTAGACTTTATAGTATCTAAGGATGGGATTTTAGTAAATCCAACTAAGGTACAAGCAATAATTGACTATTGGAACCAAAGACAACCACCCCTAACCGCTCTCTTGAAGAAGAATGTACCTTTCAAGTGGACTCCCATGTGCCAAAGTGCCTTTGACAAGCTGAAGGTAGCTTTAGTCACCAATCCCAAGCTGAAGGTAGCTTTAGTAACCAATCCTATCTAAAAGCTACCTGAGTTTGACAAGCCATTTGAATTTATAATAAATGCTAGTAGATTTGCTATTGGAGGAGTTCTCATACAAGATGGAAGGCCAATAGCCTATGAGTCTCAAAAACTTAGACCTCATGAGAGAAATTATGCAGTCCATGATTTGGAGGTACTAGCGATTGTCTATGCCTTAAAGTTATGGAGACACTATCTTCTAGGGCAAAGGTTCACATTGGTCACTGACCATAAGAGCCTAAAGTGGATATTTACTCATGAAAAACTTAGCATGTTTCAAAGGAGATGGATGCAGACTCTCCAGGAATTTGACTTTGAAATCAAAGGCTAGGGAAGGAAATGTAGTTATAGTACCTACTCTCAGTAGGAAATTTAATGGCAATAAGTATGGTGTCAAATCCATTATTGGAGGGGGTGAAGGATCGCTGTGCAAGTGACAAGTTCTTTTCACCAAGCGTATCATTAATTTTACAAGAGAAGAAGTCCCCTCAAGAATTAAATAAGGTACAGGGATTTAGATTAGAGGATGGATATTTACATTTCAATGACCGGCTGTGTATCCCCATGGACGATGACTTAAAGAAAAATATTTTTATTGAGGCACACACCAGTACACATGATAGTGTAACAACAGGATATCTTGGGGCAATAAAGACTTATATGGTAGCAAAGAAGAATTTCTTCTAGTCCATAGGACTAAAGAAATATATAATTTAGCATGTCATCAAGTGCTTGGTGTGACAAAAGATTAAGGTTAAAATACCACAAAAGTTACAAGCTCTTGATATTCCACAAATGAAATTGGAATGCATTAGTATGGACTTCATTACAGGAGTACCTTCAGCTAATGTAGGGTATGACTCCATACTAGTGGTTGTAGATCGGTTAACCAATGGCACTTATTTAATCCCAATCAAGAATACCCATATAACCTTGGATATCACTGTTGGAATTAGGGTTGCAGGAATGCACACACAACTTCAAGAAGATGAGGAAGCTTGAGCACAACACAGTAGTGTATTATGAGTGCCAAAAATGAAAGATAACAAACCCTAGAAGATAATTGGCGTATATACAATGCACGGGGGAAAAAACCTCCTAGTGAGGGAAAAAGTGCCCCGGCGGTCCTAAGTGTGTTCACACACATCACTACTATAATATGGTAACAAATCCCCCCTGGAGTGATGCGGTGAACAAGAGCTAGCACTCATGTATAGGGAAGTGTCTAGCTATGTGGACGAATCCACAAAAGGGAGTAAGCCCAAAGCTTTGCGAAAAGCTTCGAACTTCTCACGAGGCAGAGCCTTTGTGAAAAGGTCTGCAAGGTTATCCTGTGTTGGCACATAAGCCAAACTGATCTCTCCTGCAGAGAGTCTCTCCCTGACATAATGGTAGTGCACCTCAATGTGCTTCGTACGAGCATGGAACACTGGGTTCCGCGCAACTGCCAATGCGCTCTGACTGTCAGTGAAGATGGTGGTGGCAGATGGCTGCCCAACACCCAAATCAGCCATAAGGCGTCTGAGCCACACACACTCAACCGTAGCTGTGAAAGCTGCCCTGTACTCAGCTTCACAACTACACAGGATAACCTTGCAGAGAGTCTCTCCCTGACATAATGGTAGTGCACCTCAATGTGCTTCGTACGAGCATGGAACACTGGGTTCCGCGCAACTGCCAATGCGCTCTGACTGTCAGTGAAGATGGTGGTGGCAGATGGCTGCCCAACACCCAAATCAGCCATAAGGCGTCTGAGCCACACACACTCAACCGTAGCTGTGAAAGCTGCCCTGTACTCAGCTTCACAACTAGAAGTGGCCACAGTAGGCTGCTTCTTGCTCAACCATGATATGCATGAGCTTCCAAGCATGAAGCAAAAACCACTCGTGGACACGCGTGTGTCATAACAACCAGCCCAGTCAGAATCTGAAAAAGCATGTAAATCTGGCGGCAATGATCCCCCCTTGGGATAAAACAACCCAAGATGCCGAGTACCACTCAAATAGCGAAAGATACGCTTCACTGCCTGCCAATGCTTAATGCCTGGGCTATGCATAAATCTGCTCACCTGTGAGACTGCAAACTGAATGTCTGGCCTCGTAATGCATACATAAATGAGGCAACCAACAGCTGTCTGATAGAGTGTGACATCAAAGTGATCTCCAGCATCATGAAGACTCAACTTCAAACCTGTCTCCATTGGAGTAGCAATAGGCTTGCAGTCTTCAAGGCCAAATCTCCGCAACAATGTTTCAATATACTTTGTCTGACACAAAGCAATACCTCCATCACACTGCTTAAATTGTATCCCCAAATAATGATGCAAATGCCCCAAATCTGACATCTCAAAAGAGGCATTCAAATCAGCCTTAAAATCAGCAATATGACTCTCATTTGGTCCTGTGAGCAGCATGTCATCGACATAGAGAGCAATGATTAGATGTACACCATCCACACGTTTAACATACAAAGTGCTTTCTGTTGGACTATTCTGAAACCCATGTGCAGTCAAATATGCATGTATTTTTTCATACCAAGCTCGTGGAGCTTGCTTTAAACCATATAAAGCCTTTTTTAACCTGCACACTTTGTTTTCCTGCCCTCTTTGAACAAAACCACGAGGCTGCGATACATACACCTCCTCATGCAAATCTCCATTTAAGAACGCAGTCTTTATGTCCAGCTGATGTACATTCCAACCATTATGAGCTGCTAATGCACAGATGCTACGAACAGTGGTCATACGACATGTGGGAGCAAAAGTCTCATCAAAATCAATGCCCTTCTCTTGAGCATAACCTTTTGCAACAAGCCTAGCCTTATGGCGATCCACTGTGCCATCAGGCTTACGCTTCAATTTGTATACCCACTTAGTGCCAATGGCCTTCTTGCCAGGGGGCAAGTCACATAAAGACCATGTACCATTCTTCATAATAGCATCGTATTCTGCTTGCATAGCAGCCGTCCAATTTTCTGAACTTTGTGCCTCATCAAATGAAACAGGCTCACTTTCATCGCACATACTAGAAACAGCCAATGCATAACAATCTGATGCATAAGAGGCACCATGAGAGCCAGAACGAGTGCGACTAGACAAAGGGGCATCCAACTTGCTGTCACGCAAAGTCTGCACCAGCCATCTAGGCATATTCCTAGAGCCCTCAATCTCTTGTCTCTCATCCTCAAGTGCATCATGCACATCTGCATCAGATATAGGCTGATCTGTGCCATCATTTAAAACCTGCATAGGCTGAAAAACTGCCTCATGAGGTATTGCACTTGACTGTGCACCACTGAAAAGAGGCAACAATGTATCATAGACATCACGTGAGCTGATATCTGTCTCCTTAGTACATGAAACCAAGGGCTGAACTGCATCTTCCACAAATACAACATCACGGCTAACCAAAATGCGCTTTGTCTGTGGATGATACAAACGATAGCCTTTGCTCTCAGCACTATATCCAACAAAAATACATTTGACAGCTTTGTCATCCAATTTTCTGCGATGTTGCACAGGCACTAATGCATATGCCAGGCAACCAAAAACACGTAAATGGCCAACAGATGGCTTGCGGCCATGCCAAGCCTCATATGGAGTGACAACCTGTAATGCTTTGGTGGGACACCTGTTTAGTACATAAGTGGCACACATGACAGCCTCAAGCCAAAAACCATGTGGTAGACTTTGACTCTTAACCATACATCTTGCCATTTCCATGAGAGACCTGTTTTTTCTCTCAGCCACACCATTTTGCTGTGGTGTATACGGCACTGTACATTGGTGTTTTATCCCACGCTCAGCCAGAAATGCATTAAATTCTGAAGACATATACTCCCCCCCTCGATCAGAACGGAGGGTGCCCATCTTACTTTCTGACACATTTTCAGCCATAACCAAAAACTGTTTGAAGCACAAAAACACTTCGGACTTTGCCTTCAAAGGATATACCCATGCATGCCTGGTAAAATCATCAATGAAAGTCACGAAGTAAAGGTAGTTTCCAAATGATGGAGTTTGCATGGGTCCACAAACATCACTGTGAACAAGCTGCAATCTGCGTTCAGCTCTCACTGATCCATCTTTGGGAAAGGAAGCACGCTGCATTTTACCCAATATGCAGCCCTCACAAACATGCTTGACAGGTGCCTCAAGCTTAGGCAAAGAAGACACCATTTCAGATTTCTGCAGGCGCAGCAAACTTGCAAAATTCAGATGACCAAAACGTGCATGCCACAGTTTTGCATTTGAAATAGCCTGCGTATCCATAATAGCACATGCTGAATCCTCTACACATTTGCCATCCATATTGAGCTTATACAGCCCTCGACATAGTGAACCAGATGCTACAATGATGTCACCACAAGAGAGATCATGAACAGTACATCTGTCATCCACAAATTTTACAACCAAACCTGTTTTGGCAAATGCGGAGACTGACAGCAGATTCTTTTTGATCCCTGGCACATACAATGCATCAAAAAGTGTAAAGGTGTTGCCATTTGCAACATTCAGCACAATCTGTCCAACTCCTTTAACGGGATAAGAGGAGTTATTGGCACAAGTGACAGTATTCCCTGTGGGAGCAGACTCAAGGAAAGTGAATAAACTGCGCTGCGAGGTGATATGCTTAGTGGCACCACTGTCAAAGTACCATACATCTGAATCTACTGCAGACATACATGTGTCATGCAAAGATGGGTCATAACTGCACTGCGCATTGAATGCCCATTCTGTATCTAGCACAACATTAGCAGATTCATTGTTAGAAGGAGAGGCATCTGCAACAGCCATACCAGCCTCTTTCTTCTTAGCCTCTTTCGCAGCCAGCTTAGGACACGCTTTGATGACATGATCATTTCCCTTACAGTACTTGCAAAATGTCTTCTGTTTGTCACCCTTCTTCTCATCTTTGTCTTCCTTCTTTGGTTGCGCAGCATTTGCAGATTTCTGCTTACTAGAAGAAAAGCCAGCTTTACCTTTCCCGCTTCTCTGACTAGCACCGAAAGCTTGATCTGCGACACGCATAATATTCCTGTTTTGCCTTGACTGGTCTTCTTGCAGCAAAACAGAAACTAACTCCTCAAATGATAAGGCATTGGGATTGCCTTTCATCATCAAGCGAAGAGTGGAAGCAAAACCCTGATAAGAATCTGGTAGACCATTCAAAACAGTCTGCACAAGTGAACTGTCTGACAGGATTTCATCTGCAGAAATGAGCTGCTCTTTGAAATCCTTGATCTTTGTCAAAAAGCTATCCATAGAATCACCTTCGTTCATATGCTCATTCTCCAACTGTTTTCGGAGGTAAGCAACACGAGCCTCATTTCTTGCCTGATACAATGTGGCAAGTACATCCCAAGCATCCTTAGAAGTCCTGCAGGAGCGAATATGTGGGATAATGGTACGTTTGACAGACAGCGCAATCAAGGCATGAGCCTGCGCATCTCTACCATCCCAACGAATCTGCTCTGCTGAAAGTGGTGGTTCTCGAACAGCTGCTACAGCACTTGTGCCTGCACCATCATCAACAGTACCTGTTTCTGATGTGTTTGCAGCATTCCCAGCCACAATAGGACGTGCATCAATACCCTGCACAATATTCCATAACCCCTTTGCTACCAATACATGTCGCATCATATATGCCCACAATGGATAGTTGGTGCCATCCAACTTATCCTCAGCAGCCAACATGCGGAATACATCATTGTTGTCAGCCATGGCCAATGACTGTACTACTAGATGTAAATGCTGTCTGTAAGAGGTAAACCTGTATAAAATCGACCTGTGCTATGCAGCACAGCCCAAAACAGACGAATGGGCACCTGTCCTGCAGATTTTAATCTTGACAGAAAATCTGCACAGTAGGACGATTTTGCCTGCGCAGTACTTGGAATGCAAAAACGGAGGGCGAAATGACTTCAGATCAAAATTCTGAAACCTGCAGACGCTCGTGAAACCTCGTTGCAATCGGAGGAGATGAAGCGGCAGGTGCCGGTGATGCTGCCCGGGAGAAGGAAGCCTGCTCTGATACCAATTGTTGGAATTAGGGTTGCAGGAATGCACACACAACTTCAAGAAGATGAGGAAGCTTGAGCACAACACAGTAGTGTATTATGAGTGCCAAAAATGAAAGATAACAAACCCTAGAAGATAATTGGCGTATATACAATGCACGGGGGAAAAAACCTCCTAGTGAGGGAAAAAGTGCCCCGGCGGTCCTAAGTGTGTTCACACACATCACTACTATAATATGGTAACAATCACTAAGATCTTTCTTAAATATATATTTAGATTACATGGCTTGCCTAGGAGGATCGTGAGTGATTGTGATGCGAAAGTCACTTGTTCTTTGAAGCAGTCGGTATATCCTTGGATCTCAGCACTACCTACCATCTAGAGAATGATTACATAGATAGAATGTGTGAACCAAGTTATTGAAAACATATTAAGAGACTATTATAGCCATGAGCCACAGAGATGGATAAGCTATTTACATCTACTAGAGTTTGCATACAATGCTTCTCACCATCCTAGAATTGGTATGCCCCCGTTCAAATCTCTTTATGGTGGATACGACTACCTTACACCTCTAAACTATTCCAACCCTATGATTAAGGTTGAAGTGTTAAGTTGATGAGATGGAATTTCAAAGTCCATTTGTAAGGATATTAAGGCTACCTAGGATAGACAGAAGCAATGTGCTCATCCAAAGAGATTTAATCGTGTATTTGAATAAGGGTTTCTTTAGGGTTTGACCAAGCAAAGTTCTATCTCCCTTGGAAAATACAAGAAATTGTCACTAACATATTGTGGACCCTGTGGTTACTTAAAAGATAGGAAAATTATCACTGAGATATTGTGAACCTACGCAGTTACTCAAAAGATAGGAGAACAAGCTTATGAACTTCTTCTACCTCCTCACCTTCAAGTCCACAATGTATTCCATGTCAAGTTACTTAAGAAATATGTCCCTGATCTCGATCATATCCTTGATGATGAGCAGATTACCTTACCCGCACTAGGACAGTTGACTTGAATGTGAGACTATCTTAGAAGTCCTCTCAAGAATCGGATTTTGAGAGAGTATATATGATCAAGTGGAAGTTATATCCAATCCAAAGATGCCATGGGAGGAGAGGAAGTTCTATGATCAAGTGGAATTTCTATCCAATCGAAGACGCCATGGGAGAAGGAGAAAGAGATATTAAAGGAGTATCCCTCCTTACCGAGATAAGGACATCTTGATTCTATAAGTGGGGAAGGATGTAAGATACCTCTTACAAGGTGCTTGTTGTAACAATCTAGAGAGAGAAATATCTCTGAACATAATTAAAAATTTGGAGATGGAAAATTTTGAAGATTCTCTTGAGTGCTTGAATAGTGTGTGTAACCTTTAATTTGCGGTAATGAGTCTTAGAATCTCAGAGTTAACATTATGCACATTATTGTGCTAGGAGGTAGCATAGACTATAACATAATTTTTTAGAGAGAGAGAAAGTCCAAAGGTAGAGGAATAATCATCTTATACACAGAATAATAATTTTCAAACCCTAGGTACACGTAAAAACCTTGGTAGAAAATTTAATACTATAAGACCCTAGACAGTGCACATTGCACAATAAAATAAATTAGCTAAGGTTTAAAGTGTACAAGTAAATTAATAATGATTTTTTGACACAAGAAAAATAATTTTAAGGTCCTAAACCCATGTGTAAATGTCATGGGATCTAAATTTCTAGGGAGAATAGAAATCAAATAATTTTTAAGAAAATCATTTAAATTTAAGAATTCATCAAACATCACATGACCATGATTAAAATATTCAAAAACAAATGAAAATACTTAGCTCACAAGATGCCACTCCAATATTGGGTACAATCATCCCCCCTCATGTGTGTATCTCCTATTTTCCCCCACACATGAGTATTTATTATGAGATATTTTATTCCAAATTAGGCCATAGACTCCAAAAATACAAAAAGTGGTGCTTTTCTTGCACGACACTGTCTTATCTTCAAAAATAGAGTGTCCATAAATTGAGGCTTGGGTTTAAAGCATATCACGCTTTACCAAATATTAAGGATCAAGTCTATGCTTGATAAACTATAAAAAATAAATCAAAATGTGCACAAGCTAGCACATGTATTTACAAGCTTGTTTACAAAAATGGTGTGCCAAATAATAAATTGGCGCGACTTCTCCTCAATGCTCGGAATCCTCTTCACCTATAAAATAACCAACAATAAATTGGTGAAATAAATATTCCATAAGCATACAAACCATCATCACACACATGTTTGCGGCGTAAGTAACCCGGGAATCACCCCTACATAATGAACCAACTGAAACAAACATTGGAGACCCCAAGTATACGTCAATAACCACCAAACGTATTAATATTTATAATGGTATCACCCATGATATTAACATAATTTGGCATGACGTAAAGATAATCCAAGCGTCCCCGAATTATCTAAGAGGGTAGAATAATATTTTTAAGAGGGCTTAAAATATATTCCCATAACATTCTCTCTTTCTTGAGTTTGCAATTGCCCTCAATTGCCGGTTTGTTGAAAAGAATAGAGGATCTCAGGGAAAGCATGAAAATATTTCTCAAGCACCCATCTTGCATCTTCATGAGGATGGTTTTTGAAAATTATTAAATATTTTTTATATTGGTTTTGAGTTTGAGTTGGTGTAATTTGATGGGGTCAATAATGGTATCTGGGAGTAAGATTTCTTGGTCTCCTTCAATAAGAGGTGGTTCTTCATATACTGGATGAGTAGGAATTTGTCCTTTAAAAGGTTTTAGTAAGCTCACATGAAATGAATTATGAATGTTCCAATGAGAAGGTAATTCAAGTTTGTATGCATCATTAATTTTGTGGATCACTTTAAAAGGTCCATAAAATCTTGGTGTAAGCTTAACAAACTGGGAATTTTTCAACACTTTTAAGTCGACGTTTTTCAATTTTCAGAAGTACATAGTATCAAAGTTCAAATGGTATAGCTTTACGTTTACAATTTGTTTTGATTGGACTAGTCGACATGATCATTCTTTCGCTGAACTTAAGAAAGCATTGACCCATGCACCAGTTCTTACATTACCAGATTTTCAATGACCATTCTTTGTTGTAGTTATTGATGCTAGTGTGGACAAGGCTTTTGTGCCGTTCTTATGCAATATGAACATCCGATTGCTCATGAAAGTCATAAGCTTAAACCAGTAGAAAGAAATTACAGTACATATGACAAAGAATTAGTTGTAGTTGTCCATGCTTTAAGACTTTGGAAACATCATTTAATGGGATCTGAATTCTTAATTAAGACAGACCAACAAAGTATTTGTCATTTGTTGACTCAACCATTGATTTTTGATCAACATATCAAATGGGCTTCATTTATACAAAGTTTCCAACCCATGATTCAATATCAACCAGGCAAAAAAAGTATTCTAGCAGATGCTTTAATTAGACGTCCTAGTATTTACAACATTTTTATTATTCAAAGTTAACCATTTATTCCTATGAGAGAATCCTATGATACAAACCCAAATTTTTTTGAAATTTGGACTAAGGTTAGAAACAATAATTGGAACTCTATTGGTGATTACTCATACCATGATGGTTATATTTTCTTCCAAAAGAGATTGTGTATTACACAACATTTTAGATAATTAATGCTGGAGGAAATGCATCAACCACCATACATGGGTCATCGAGGAGTTTCAGCTACCTTACAACTAGTATCTAGGGAATTCTTTTGGCCTCATCTCAAACAAGATGCTACAAAGGTAAAACCTAAGGACTCCTTACCCCCTCTACCAATTCCTAATGATACTTGGGAAAAAATATCCATGGACTTCATCACAGGTTTGCCTACTACATCGAGTCATAACGATATGATTTGGACAATAATTGGCCGATTGAGTAAGCAAGCATACTTCTTACCTTGTAAGAAAACTTTGACTTCTCAACAAGCCGCAAATATCTTTATCAAACAAATCTTTGTACATCACGGCTTACCCAAAGTCATTGTTTTTGACAGAGATTCAAGATTTTGTTATAATTTTTGGATAACATTATTCTCCAACTTAGGCACTAAAGTAGATTTCTCAACAGCTTTCCATCCAGAAACAAATGGACAAACTAAAGATACCAACACTATCTTAGATCTACTCAGAGCCTATCTTGCCCCCAACAACCTAACTCATGGGATAAGTACATTCATCTTCTCCAATTTTCTTACAAAATAATACTCCTCATTCTGCTATTGGTCGAGCACCTTTCAAAATTGTATATGGAAAACTAATGTCTAGCTTTCTTAAGAAGTTCAATCAAAGGATATGCAATATATGTAAAATTTCTAACGAACTTCTTGTAGTAACTACATAATCCAAGAAAAGATCGGAGTTCGTGAATATCACGTTGTCTAGGCCAATTAGTAATGCTTTCGATCTTTTTGGGATCTACTTGAATACTATCACCAGCAGGAGACAATGTGTCCTAGATAATTTTCTCTTTTTAGGATTAGCATAGAGTTGATTCTCTTGAAGAAGTGAGAATACTTTTTCTAGATGTTGTTCGTGTTCTTGACGATTCATACTGAAAACTAAGATATCATCAAAAAACACTACAACAAAGTTTTGATATTTCAAGAATATCCTATTCATCATTTTGTTGAAAGTAGCTGGAGCATTATCATTCTGTTGAAAGTAGCTAGAGCATTAGTCAAGCCGAATAACATAACTAAAAACTCATAATGGCCAGTTTGGGTTCTAAAAGCAGTTTTGTAGATATCTCCTTCGTCCATTCGAATCTAATGATAACCAAACTATAGGTTGATCATTCCAAAGACTCGGGCTCCTTTAAGTTTGTATATAAGTCATCTACACAGGGTATTGGATATCGATTCTTAATAGTAATTTTGTTTAGTGCATGATAATCGATACACAATTGATATGTACCATTCTTCTTTTTAACGAGAACTGGAGCACCAAATGGAGAACTACGAATCAATTCCTTATCTAATAGTTTTTCGACTTGTCTTTGAATTTCCTTTTGTTTTAGCATGTTAACTCTATAAGGAGCTTTACATGGCGGTGAACTACCAGGAATTATTTATATCTTATGGTCTTTAGGGTGAGGTTTGGGTAAGCCAGGTGGTAAGTCATCTACAAAGCAATTAGAGAATTTAGAGATGTAAGGGTCATGAGACATTTGATTTGGAGTCATCCAGACTAAAATCAAAACTGTCTTCTCCTTTTTTCCGTACAGCTCTTTTTGCTTGAGTATGAGCTTGAGTATGAGTAAAAAATGGGCCTAATTCACCTTTGTTTTGGCATTGAAGACAAATTTCTTGGTCATCTTTTATTAACCACATGGTATGGGTGTCATAGTCAATATGGGGATTATGCTCATGTCTCCATGGCATACCTAAGATGACATCCACACTTTGTAAAGGTGCCACTAGGAATGTTCTCTTTTATTTTAGTGAACCCAATTGTAATTCTAAATCTCTAACCTCCCTAGTGTAGTTGTACTTACCTTGAAATGTAGTCTTTACTTTGTAACTAGAGTACTTATGATGCATCTAAGTTAAGTGCTTTTTCAATGCTTTCTCAGAAATGAAATCATGCGAACTACCATTATCATGCAATATAGAAATTGATTTTTCTTTTATTTTTTCTTGAATTTTAAATAAAGCATGAATTGAAAGCTTACGTGAATTTGAATAGTCGGGATCAGAGTTACCCTCTTTCTTGAAATAATCTTCGTTGTCTTCTTTAATGACGTTGAGTCGAGCTGTTGAAGTGGAATTCTTCTTTTTGTCAGGACAATCTTACGCTAGGTGTCCTTCCTTTTTATGACAATTGTAGCATCTGACGATTTGGTTGTTCATTTGAAGGTTTGTTGTTGTTGTCCTTCCGAAAACCTCCTTTAGTCACATCTTTACCCTTTTGCATCTTGGATTTATCAAACGTACTAGTAGGGAAAGAAGATTTAGTAGATTTTGTAAATAGTAGATTTTGTAAAAGATTTATCTTGAGTCTTGAAATCTCTAGATGTAGCTGTTTTACATAGTGAATTTAGGGCAAGGTCCATAGCAGTGCTAAGGTCATGTGGACGAAACATGTTAACATCCGCCCTAATGGTAGACGTAAGTCCTACAATTAATTTTCTACGCTGCTCTTTTTCCTTGACTTTTTCAATGACTTGAACCTGCAGAAGAATATCCCAAAACTAATCGATATAATCTTGGACATTCTCTTTATCAATCTAGCGCAAAGTGTCCCATCGTTGACGTGCTTTATCTTTGTACTGAGATGGTAGAAAATGTTTCTTTAAGAGTTTCTAAAACTCTTTCCAAGTTTAAGGTCGATGTTTACCTTGTTTAATCACGTTCCACCATAAAGCCGCACTTTCAATTAAATAATTACAAACACATTTAATTTTCTCTTTTTCGGAGAACTTCTAGCATCATAATTTTGGAATGTGAATGCCTTTCAACTGATTAGTGAGTCTTTCTTAGAATTTAGCAAAACCGCTTTTCAATTTGAGAGTGGTTTCATGGCTTTCTTAGAATGGTTTACCACCCTCCTCTTAACCTTTGGTTATTACCCTTTGGTTAATAGAGGTAGTCCCTCAAAAACCTTTGAACTTAGCTTTCTCCTCTCAAATTTATCCTTTTCTCCCTAGGTATCTAGCTCTCAAATTTATCCTTTTCTCCCTAGGTATCTAGCCGTCATCTATACCACTCTCAGGGGATCTAAATTTCTACTCTCTAAATTTCTACTCATCTAAATTTCTACTCTCTAAATTTCTACTCAAGGCATCTATACCACTCTCAGGGGATCTAAATTTCTAGGGAGAATAGAAATCAAATAATTTTTAAGAAAATCATTTAAATTTAAGAATTCATCAAACATCACATGACCATGATTAAAATATTCAAAAACAAATGAAAATACTTAGCTCACAAGATGCCACTCCAATATTGGGTACAATCACCCCCTCTCATGTGTGTATCTCCTATTTTCCCCCACACATGAGTATTTACTAGATATTTTATTCCAAATTAGGCCATAGACTCCAAAAATACAAAAAGTGGTGCTTTTCTTGCACGACACTCTCTTATCTTCAAAAATAAAGTGCCTATAAATTGAGGCTTGGGTTTAAAGCATATCATGCTTTACCAAATATTAAGGGTCAAGTCTATGCTTGATAAACTATAAAAAATAAATCAAAATGTGCACAAGCTAGCACATGTATTTACAAGCTTGTTTACAAAAATGGTGTGCCAAATAATAAATTGGTGTGACTTCTCCTCAATCCTCGGAATCCTCTTCACCTATAAAATAACCAACAATAAATTGGTGAAATAAATATTCCATAAGCATACAAACCATCATCACACACATGTTTGCCAGGTGTAAGTAGCCCGGGAATCATCCCTACATAATGAACCAACTGAAACAAACATTGGAGACCCCAAGCATACGTCAATAACCACCAAATGTATTAATATTTATAATGGTATCACCCATGCTATTAACATAATTTGGCATGACGCAAAGATAATCCAAGCATCCCTGAATTATCTAAGAGGGTAGAATAATATTTTTAAGAGGGCTTTAAAATATATTCCCATAACAGTAAACCGAGGATTAATGTGGAAATAAATGGGTTCATAATAATTAAACTAGAGCCTTGGGGAGGTGCACATGGGGCACAAATTAAATTAATACAAAAGGGTTAAGGTTGATTAAATTAAAAGGGCTAAGGGCTCCGAGTTGATTAAATTAAAAGGGTTTAGATCAAAGGCTAAGGCTAAGGCTAAAAGTATAAGGTTTTATTAATAAATGGATCCCAAAATTGGAGCATAGTGATCCGTGCACACAAATTTGGCCTTATTTTTGCCAAAAATAATTAAAGGGGCCAAGGTGGAAATAAATGGGTTTATAATAATTAAAGTAGAGCCTTTGGGATGTGTATATGTGGCAAAAATTAAATTAAACTAGAGCCTTGGGGACGTGCACATGGGGCACAAATTAAATTAATATGAAGGGCTAAGGTTGATTAAATTAAAAGAGTTTAGATCAAAGGGTAAGGCTAAGGCTAAAAATATAAGGTTCTAATAATAAATGGACTCCAAAATTGGAGCATAGGGATTCGTACGCACATATTTGGCCTTATTTTTGCCAAAACTAAAGGGGTCAATGCTAAAATAATTAGGATAATAATGAAAAATCAGAAAAGGAAGGGAATTATAGATCAGAAGTGTTAGGAACTCCAAGAATTAGATAAAAAGGGTTATACTCACCATAAAAACATGATAAAAAAGGATTATACTTGCCATAAAAGCATGCTAAAATTACGTGCATGTCCCAAGCTTATAGGGAAAGATGGGGGGGCTTGGGCTTATAAATATGCCCCTCCACCCTCCTTTTCTCCATGCTTAATTCTTGAAGAGTGTGGGAGTTATTTGCAATTAGCATCATCCTTGTGTCCTCTGTGAAGTACCGAGAGTACTCAATCAAGTGCAGTGGTCTTTTTCTTGGAAAGTATTGCGATTTTTGAAGTTTGGTGTGCACATCCCCCCACAAAAAAAAAATTTCATGGATTTCTCTTGGTGCTTGAGCTCTCCATCAACCCCACTTACCATTCCAAATACTCCAATCTCACCTATACATAAGTGGTGGCCTATGATGGTACCTCATAGGTGGGTATAATACCATGTGGTTGTCACACCTGTCGCCACCCCGACAAGGGACACGAAGGCATTCCTCCAAGGCCCTAATCCCTCTTGGACTGAACTTGGATCATTCCAATGTACAAATAAATGAGACATTGAGCCCTCATTTATACATTGGCAGGGTATGGAGGAATCATAATCAATTCCTACCGTTAAGGCCAATCCAGCTATGTTGAGAAAAGTCTAGGATTGCTGAGCAATAGGATATTGATATATGGATGCCCTGAGTGAGTTTTCTCTACCCTTAGTTTAGTCTTCCATTCACATAAGATAATACTATTATACTACACGAGATTTTCATGTTTCCTACAATTAATTCTAAAACCTTATGAAAAAAATCTCTCTCTCTAATGCAAATTTTCTAACCTTATGACCTAAAGCTTCCCTTATACCCGTTTATAAGGGTTCAACTACATTACATAGACAATACTCCTATACTATCCTAGGGTTCATTTTCCTATTCATATCTTTAAAAATTACGATGTTCCTTTAATAATAAACTTCCAAGTAACACTTTCCAAAACCTTAAAGCTTTTTCTTTAAAGTAAGAATTCTCTTTACATCAAATAGAGTATTCCATTCATTGCCAACTCTCTCTCTCTCTCTCTCTCTCTCTCTCTCTCTCTCTCTCTCTCTCTCTCTCTCTCTCTCTCTCTCTCTCTCTCTCTATAATCCCTAAGAGGTCAAGTGTTTCCAATAACACATTGAGTACTAAGAGGTAAAGTGTTTCCACTTACACACTGATTACTAAAACTAATAAGAATACTATTAAATCTAAAGACAATAGAGGCTTTATTGTAAAACACTAGTAGGGTAAAGGTTATGTTTTAAAAAAGTGAAAAATTATTATAATTACATATACTACTAGGGAAAGAACTTGGCTCCCTACAACATTTCACATGTTATCCATGTGTGTGTTCTTTTCTATTGCAAGTCACTATCACCAAGGCTGATGAATGACACATTGGACACAACATCTCGTAGACATAACAACAAGGTAATGACGTAATTACACTAAAGTAATATTTTCATAACATTAAATTAATCATTAAAGTTGAAGTACAAAGGATTATTAAAAAATATGTCAAATGATTAGCAAATGGACCACCTATACCCATAATTATTAAGTAATGATCATATTAATACAAGTGTTGATGCCTTATAAAAGTAGAGTGAAATAACTAACCATCCTACCATAAAGTCAAAAGGGGTCGGTTTCTTACCTATCTTACCTGCCACCATCCCAGAAACATGATTCTATGGAGTAGCAATGTCTATGTGAACTAGCATCATACTTAGCTAATACATGGTAGAGATCTTTGGGCACATCTTGTCTTTCCTAGAGATGTTTTTGTCTTTTTATAAATCAAGAAATAAGGCCCAAATAGCCATGGGCTTCAACTCCGAACAATGAAACCCATTTACAGCATGAAATGCAAATATTAAAGAGGAAACAATGACCAAATTTGGCTATGAATGCTTTTCCCAACATAAATGATTCCAAACTTACTAATAATATATTAATAAGAACATTAGAAGAAAAAGTTAATTTTTATGATTATGTAAAGATTGAAATTTAGACTTAGGTCTATGTTAATGCTACATTGTCTAGCTTTTTTATAGTCAAGCCAACCCTAATAATATTTTGATTAAGGTCTTTGGTAGTGAAGTCCTAGGGGTAGTCTTGCCCTACTTACCGTACTAAATTTGTGCACAATAAAGCTTTAGGCTCGATTCAATGAATATACACATAAAAAGACATGAAAAAACTTGGTAGGCAACCACCCATTCGACAATCCAATGTGCCTCTATAATGCTGTTGATAGTGTTGACTCTGACTAGGTACACCAACCTATGTCATGTAAAGTAAAAGGCTTGTAAATAAAACTTTGGATTTAAAATTCCAACTAGAGGGAATGCAAGCCCCTGAATTGGCTTCCAACAAGGGATATCTTAAGGGATACCTTCAATCATGAGTATGAACATAAATAAGCATGTAATGGGAGTGGTATGCAATTTAAATTAGTCAGTAGCAACATCTTTAAATTAGTCAGTAGTAGCAACATCTTTAGTACAAGAAATCATCAAGAAAACTGTGGTTAGAAGATCACATTCCTACCATAGCCATCATGGGTCAGGACCCAAGATTTGATATACAAAAAGGAGAGAATGCATATAACACCCCAAGGGAGAGAAGAAATTTTCATTGCGGTGGATAAAATGAAACATAGATATGCCATGCGGATGATTTAGAAAAGAGCATCATAGTAAAGAAAATCGGGGGCAATGAATTGATAAAAATTGTGGGAGCTACTCTAAGCTCGGGTGTGAGCTTTATTGTGGGCATCATCAACTTCAACAGAAGTATAGCATGGATAATGTCACTACTTTAGCACCTCCCATAGAACGTGGGAGAGACAAGGTAAATGAGGAAATAGAAATCATGCTATAAAATAGACATGCTATATACTCATGACTATCGCCATTAGTATTCTCTCATGAGACACATTTGAGAGAAGGAAGAAAGCATTACTAGCTTTATTGTGGGCATCATCAACTTCAACAGAAGTATAGCATGGATAATGTCACTACTTTAGCACCTCCCATAGAACGTGGGAGAGACAAGGTAAATGAGGAAATAGAAATCATGCTATAAAATAGACATGCTATATACTCATGGCTATCACCATTAGTATTCTCTCATGGAAGAAAGCATTACTAGCTTTCTCACATGGACTAAGTCTATGTACTCATGACCATCACCATTAGTATTCTCTCATGAGACACATTCGAGAGAGAAGGAAGGAAGCATTACTAGATTTCTCACATGGACTAGGGAACATCCCAACTTATTACAATTTTAGTGTATATGGGTTGAGAAGAGCATGATCTTAACATGAATGGATTGTTCCAATTAAGTATATGCTCAACAAACATACGAATTTTAGAGGTAAGACTACACTACTTTTGGGAGTTAGGCCAATAGCCTCATTGGACACTAGTGCACATAACTACAACTACCACCTTGGATATTGAGGGTTAGAGAAAACCAAAGATGTGTGGTTCCATTGTTTTCCATAAATAATAAGAATGTGGGAAGGAGTAGATAGTCCCAAC
The DNA here is from genome assembly GCF_041138505.1 of Cibotium barometz. Taxonomy (NCBI): domain Eukaryota; kingdom Viridiplantae; phylum Streptophyta; class Polypodiopsida; order Cyatheales; family Cibotiaceae; genus Cibotium; species Cibotium barometz. Next base: position 19,370,974 of record NC_141051.1, read on the forward strand.
TCAAGTTCCATGTAGCTCTAGCAAGGCTAAGCACATGATGGGGATTCCAATTTTGTAGCATGAGGTGGTGTTCACAGTAAGAAGAGGTGGTGTGAGAATAAAAGAATGATGTGTGGGAAATTCATGAGTTCTTTTCACTAATTAGACTCGTGTTGGCAGATCACAAGCATGTAAAAGCTGCCAAGAGGGCCTAAGGTAGCTCTCAACATACTAGAAAATTTGATAATGTTTTTATTGTGAAGAACATCTCAAAAAGTGACATCTCCACAACTACCAATTTCTCTTATTTATGAGCTAGGTTTAAAATAAAAAAAATTACCTTCTAAATAAAGGAATTCAAGCTTTCCAAGATCAAAATAATGTCTGTAGCGAGAGGAACCACACAGCGAGTGTGTGGGAGAGGCGAACCCCACATAAAACAATTGTTTTCATAAGGTGTGGACATCCTTTGAAATGAAAATGAGTGCTTGCATGCACGCATCGCACATGTGTGTATGTGTGTGCACATACGAGAGAGAGAGAGAGAGAGAGAGAGAGAGAGAGAGAGAGAGAGAGAGAGAGAGAGAGAGAGAGAGAGAGCAATTTTCATACTTCATGCTAAATGTTTATGCTATTAATGTTGAAAGGCACATTTATTAAAGTTTAAATTAATGTTAATTAAAAACAAGAAGACATCAAGTGGCACATAATAATGCAATCCACAAATAGACTAGGTTTCTTATTTCAAACATTCTACACAAACACCATAAACCATTTCATGGGAGATAAATGAAAATAAATGCTATTTTCATGGAAATAAATTTTGCAAGTAGGAATATGCTTTGACACTTGTGCCATATTCTACTGATGTTGAATGATTGTAAAAATAAACACAAAAACATCAGAATTATTTAAGAATTCCCTAGATTTATTCATTATGATCCACATCTTTTAAATGTGATTTTACATATCAATAATGCAATAAAATAAAATGTGTAAATTTATGTATTGAAAAGGAACCATCAACATTACAAGTCCAACAACCCTTTTAAGAAAAGGCTCCTTTAGGATTTGCTTCAACATGGCCTCATGCGCTTGAACTCGTGTTTATTTAAAGGATTTTGTCAACAAGCATGGTAAATCCTATCTTAATAAGCTTGTTAAAAAGTAAGGTTCCTTGTGAATTGTGGAATGTTTAAAATGATGGTAACGATGGTTAAGAAAACCAATAACCATGTTTCCCTTATATATTGTTTAAATGAGGCTACATTTCGCATTCTTGTCAATGTTAATGGCAATTATATGTTTCATAATAAATTATATATATTGTTTGAATGAGGCTACATTTGGCATTCTTGTTAATGTAGAATAATGACAATTATTTGTTTTGCAATAAGTTATCTCGAGTTTCAAAAGCTTGGTAGCCTCTCTACTTTAGTGTACATGGTCTCCTTCACACCTTGTCCTCGCGCTACTTTTTTAAAAATTCAACTCATGAAAAAATTCAATGTTCCCTTCACACTTAAATTGTGGCATTGTTTAGCCACCCAATACATTTTCATGTAGTTTCAATGTTGGAATATACAAATAATCATCTGGAACGAGGCATTGATACAAGCACCAAAAAACACAAAAAACAAATAATGAATTTAGGAAGGACTTCATGACTATACTTGCATAGTATTGTTTTTGTGACTACATAGACAAACATAAGTATTTTTACAAGTGTATTAAAAAATGACAATTTCTCCTTTGTGGGAATCGAATAACATTAAAATTTGTTGAAATGTGGCCACGAACATTCATAAGGTAATAAATGGCCAGGCGAATACAAACTTAGGAATGAACTTACACCATGTCTCTTAATCATGTCCAGTTAACCTCTTATATTATTAGGTAATGATTATACTTAAAATAAACAAAGACTAGTCCAATGATTTGAATCTTTATTTTCTTTTGGTTGTTCGAGATACCAATAATTGTAATATAATAAAAGCATAAAATTATCTAACTAGTCAAATAACTAAGGGAGATAAAAATATAAATATTTTTTATTTATACTCTTATATCATAAATTAATCTTTTCTTTTGGTTCGAGATACCCAATAATTGTAATACAATAAAAGCATAAAATTATCTAATAGTCAAATAACTAAGGGAGATATTTTTTTAAATATTTATACTCTTATATCATAAATTAATCTCATACTTAGTGTTTTTTAATGCATTATAATGGTAATAATATATTTATGAATACAAGTTAAATAATCAATAAGAACTTTGGAAAGGAGCTACTTGGTATGATGATTAACTAAAATTCACCTTAAGTTAAGCACACTTTAGGAATTACAACCTTGTTTAACCTTAACTCTCTCTCTCTCTGTGTGTGAGGGGAGAGAGAGAGAGAGAGAGAGAGAGAGAGAGAGAGAGAGAGAGAGAGAGATTGGTATATAAGGGCTCAAGGTAGAAACACTTAGACATTGTTTATATATATCTACATTCACATGTACTTGCAATATATTAGAAACACTTAGACATTGTTTATATATATCTACATTCACATGTATTGTTTATATATATCCACATTCACATGTACTTGCAATATATTAGATGCATTCTTGATATTCCTCCTCAAAAAGCAATATATTAGATGCATCCATGCATAAACTTGCATCCTTGATATTCCTCCTTCAAAAAGCAATATATTAGATGCATCCATGCATAAACTTGCATCCTTGATATTCCTCCTTCAAAAATCAATATATTAGATGCATCCATGCATAAACTTGCATCCTTGATATTCCTCCTTCAAAAATTGTCAATGTTATGTGTGCCTAAATTTCAATAGCATGCTTTCAATTTTAATACTCTAGCCATTGGTTAATGTAAATTTAGTCTCTCTTAATGCTCTATCCACTTGTTAATATGAATTTAGCCACTTCTCAAACACACACAAAAAAACTCAATAGGAAAACACTAGTTGGAGTATTGGAGAGTTGAGGGAAATTGTAAAAAATGGAAAGTAAGAAAGTGTTTTATTAATTTGAAAAGCAGGGAAAAACCACAACATTAAAAAGTATACAAAAAGAACTAGAGTCTTTTAGCAATAATGAAGGGAAGAATCACATCATAAAAAAGCACAAAAAAGAACTTGAGTCTTTCTTTATATTATAGCAATGAATGGTGAAGATTAAATAATAAAAGCAGTGGCCTTTATTTCTCTAGCTAACATTCCTCGTGCTTTCCTAAACTCTTGGTTAGTATCATTCATGCATAAAGTATTTGGTTTACACATGTTTAGTGACTCAATGCTCGTGTACAAAGCATTGTGGATCATAAGTCAATGAATTAGAGAATGTTTCTCATTAAACATGCGTTTGGCTAATGAATACAATCAAAATCTATAAAACTCACAAGTGAGATCAAAACTGGCACAATGATAAAAAGAGTTGTTGATTTTGAGATGCTTGTGAAAACCATACAATGATATTCATCTATAATCTCTCTCTCTCTCTTTTCCCCTTTCATGTTGTTGGTAACATCAAAAAATAGTAAGTATTACCATTAAGACCTCGCTCTACACCATGAATCTCTCTTTCCTTTTTCCCCCCTTCCATGTTGTTGGCATTATCTAAAATAGTAAGTATTACCGTTAAGACCTCTCTCTACACCATGAATTTGTAACTATGTTTGTATACACTATAAAGGAACCGCAACTTGGCCATGCTCATAATTCTACACAAAGTAAACACATATCACTTGGTATCATGCTATTATGAGATTAAAAGGATGTAAAGTTTTGAGAGTAGAGAGGGTGCCAAACATGTTTTATGTATGTATTGATGAGAATGATTATTTACAAAGCTTGATGACTCTTGAAAGGTCCCATTAAAGAATGCTTTAGTGTACCAACATTGCAAGAGAAATTCACCACCAAGGTGCTACTTAGACACCAATACATACATATATGATGTTCATAGATGGACTACAATGTTGCTACTATAGATAACACTCCCTGTCATGCTCTACAAACCATACATAACTTATGTGAGATACATATTCATCACTGAAGATTATCAAGACATCCTTCTCTCCTTTCTTCTTTATGCTTCAAGCTTGACAAGCCAAAAGAACGAGTGCCAAAAAAAGGTTGGTCATGTTTGAGAAAGTCTTGATGACAAGATGTGTGGAAGCTTCCAAGTTTCAGTCATTCATGAAAGTATCCTTATTCTCTCTTCCCTCTTATGAAAAGTTAATTTGGTCCACCTCAATGATCATATCAACAAGACAGCAAAAGTGAACTAGAATAAACTCAATGATCATATCAACAAGACAGCAAAAGTGAACTAGAATAAACTCAATGATCATATCAACCTTCTCCGTTTACCACGTTGATATCATATCCAATGAGATTAGTAAAGGAGGTGGAACAAATTTAAATAAGTTATATTTGATATTCTTATAGTGAGCTTAGTGAAGGAGGTGGACCAAATTTAAATACACTTAGTCTCTTTGAAATTGAAATGTTGAAAGCTTGAATCATGACCACAACGCAACCATAATAGCCTTGGGAGCCTTAAGTAGGGGTACCACTTAGCCCCATGTGCCAATCTTTCATTGGCATGAGACCTGATACAATGCTTGTATCAAATGCACAATTATGTTGTGAATACATTTCTACTAAATGTGACAAAATATCTTTCTCCTCCTCCTTGATGCTTAAAGCCCAAGGAGGAGAAATAACGCGAGTCACATAAGCTTATGTGTGAGAGAGTCTTCGTGACAAGATGTGTAGGTGTACGCACATATACACAGACAAAACTGTCATCGCTTTAGATTGCGAATCAAAGTTTTCGTAAATGATCTGAATTCACTTCATTCATGAAAATGTCTCCACCCATCTCATCTAGGCCAAACTAAGTCCACCACAATCATGTCATCAACAACTCTCCTTGTCCTTGGTTGATATGATGTATTGTGGTGGAACTAATTTGATCTAGAGATATGATCTTCAAGGAAAGGTGGACTAAATATGAAACACCTTGCCTCATTGAAGCTGTAAGCTTGGATCAAGATGCAAAAGAGCTTTGGAAATGCTGGAAATTAGATTGCAAAAAGTACAAGGTGGGTGGCTTTTGGGCTTGTCGAATTCTACGTGTCACTCTCTAATTGGCAAAGAAAAATGGAGAAGACAGGGGGCTTTTGGGCTTGGTCGAATTATGGACGGCCTTTTATTTCCACGTGTCACTCCTTGATTGGCAGCAGGGAGGCTATCCCGTCGCCAACAGGAATGGGGCACGTGGCTCAGTACAAGACGTAGGATCAAAGATCTATAACGGTGGAAATTTGTCGGGGTTGGTTCTCATCGCTTCTTCTTCTTTTTCTTTTTTTTTTGGGCACCAAAAATAAATAACTATATATATAGAAATCAAACACAAGTTCATTCATCGCTTTTTTAAAAGAGACGGGCTCTTCTGGGCTCCGGCGTCGGCTGGTTCAGGCTTCGTGTTATAAAGGGCCTTCTGTATATGGGTTTTTTTCACAGACGCTTGTCTTGCAGCAGTTTGTCTGAGTTTTCCCGCTTTTACAAACTGGTTCTGCTGCATTGCTTGACTGCCAAGGAATTACTGCAGACCTGAAGCTCACCATAGCCTAGCAAAGCTGAAATGGGTTTTGGGCGCTTAAAACTGTTGGTAATTGAACAGTGGGTTTAGAGCTATTTTGCAATCAGACATTGGGTGAAGGGACCTTAGGGAGTTAATCCGTGGTGGGTTTAAAGAGTTAAACTGTGGGTTTATGCGAACCACGATGAGATTTTGCCCAGCAAGACGCAAGAATCAAATTTAAATCAAAACATTACTTCCTATTCTTTTCAAGGCTCAAGGTAGGCTCACACATATGCCTGTATACATTAGTGGAAGTGGGTCACTTACTTCTGAAGGCTTTCTGCAACTCACACATATATGACTGTAGGTGGGGTTTTCCCTCAAGCACATATATTAGCCAATTATTTATATGTTTGCCCATGTACATAGCTGAACATGTTCTGAAGAAGAGAAGGGAAAGCAGAAGGGAGGTGGTGCTGGGGCGGGCGGTTCCCCACTTTCAATCAAATTTCTGAAGTTGAAACCCTTGAATGTCCATGTGGGATAATGGCACCATCTTCACTTTATCACTGTAGTTGTGACTTTGTTCAAGCTTGGATTTCAGATGTCTCAGTTGCCTCTGTTTTCTGCTCCAGCTCAGCTGCCTCTCTCAACAGCTGCCCTCCTAAAAGGTACTTATGTCCAACCTCTCAATTTACACTCAATTGCCTCCGTTTTTCCTTTAATTGTGCATCCATAAATGGGCTTTCATGCATGTGTGGATGTCTTTTGGCCTTAGTTGTTGACGTTCTAAATTGGTTTGTTCTTGCATGTATTATTTGAGTGTGTTTTCAATTCATTTGTAGAATCCTAAGAAGGTTCACAAGTTGGGCCTTTTGTTCAGGCTTGTGGCATCCTTATCTCAATTGCAAGGATCTGGGTCAGTTGAGTCTCTTAATGTTATCAAAAACAAGAAAGTTAAGCCAGTTATGGTGGTTGAAGCAACCATAGCCGCTGAGCCTAGGATCATGAGTGATAATTCAATGGCTCCTTCTCCAGAAGAAGCACTAGCTTTGGCTAAGGCAGCGTGTCAAGCAGCCAGAGATGCGGCAGCACTTGCGAACTGTAATTCATGGGGTGAATCTACCATTGGCTTTCCTACGGAAACTGACAAACTCAGGCTGGAGAGAGCAAGGTTAACTGCAACGGAGACAGAGAAGAGCCTCAACACAGAGGATGGTGGGGAGACGGGGGTTGATCAGAAAGACATCAATTCTTCATCCTCACTTCCAGAAACTCCCCACTTTATGGATGGAAACCAGCTACTCCAAGACACCACAGAGGAGGGTTCACAACTGCGAAAGAGTGAACCCGTCACTGCGAAATCTGGGCGACGTGGGGGGAGGTTAGCAAATCGGGCAAGAGCTAGTGCAAAATCTCGGCAAGCAGCTGCTTCAATGGTGGCTGTTGCTGCCGCTGCTGCTGCCGCTGCTGCTGCTGCTGCAACAACATCACCCCCCAAACAAAGCAGACCAAAGAAGGCTTCTGTACAGAATGTATCATCCGATCCTATTCTGTCATTCCTAGTGAGGAATGGATCGATAAGATCCAAGCTTCTCACAGTGGCTGAGGAGATTGAGCTGTCTCGCAAGGTTCAGGTATTGACCTACTCATTATCTCAACAATATGTGGCTCAAGGACCTATACAGGAGATTCAAACATAGTTTGCATCTGCCTTAGTACTTGGAGTTATATTGAGAGTCATGCAGTTCATGTTATGGCGTGTACAGGACCTTTTAAGATTGGAAACAGTCAAGGCAAGCTTACAGGAGCAGACAGGAAGAGATCCAACGATGGCAGAATGGGCTAAAGCTGTGAAGATGGAGGTTGGAGCCTTCTCAACTCGCGTGAATGACGGCCGGCAATCTAAGGACAGAATGATAAAATCCAACCTCAGACTTGTGGTCTCAGTGGCCAGAAGGCATCTGGGGAGAGGAGTATGTGTGCAAGACCTTATTCAGGTGAGAAAGGTTGTCACTTATTTGGTGCATTTCAGTTTGTCATTGGTATGCACATAATATGTAGTCGTACACATGCTCAGGTCCAACTTGGATTGTGATGCCTAACAGGGGTTCTTACATGAGAAGCCTCCTCTTGGTTTACCGCATGTAGCTCTCTTCTTGTCTGTGATGAAAACCTAAGCTGCCCCTATGATCATCACGAGTAACCACTGAATGGAGAAAAGAGAAGACCCCTTAGGCTCATTTTTAGGGGTCTGTCTCTTGGTGCAGAAACCATATTCCCTGGAGGAGGCTGCTGATTTCTCTTGCTCCAAATCTGTTGTCCATACTTAAGTTCCTCGTCTGCACCCTCCTAAGCTACCCTGTATATGGCCTCGATAGACATGGCACATGCATCTGCTGTGACACTGTCTGTATCCTGGGGAAGTGATGTATGGGGTAATCCATCATATTTTAGTGGTAGCAGAGAGAGTCAGAGAGAGAGCCTATCTGAAGTTATCCACTTCGTGATGGGAGCATACCAGCACTCTTGTACTCCTTTCAAGGTCAGGTGTGCATGCACCCTCGTAGGCGTAGGCGTTGCATCCTCCATGTATCTGACTGAGTGAAGTAAAGACATTTGTATTAAGGGTGGGCTACAAACTTTGCTTTAATGATATGGCGTTTTGGGGGGGGTGTTCTGCCTAAAGGTGGTGAGAGCTCACGACTGTCTAAAAGTGGTGAGAGCTCCTGACTGTAATCTGTCCTCTTGATTCTGACCTGCCACATCCTCTGTAAGCATGTGACTTATTGAATAGAGGCATCTAGGTGAAGGGAGGGGCTGGAAACAGTGGTGGTGAGAATTTAGGATTATGCACACTTGCATTTCAGGCAGATAGGCCTTACATAGACTGTATGGTATCTGTTTCGGATATAATTTGTTGCAACATAGGTGGAAAGCCAGATCCTGTTGTGTGTGTGTGTGTGTGTGTGTGTGTGTGTGTTTAGCTGCTTTGAGGGCTCTTCCTCAAACAGCAGTGAAGGATGCAAGCTAGCTAAGCATGATTAGAGGAGTTAATGTCTTGACTTATCAGGCTGCAGGCCATGCACCGAGGGCATCAGTCTTTGTGAACCTTGTAGTGCCCCATTGCTAATCTTTTTGTGTCACCTCATGGCAGGAGGGCTATGTGGGGCTTATTCGGGGTTGCGAAAAGTTTGATCCCGAGAAGGGTTTCAAGTTCTCGACTTATGCACACTGGTGGATTAGAAAGGCTGTTACGAGAGCAATTTTGCAACAGTCTCATACTGTCCGTTTACCTGTAAGCATTATTCTAGTCTATAACCATCATCCTCCTGCCCCCTCCCCTTTCTGCTTATCCCTATCCCTGCCCCATTATAGGTTTTCGTATTGAACTCTGCGTTTTTCAGGCTCATACTTCTGAGATTTTGTCACGCATTAAGAGAGCAAAGAGAACCCTATCTCAGAAGTATGGGCACCCCCCTCTTGAAGGCGATGTGGCGGAGTTGATGTGCCTGAGTGTCGAGAAGCTGAGGTCGATCACGAGGTCGGCCAAGCGTTGCAAGTCCTTGGAGAAGCCTGTTGGCAAAGATTTAGACACCACATTAGGAGTAAGTTTTCTTTGCTGTCTTGGATGCTGCCCACAGTCAATCACATTGATCAAATATCTTTGAACCTGGATGATTGATGTGGGTATGTAAGCATTACTTCTCATGGTGTGAAAAACAGGAGATGATTGAAGACGAGGCGTTGGAGCATCCGGAGTTAAGACTTGCTCAGGAGTTCTTTAAGCAGGATATGAAGGAAGTGCTGATGACTCTGAGCTTGAAAGAGAAAGAGGTGCTGAAGCTGCGCTATGGCCTTGAAGATGGGAGGATGAAGACGCTCGAGGAGGTAGGTAGAAGGCTGCATATAACAAGAGAAAGGGTTCGCCAGATTGAGTCGAGAGCAATGAGAAAGTTGAGACAACCAGAGAAGAGTGAAGTGCTGGAAGGGTACACTTCTATGTTAACTAATCTGCAGGGATGATGCAGCCATAACTGGCCCTATGGCGGTTGCGTCTTCACTAGAATGTCCCTGCCCAGCATCTAGTAGCTAGAGAGGAGAGGGTTCACACGCAACGGTAGCTGTGGCAGATGGGCTACCCGGATGAGGAGAGCTTGTTTCGTAGCTTCGTGTGCTAATGCCCTTACCACTTGTGGCACGTGTGATATATAGAAGGGGGGAAATTAGTGTATCCCAACATCATATCCTTTAGTAATTGGTTAGACTTTTAAAGTGTCTAATGAATTTTAAGCCAAGGCATTTGAAAAAAATTTCAAAAGCTTTTTTCCCAGCTATATGTATACACACACACATACATATATATGTATATGTATATATATAATATATTTTGGAGATATGTATATATATATAATATTTCAACTTCTGTAAACCAACCTGCAGAGTGCAATGACTGTAGCTTTTTGAGTTTGGTTTTTCCTCTTCAACTCATTAATCCAAGCTCCTCTCCACAAGTGGACAATTGAGGAAACAACTTACCAGCTTGAATTTAATCCCCTCCCCTCCCCTCCCCTCCAGTGCTCGAAAAAAAAATATTTTCTCAAAAATTGGAAAAGATTCATATATAAATTTAAGAAATTATAATGAAGATTTTTTTTGAAGGTATTTGTACTATATTCCCTCAAATTTTGCAAGTATTTGACAACTTCAAGCTATAAATTTGCAGGTATTTTTTAAAATTTGAAGGTGACATTACACTAAAGTCGGGTTTTTTTCGAGCATTGCTCGCCTCCCATCCCCCTCTCCCTCTCATTCATTACAACATATTGCATACCATCATATCAACAAATTAGGAAAGTAAATCCCATCCATTGAAATGGCAAACTTTATTTTCCAAGAATGCACCTCATATTAACACAAGATGTTGAAACATCAACATTTGCAATATTACAATACAAGACGTTGACATAACAACATTGGGAAATATTACTCAAATAATAGCAAATGAATCAAGGACACATCCACATAGAGAATGTTAAAAAATAGAAGGCTAATTAAAACATGACACATAAGCAAAAAGAATGTCAAAAAGGGGAATTAAAAATCGACAAATTACTAGAGAGGGTGTTAAAAAGATAAAAGGCTAATTTAAAACTCGACATTAAAAGAATAGAGGGCTAAGTAAAACTTGACACATAAGCAAGTGGAATTTTAAAAAAGAAAAAGTTATACACTCCAAGACCATGATGGTTTGGAAAGGACAAGAGGTTCGGAACTCTCGGTGACATTGCTCCCAACCCTCTTTCCAATTAGAAATCCTTGTTACATGGCTCTCAACCTATGGCTAGTTTTGCTCTAAGAAAAGGATACATGTTGTTCTTTCCTTATTCCATAAATAGCAATTCACATGCAAAAGAATAGCAAGAATGAAAACTTTAAGCGAAGGGTTAAATATACCTTGAAAATTTGACTTGAAAGGGGCTTGTTGTACCCTCTGTGTAGAGAATTGAGCTTCCCCCATCTTCAATAGTCCACGAGTTTTTCAATGGATCCCTAGGTGCTTGTACAACTCCAATGATCACTTTTGGTTGCACTCAAATGAGTACTTATAGCCTAGGTAATGCTAACATATGACCAATGGACATGTGCCTTGGTTGCACTCGAATGAGTACTTATAGCCTAGGTAATGCTAACATATGACCAATGGACATGTGCACCACTGAAAACAAGGGAGCAAGTACTCTCTTCTATCAAGGAAAACACTCATGTAGTTATCATGAGAAGGGGATCTTTTTTATATTTGAAAATGCTAACTGCACACTCTACATGCACCATTAGTTCACTCGATTTCAGTAGCCCACAATATCCCATGCAACTCAACTTTACAACTCATGCATCCACCCATTTCTCATGCACTCCTACATGCATGCACCCATAGATCTAGTTAACTCCCACATTTGTGCGCATGGTTAGAGTTATCTATTAGTTCAACATGCTTATTCCTACCTTAATAATTATTTTTCTTTCCAAAAGTTATCCCTACGGTTTTTGCACTCCACCTTCCAACCTTAGACTTTAGTCTGTTACCCATTCAACCTTGTATTAATTAAAATGCACACTCTATTTATGATTCTTGGCTAATGCACACATACACACCCCTTAGAATATTTTATGGATGCTTTTTATTATTTAATTTCCTTGGAATTATTTCTTTTAGGAAAAAAATAACATTATTTTTATTATTTGCTTTCTCTTTCTAACCCCAATGTGCAGGGGTGGGGGCACATGGGCACATGGGACAACCCCAATTAATTTATGCATATGGCAGCTTGGTTATTAACTTTAAATTTTTATTTTCTAATTTCTCAATTATTCAGGTCTCTTGGTTTCCTATTAAAATGCACATGTTATTAGAATTTTTCTCTCACTAGAAATACACCTTAGAAATCAATATCTTAGCTGATAAGGGGATGAGGGATCTTACATCATGTGTCAAGGAAACTTTACCAAAGAGCCACCAAAACAATGTGGGTGTATCTTGTTACCCAGATCATCACTTCGTTTGTCACACTAGAGACCTCCATGATGCTAATGGAGTGTGATGGGAGAACTAATCCCATCTTGATGGAGACAAGGGCTCAGTTCACTTAGGGAAGAGGCAAGGAAAAAATAAACTTATACTAATCTATGCCAACTTCCATCAAGCAGTCAATAGATAAGGTTAATATATGAAAGATAGTGGAGGGTGAGAAAGAATGGTATTGCAAAGGGAAATACTTGTATTTATGTTTAAATTGCTTATATATAAGTGGCTAATGTTCACATTTGGTCGTCCATGATTAAAAATAATCCATAGCAAACTATTCTAGCCTAAAACAAGTATATACATGAGGCTCACAGTAAGACAAACTATACTCTAGCCTAGAACAAGTATATACATGAAGATAATGGTAAGGCAAACTATTCTAGTCTAGAACACATGGAGCTCAAGTGACTTCCCCTATTTCAAATGAAGCACATGATGGTAAGTCCACTTTATACATTCTAGCAATGTGTTTACAAACTAAGCCTAAATACAAAAGTAACAATGTGTAGTACCTTACAAAAGCTAGTACAAGGTGAGACCATGTTAACTAGAGTGGTTTACAAACACATGTGCGATGGAAAAAAGAGGTATCATTCAAATGGGTTTGGCTTGTTGGTCCTTTAAAGCTTGGGCCCACACTATGAGTGTTGCACTTTAACCTCTACAAAGTTATGTTTTTATTTTGCATTGCACGTTCAATAAGTTGTTGAGACTTGGTAACAATAGTAGCATGTTGCTGATATATACATTGATTTATTTGGCTTTCCATGGCTTCAATGTATGCTAGATTGATGGTTTTTTTAAAGTCCTATTTGGCCATATTTGAGGCTAGAGCACTTTGTAGTTCTTGAGAGAGAAAAAGAGAGAGATGTGCACCTTGGACTTAGAGCTACCACATGCCATCGACCCCCATTGGTGCTAGCATAGCTAATTAAGGTGGTAAGGTGTGGTGAAAATAAAAGAAGTGAAATGAGATGGATGTCTACTCATATGGTGACCCCTTTCTACAGCATATAGACGGAGAACTAGACTTTGGTAGTGAGGTTTGTTGACGTAGCTCTTTAGAAGAGTCTGTAGTTGGGAATCTCCTCTTGGTTCTTGAATCTACATTCCTCTTCTTTGTGTCCCATCTTCTTGCAATAGTGACATGTTGGGTTGTGCTTGAGTCTTCATTGGCTTTGATAATGTTTCATCCTTCGATAGTGATAGCATTTCTTTGTTGTTCTGATGAAGAGTGTGTGTTACACAGTTGTGCTTAAGTTCCTTTTCTTCTTCAAGAAGAGAGGAGACTGCTATGGCTCACCCAAACCCCCGTCGAAACACATCCAATAAGAAGATTACCTGGCAAACCGCAAATATCGTGGGGATCTTTCCAATGGCCGAGCTCATAACCGTTGAGGTCTCCAAGCTCCACAACTCCTTGAGAAGCAATTCCACCGTAGCCTCCCGCATGCGTTGTCACACCGCCACATTTTACTACGTGTACTCATCCCTCCTCTCACCTCACTTAACTCACACGCACACTCACTAGCATGGATTAGAGAGAGATTATCAAGAGGATTAGCAAGAGTAAGACTCTATTGCACAATGGGAGAGTCTTTATATTATGAGAGATTTTCACATATATACATGGCCAAAAGTGTTCACACTCACTTAAACTGTGGCCATGCACTTTAGGCTCATAAGAGGCCTAATTCTATTACAATGACTACTCTCATAATATATCCCCATGAAGGACATCACTTGGGAATTCATCCTAACTTACTACCACACGCTCTTAAAGTGGAAATCGCCATAAGTATTCCATCGGACATTATGGGCGCCCGTCCAAGTTGTAGATTTGGACACCATTGCTTCATATCTTGAATGTATGACCTTTTGGTGTGTCTATCTTAACTCCTTGATGTAAGATAATGGCAGTAGCTCTTGTTAACCCTAGAAATGGGTTAACATTCTCCCCTTCCTGTTGTTGTTGATGTCGATCGCATTAAAGACCTTTGTGTGAGGAGAATTGGGAAGCTTTGTTGATGGCTTTTAATGTTGAGTGTTGTTAAATGATCCTTGTTCCTCCGGAAGGAATAAGAAAGGTTAGTTAGTAAATGAAAAGGTTAGAGATTAGCAAAAATTCCTATCGGGGTGGGGGTTTTTGCGAGTGATTGCATTTTATATTTTTGTGAGTAATTTTTTTGGGTATAATTTTTTCTCACTTTATTTGTGGCAATCATAAGCAGAGTTGCATGTTATTTATGTTAGTTGGGAAACTAAGAGATGTTAATAATGGGGGAGAAGAGAAGGGAGGATCTAGAGGAACATAGACAAAATCATTAGAATGAGATTGTGGTTCTCAGTTCCTCATCTGATTCATTAAAGCGACATTCATTACTTGATGTCCCTTCATGGGGGAGGATTTTTGTCAAATGTTGTTGAGTAGGGCATGTTCCTGCATACTTCTTCCCATATTCTTTTTATGATTTTATGTATATTTAAGTGTTCTATGAAACATATAAACATGAAGTACATGAAATGTGTCAAATAGACTCTTATTGAGCTGCTACTTGTTGAAGTAACCACTTGTTGGCAAGGCATGAAAGAATTACATCAACTTGTAGAGCGAGGCTAATATAGATATCTTCACCAAGGATTAGAGATCAATGTGTTGTGAAGACTCTAGTCTTTGTTTGGAGAGGTTTGCAATTTGAAGAAAAATGCCAGGGAATGGGTTGTACCATTGGACTGGCTTGTGCCCACCATGACCCCCCTATCCAAAGATGTACCTGGAAAGTTGTTAATGCTGAGGCTCTAGTGAAAATGTCCTCCAGTGCATGAGTATGGATATGTATTCACAGAGCATCTGCTACATTAACTTAGCCAAAAGAATAGTAATCTATAAGCTTAACAAAAATGTATTAGCTATTGAAGATCGTTTAGAGTTTCTTGTGATATTCTACTAGTTTTAGGTAGACCATTTGTGTGACTCCCTTGTGTTTTTGTCTTTTTCTTTTTTTTATCTCTTCTTTCTTTTTTTTGGGTTACCACCTTGCGAGCAACAGGTTCTTGTGGCTACTCTCCTTGTTGAGAGAATAGGTTCTTATGTCTACCACATAGCATCTGCACTCATGCTTCTCCTCCAGAGAGGTGCAAAGAGCACTGTGAGTTTGTCATTTGATGCACTCATAAGTTTATGTTGTAGACATAGGGATTGATTCTTGAATTTGTGGCGCAAGTGTTATTGAGGCGGTAGGAACAGCTTGTGGTTGGTTACCATTGGTGTTGACTGAAAACGCAAGCTCTTGTGTATGTGTTGTATGCATGAGAGGGGTTGAGTGGCTTGCTTGGTGTTCCTTGAGCCTCCATTCTTGTCAAACTTTAGGTGAAGTTTTTGGAATTGAAGTCAGTGGTGAGGCTTTCTTCACTTTGTTCAATATTAGCAACCATATGATGGGATTTTCATCATAATATCCTTGTTCTTGAAGCATGTGCACATGCAACCATCTTTGATGAACATTAGGGATTTTCATCATAATATCCTTGTTCTTGAAGCATGTGCACATGCAACCATCTTTGATGAACATTAGGAATTGGTGGCTGATCCTTTTGGTGCTGAGGTTTCTTTCTTTGTGCAGGCTTCATTGAATTCTTGATGCGCTTGCGAATCCAAGATTTGGTATTACCTTGGTAGTACCCTTGAGCTTGCAATAATCTTTTTTGTACCTACAGTTGTTGAGTGGTTGGAGTTCTCTAAGGAACTCGCATAGGCTCTTGTGGACGACATTGTGAAGTACTTTTATTCTTCTTTGGCCTTTGAGTTTTGCGTTGTGGCACCCAGATTGGAGCAGCACCTTTGTAGTAGCCTTGAGCTACAAGTAGTTTCTTTTCCACCCATACTCCGATACCATTAAGATACCCTGATCTTGGCTGTCGTGGTGGATTTTTCTTTTTGGCTGAAGCGGGAGGTTTGTGGCCCTCCTTCACATTGGTTGGCGCTAAGGGTGTGGGTTTGAGACTCATGGGCATTGCTGACAATGAGACTTGAGGCTCTTTTGGAGTGGTGGGTGGTGATGTTAAGGCTTTTGAGCATGTAGCCTTCTCCTTTGGTGAGGTTGGTCGATGAGGAGTTGTTGAGGTCAAGAATTTTCCTTTGAGTTCGTTTTTTAGAGATAGATGGTTGCACTTGGGGGGACTTCTTCAAGAATAGCTGTTGATTGCGAGGTTTTGGCATTTTTGGTGAGGATGGAGTTGAAGGGTTAGATGCTTTGTCAGAGTTGGTCATTGACGCAGATGGTAGGTCTTTGTGTAGAGGGGCTTTTGAGGAAGAGGCTTTTAGCTTTTTACATTCACAGCATCATAGAAATCCCTTAGGGTTGGATCTTCTTTCTTGTAGTATGGTATCATTAACTTTGTGTTGTTGATTATCATGATGACCCTCACTGGGATAAAACATAGTGGTGCTTGGGCAAAGCAATAGTCCATTTATTCCCCAAGATCAAATCTTCTTCCAACACATACTCAACCACAAAAAACTTGCAAGTAACGGGGTTAGATTGTATATACATTGTTTGTTCAAGTACCCCAAACATGGCAGGGTGGATGCATGGTAAGGTGGAATTGAAACCTATGTCCTGGACATGGCTTTTAAACTGGTTTTACACATTTAAAAAAGTCATTTTTCTTATTTTCTCCCACATATTTTACGTTTAAAAATCCCAAAAACAAAAAAACTATTTACAAGCAACTCGTGGTGCACTCATTTTGCCACCTCTCCCATGTCTCTCTCTCTCTCTCTCTCTCTCTCTCTCTCTCTCTCTCTCTCTCTCTCTCTCTCTCTCTCTCATGATCTCTCTCTCTTTTTCTTACCCACTCTGTCTCTTTCCATCTCCTCTATACCCTAAACTTGCATCACTGCTGCCGTGTGCATCACTGTCACCTTATTGTTTACCTCTCTCTCTCTCTCTCTCTCTCTCTCTCTCTCTCTCTCTCTCTCTCTCTCTCTCTCACTCGCTCGCTCTCTGTGCCTACTACAGGCCCCTTACTATTGTTTCACAAACACACACACATACGCATGGACCTTTCACCCATCATAGATTCCCAAGCATTTAGAGGCAGGTGTAGAAGTTCACGCTGTGTAGACAGCGGTTGCGAGCCATGTGTTAATTTTCCTTCCAATGCAATCAAGGATTATCATGCACAGAGGAAGCAAGAACAATGTGCAAGGATGAAGTCTAAGCTACAAGACGAACAGAAGCACAATGCAAGTCATGGTGCAAATGAGCAGAAGCATAAAAAAATATGCAACGACGTTGTTCAGTACTTTAATCAGTGGACCAAGGGTGTAGACAAGAAGACGAGGTTTGATATATTATCTCAGGTTCTCCGACATCACTCCATGAAGGAAATTTCCAATAGTTTTCCACTATGGAACCATATAAGTCTAATAGAGGGCATACGAAATACACTTGAAGTAATGAAAGTGCCTAGAAACTTTGAGGAGCTATTTCTTAAAAGGTCTATTCCAATGATTCTTATGAATGGCGTCAGCACAAACACATCCTCTCTTAACATTGCAGATGCTTCAAGGTAGGTGAACATACACAAACGTAATTTCGATGTAGAGCGTTTGCAAACCTCTACTGATGGTATTTTGCCATTATCTTCATGCCATTGGCAAGCCCGTGTAGTAGGCATAATCAGTGTGATGAGGTGAAAGAGCTTGTTTTCAATTTTTGGTTAAGCCATACTGGCATTTCATCTAACAAAAAGGATGTATGTTGCAAGCACCTTGGTAGAAAATCTTATGTTAAGAATCCAATACACTGTTCTCGATCAATCTCAGGTAGCAACAACAACCCGTTCTCCAACACCTGTGCTGGTTTGGTGTACTTTTATACATTAAATATTCCTTCATTATAGATTCAAATGCTTTGTGATGATGCCAAATACTAGATTAGATGTTTCCAACTAGTATACAAAGAAATGCCAAATTCTCTACTCTTCTATGATTCTATCATCCCTGTCTTTGCATTATTTCCTTCTTTTATCCATGTCTATGTGTATTATGTCTGATTGTCAAAGTTTCAGTCAATTAGAGCAGCAACAGCAGTCAGATTTGCAGAATTTAAGGGAAAGTGTTCCAGAGTCAGCTTTTGTCAGCTATGTGTTTGGTTTAGTTAGTTGATGTTGTAAAAGAGTGTCGTTTTCTCTCTAGTTGCTACCACGTCAACGCTGTAGAGAAGTTAGCAGAATTCAACCTATAGCTCTTGAACTACTTGGGGAAGTTTAGGACTAGAAAATCTTGCACATGAAAAAGAAATCCTTCTCCCTCACAAGGTAGGGCATGGTTCTAAACGGTTTTCAACTTGGGGGGCGGAAATAAACAAAACTAAGAAAACCAATGTAAAACCAGTAAGAGATTGGTGTTAAACTAGTAACAAGCTGTATACACTTAGGCTATAGCAAAAACAAGCTTAATAGGATTTTCACCAGTGTTATACCGGTCCCAAACCAATATGATACCGGTTGTGGAATGATAGTTGTATACAACTAACACTATCCATAGGGAAAAGACCGGATGCCAGTTAAACACTACTATCATACTGGCTTAAGAGCAAGGTCTCCTCTAATGTACTCTGTATTTAGCAAATTTTCTAACCGGTATTATATCGGTTGAACACTGGTATGATACTGGGGTAAAGATTGAAAGGAGAATTTGGGGTGGCCATATGATACCAGTATTTTGTAGTGGTATGATACCATTTAGAACATTAGCTCTATGCAACATGCATTAGATATAAGGTAAAGATCATATTTTCTTTAGAAAACACCAATTTTGAAACAATATGATACCGGTGTTAAACCAATAAAATACCGGTTGGTAAACCAGTTGCATACACCTATGATACCAGTGTTAAACCAATAAGATACTTGTTGGTAAACCAATTGTATACACCTAGGAACCTATGACTACAAACCAGTTTCAAACCAAATATTTAACTTGCTCTACGATCATTTTATATTGCAGGTTGAACTATATTTGTTATTTAAGGAGATGCATCCACAGACACCAGTTCATCAACGATCTTTCAAGAAATTAAAGCCATACTTTTTGCGCAAGCTTAAGGATCGGTATGCTTGTTGCTACATAACACATGTTCAAGGTGTCATTATTAAAAGATGCATTGAACCAGATTAGAGGATCTACTTTTGGATTGCATGGCAAATCATGTCAATGTGATTGTGTCATTTATAATGTGGATTCTCAGCCAAGTGGGTGTAAGGCTACATAACACATGTTCAGGGTGTCATTATTAAAAGATGCATTGAACCAAATTAGAGGATCTACTTTTGGATTGCATGGCAAATCATGTCAATGTGATTGTGTCATTTATAATGTGGATTTTCAGCCAAGTGGATTCTCAGCCAAGTGGGTGTAAGGCTGCAGAGAAGTCCTACAAGAGAATCACAAGCGCATGGGAGTCTACTTTTGGATTGCATGGCAAATCATGTCAATGTGATTGTGTCATTTATAATGTGGATTCTCAGCCAAGTGGATTCTCAGCCAAGTGGGTGTAAGGCTGCAGAGAAGTCCTACAAGAGAATCATAAGCGCATGGGAGTCAATCTTATGTCCCAAAGTTGAAGGTACTATGTTCCATGCTTTGAAGTGTCTGATGGGGTCTATGGTCCTCAAAACATAGCAATTTGTCCAGCTTAATCTGCATGGCTTGTCACCGTGAAGATCTTTCAGGACATAGAATGTGAAACCACTGATGATTGGCAAGACAAAGAAGGGGAAAAAGTTAAAACACAAGGAAATTTCATGCAAGGCACTGCATCAAATGTTCAACGATAAGCTCAGAAAGTTTATCAAACATAATTTTGTGTACAAGTGGCAAGCTGAGCAATACAATTTTGTGTACAAGTGGCAAGCTGAGCAATACAAAGAATACTTGTCCAATTTTGTTGAAGATGTGGTAATATCTATTGTAGACTTTGCTAAGAATTACTCTTTCAAGGAGCAAAATGAGATATAGTCAATGCATTGGTATTCAAGCTAAGTGTCTATATTTGTGCATATTACATACTATCGCATTACAAGTGACATTCACAACACGATACACTTTTATACCTCTGATGATAATAAGAAGCATGATACCCATTTTGTGCAACATTGTTTCATGCTACATTATAATTGGGTATTACCTTTTGGCATTCTCCTACAACATCCTTGGGTTTGGTCTGATGGTGCTTCGTCTCAATTCAAAGTAAAAAAGGACTTTCTACTTTGTTTTTAGGTACACTACCATCACAGGGTTGCAAATGACATGGAATTTCTTTGGCTCTAGTCATGGAAAGGGAGAGCACAATGGTGCAAGGGCTGTAGTGAAGAGAGCACTAACTCATGAAAAACTCAAGTCTAATGGTGCTAAGCTCCAATGTGCAGCTGATGTCGTAAAGTTTTTGTAAGAAACGCTCACCACCACTGGAGAGCCGAGTCCACGTATGCATCACAAGATCGGTACATTAGTAGAGTCTTTTGGGAGATAAAGTTGGGTGATATATATAAAGATGAGGCATGGGATGTTAAGGCTATGACAAACACAATATCCCTACATTCAGTCTCTACATACTCTCATCACAATCCAACAGCATTTAGAGTGGGTCGGTTATCATGTTATTGTAGTAATTGTATGGAACACTTATGGCATAGATGCAACAATCAGTAAGTTCATATTCATAGCTGGGACTACATTTCCCTTGAACCATTAGTAGATGGCACTGAAGAAGACAATGTTGACATTGATGTTAACATTGCAAAAATTGAGGAGGCCACCTACAAAGGGAACCATGATACCCTTAGTGATGTCCTTCTTCTAGGAGACAATTTTGCGATGACAGCAGCTAAAAAGGAAATCTAGAGAATGCAAACATCTACATCTTAAAATGCACAAAGGAGAAAGAGCTTTGAAAGAGACCTACAAAGGATGGATAGGGGAATGCCATTTCATGAGGTTGTTTTATTATGAAAGGGTTCTTCTATGCACAAAGGAGAAAGAGCTCTGAAAGAGACCTACAAAGGATGGATAGGGGAATGCCATTTCATGAGGTTGTTTTATTATGAAAGGGTTCTTCTATGCACCTAAAGATGAGCAAACCTACGAGTTATGGGATGACAAGTCCGAGACCTTCATAGACGCATCTTGTATGAGCAATTAAATTTCCAATGGACCCACACCCAGTTAACAAAAATATGTTTATCCTATCCCTTGAGGTACATGAAGCTGTGTACAATAGTATGCCATTCAACTTTTAGCATACTTTGTTAGATACAAAGTTGTGTAAATGGGTATGCTATCCAATTGTTAGCATAGTTAACATGTTTTTAATGAAAAAAAAAGAGACAACAATATTCAATATCTTGTGGATTTTAGCTGATGTATTCATATCCTTGTAAACTGTGATGCATACACAAGATATAGGGCTCATTTTTGAAGGGTGGCCCCAAACTTTTATTTGAAGGGTTAATTCTATTATGCCCTTTTTTTTCCTATATGTAATAAGGGGATTTTGAAAAATTAACCCTTGTTTTGAAAGGCTATTTTTGGGTGGCCTTATATGAAGGGTAAAATGGCTTATAATGCCACTTATGATCAGGACACACCACATGCATGGTGCTAAGACCACAACATGGGTCTACAACGGCCCAAATCTCCTTGGGGACATTCATTCATGTCGAGCTCTCTGCCCTTCCTAAACCCTTGGTCTCGAGCTTTCTGCCCTTCGCATCGTCCATCGCCATCTCCATCGTCGCTCTATGTGGCTATCATCTAACCTCTGCCTTGCCATTGCCTTGGTGTCGAGCTCCCCCTGCTGCCATTGTCATCGCTATTGCCAAAGCAGGTATTCTTGTAGTGCCTTATAGCTTGTTGTTACTAACCCCCTTTTCTTTAATTATGTTATCAGGGTCAATACCAAGCGGTAAGGGGCTCACGAATATCGCGTAAGCCCCCTACGGCTTGGTACTGACCCCATGATCTATATGGCCTCTTATTGACCCCCTTTTCTCTCCTTTTATACACAAGGGGTCAGTACCAAGCAGTAGGAACTCGCAGGCATCACGTAAGCCCCTAATCGCTTGATACTAACACCTTTTTGTTTTCTTTTGTTTTTGGGGTCTGTAGTACCAAGCGACAAGGGGCTCACAAGAATCGTGTAAGCACCTTATCTCTTGGTGCTGACCCCTTTTCTCTACTTTTATACACAAGGGGTCAGTACTACGAAGCAACTTGCAAGCATTGCATAAGCCCCTAATCACTTGCTACTGACCCTCTTTTGATTTATTTTATTTTTTAGGTCATTACCAAGCGACAAGGGGCTCGCATGCATCACCTAAGCCCCTTATCACTTGGTATTGACCCCTTGTATATTAAGTGTGCCTGTCGTCCTAATTGATTGAAATGTTTCTTTAGGCATGTTGGTGAATGAGTTGGACATTCACTTGGAATCAGATAACGAGGTCAAAGAGTCTTGCATAGAAAAGCTATATATGTTCCTATATAATGCACATGCCCACCACTGTTCTCTTGAATTGTCTTCAATGCAGAATTTCCTTTTAAGAACATCATCAAGACTTCTAGGATTGTTCTCAGTGACCAGGAGCAGGATTATGAAGAGATTGTTTTTGGCAATATCGTGATGTCTAATGGTGAACGATATGTTCGTCCATCAGATTGTTCTCAGTGACCGGGAGCAGGATTATGAAGCTATTGTTTTTGGCAATATCGTGATGTCTAATGGTGAACGATATGTTCATCCATCTGATTTTGCAATAGACAAATTCATGAAAAGAAGGCTCATCCGTTGTGTTGAAAAGATCCCCAACTACGGTAGAAGAGTAGAGGAGAAATGCCCAATACACTAAAAAAAGTGTCACCTTCTGCTGCAATACAGTTATGGGTTTCTTTGTTTTCTACATCTCCTTACTGAAAGACTCTAAGTCCCAGACAATGGATTTACCAAGCAGTCAAGTGCCAATCGAGGATGATGGAGTTAAGGAAGAGGTGTCTATTGATCCAACATAGGAGAGGGTAGAGGCCAAAAAGGAAACATTTCTGGCTAGTACATCTCTTGTCGGAGTCGATGCAGCACCTATGAGTATAATCTCATTGGAAGCCAGTCCACCTAATGAAAATGAATAGGGGGACTTGTCACTTCCTTCTTTGCCCAGCTTTACTATGGCATACCAATTTGATTATGTATTATTAATAGACATTATGCATCATTTTAATATTGGTGTGAAGACTATTGCTTGGCTGCTTTAGAAAATTATAGTGAAGCAGACATGGGGTGGGTAGAGCAAGAAGTTAACAAACACCTCCTTGTTGATTATGCAGTCTATGATCCCTTTGTGGACGAGATACATGCTTGAGAGTGATGAAAATCAAAAGGTAACAGTACCGAAAAAAAAATTAAGCTATAAGTATTCAATTTATATGTATTTTGTGGATTAAACGTATTACATTGCTACCAGTTTTTGTATATGATGATTTCTTGAAGAGAGAAAGAGTCTCAAGATCATCTGGTTCTAGTAGGTCAAAATCAACAGGTCATTGAAAGGATGCTGGTCTCGCTGAATATATAAGGAATTTGAATCATTAAAAGGTACATACAATTTATGACACGTTTATAATTGACAGTAAGTTGACTTGAATCATGATGATTACAATTTTGATGCGTAGATCATTATATTTCATAAAGAGTTCTCAAAAGACAATGCAAAATTTACTTTATCCACATTGAAAGTACTCTCCAAGTTTTGTGGTGGATATAATGTGCCTTTGTGAATGCTAAGAAAGTGGTGTGGGTGTTTGGTCAAGGGCATGGATGTCAAGAGCTAAGATGCCCCTACTACCTTTCATACACAGCTCAGGCTCTTGCAACAAGAATTAATGAACTAGAAACATTGCCTCCTTATGGGAAAAGATATCTAATGAGGACAAGAAAGAGCTGGTGTGTTCCTCCAGAACTGTTGCCTCCAGAGGTGCAATTGCCAAGAATAGATCTCTTGACAGCATATGAAGCTGAAGAAGAAGACAAAGAAGAAGGAAGGCCACTGAAGAAGATCAAGCCCACCTCCTCCCAACCCCAAGTCTTGACTGACACCACAACTCATGGCGCTCTTTTGCAGATGACTGATTCCAGGTGCATTGTTGCTTTTCTTTATTAATCAATTGTATTGCACATGTCAATGATGAGGACTTCAATGTGTCTTTTTGTTGTGCTCTATGAATCAATTTCCTAAGTCCATTGATGTAACTCTAGAAGACTATTGGCCAGATTCTTGCCTCCACCATGTCTAGTGTGCTTAAAGTAATCTGTTCTTACCATGTAATGTGACTTTTGTTGATCATATTGACAATGAACTGTATGTCTTTGCAAAGTATGGTGTATATGCTACAATCAATGACATAACAAAATCAGATGTATGTATAAATTAGACTCGAAATATTGAGATTTTTTAAAGTCTTCTTCTTCTTCTTTGTGTGTCATTTCTAATATTGTTACTGAGTACTTGAGTGTCTCCATTTATCGATGTTGGATTAATTAGAATCCCCAAATTAGGATTAATGTTCTCATTCAAAGAAGCTTGTGTTCTCAGTAGCCATTTTTAAGATAAGCGAGTTGAAAAGGGAACTAGCTCGATCAGTAAAGGATATTTTTTGAACAAACCCCCATGGGCACAAAATTCTTTTTTGGCAAATGAATCATTGAAGCTTCTGTACATAAATACCTCAAATCTACAGAATCTTCATTTTGACAAGGTTTACGTGCATCCAATCAAATATTCAAGAGAATTGAATCATCAAAGCTACATTTTTACATTATGAATACGGTCACATCAGAAAACTAATTGAATCATCAAAGCTACATTTTTACATTATGAATACGGTCACATCAGAAAACTAATTGAAAGTAGCAATATTCTATGCGTATTTTAATGAATGGAAAATATTTATTATAATATTAAAAAATGGATAAAAATGAGCCAAAAATCAATTTTCAATATTTTTTTGCCTTTTCGATTATCTATCTCTAAGTTGAGCTAGCACTTCTTATAGAGGGCCCAAAATTGACCCTAAGTTTCTCCTAATGACTAAGATTCTTAGCAAAGGTGTGCTTTATATAGAGTTCTTGAAGCATCTAGGCAAGATAAAGCTATCTAGCAAGCACATGGATAAGACCATTAGGGACAATGTTAAGTGCTTTATATAGAGTTCTTGAAGCATCTAGGCAAGATAAAGCTATCTAGCAAGCACATGGATAAGACCATTAGGGACAATGTTAAGTGCTTACGAAATCTCACAGCTGCACGCCATAAAACATGGCAAAAGACCTACACACATGCAGCCTCCCACCTGCGCGCCAGTGTGCTCACAATCTCAAACCAAACAACATATATCAGTGCATAAACAACTCATCAATCAAAACCATAGGAAGCCCACCTCTGCAGCAGCAGCCCCAACCAACACACTACATGCATGCAAAGTCCCTGAGCAAAAAATTCATGAGCAACATAATACACATAGACATGGATAAAAGAAAGAAACAATGCACAAATAAAATCATGGAAGAGTAGAGAGGACAATAAAAGAGGACTGTGGAGGGATACTAACGAAATGAAACTTGAAATATATTAATCGCACAGGAGATCAAGGAGCAAAAAAGAGGAGTGTTATGTTTTATAAATGGATACAAGCATAGCTTTCACCCCTTAGGTTTGAGGTTCGACCAACTAAATCATTGGCTTCTTTTAGCCTAGCAATACCTTCGTTCTCATTCTCACATGATGCTTGCTCATCTCTAACTTTGGATTCTCATTCTCACATGATGCTTGCTCATCTCTAACTTTGGATTCTCTATTCTCACCCTCTACAAACCCAGATGTTGCAGTTGTTGCTGATTTCTCGAGCGCACTATCTTCTCTCTTGCACATCCCTTGAGGGCAACAGAACATCAGTCTTTCTCTTCTTCTTCTTCCTCTTCGCTAATTGGTGCAAGGTCACATCCGATGAAGTTTCTTCAACTACAAGAACAAGAAAATATAAGTGGCTAGCACTAGGGACAATGGTTAGGGTCTTTTCAGATGACTCATAAAATAATGCTCACCTTGATCATTGGAATTCTTCCTTTTTGGCGTCCTAGAACGCATTACATGGTTAGTACAAGCTTGCATGTTTGGAGAGCTTCCTCCTTGCCTCACGGGTGACAATTGAACATTTAGCTCACCTTGATCACAACCCTTCCTCTTTGGCATCCTAGAACAAGTCATGCGATTAGTACAAGCTTGCCTTGGTTCTACGCTTGCAGTGTGATTGTGCCCACTTGGAGAGATTCCATCATACCTCATGAGTGATAGCTCTCCTACACTCAACTTAGTTCTCAAAGTGGTGCTCTTTGGTTCCTTGTTGACGTTGCCCTCCCCTTCTTCCAAGCCAACGATGATAACACTTATTGAATAAATAGTGTGGTCTCATCATGTGAAAGCATGATGATGGAGATCAAAAAACACTCACCAGGCATTCTTCCCACACACGAGACATTTTCTCTGGGGTTTCCTCTGCATCCAAAAAATGAAGCTTATCCTCCACAACCTCACTTAGATCAACATGTTCATGTCTTACTTCTACCCCTCCTTGCGTACTAAAAGATGATGCTAAAGTGTAGCTTGCACATTTTAAAGTTCATTAGTAGGACCACATCTTTCAAATGATTAGAAGAAGACATACACAAATCGCTTCAACGCATGGTAATTCATCAATAAATTTCCAACCCACTGGTTTAAACCTGATAATTAGCCTATTTTGAGACTGGGAGCAAAGCAGGTGATTTTCAACAGAGAGCTTTACAACCGGTTGATGGTTTGTCCAACTGGTTGAAAACCAGTTTATAAGTTGGGGCACCTCTAAGGGTTTTTTACCATAGGTTTTGAACCAATTGATAACTATATAATAGGTTGTAAGGGTTTACAACCCATTGGTTAAAACCAGTTTATAAGTTGACCAACTAGTTATATAAACACCAGTTTTAACTTATAAACTGGTTCAAACCCAGTTTATAAATTAGGCCACTATAATGGGTTTTAACCCTTGTTTTCCAACCCCTTTGAAACTAGTTTATGGGTTGGAAGGGTTTATAACCACTGGTTAACAACCAGTTTATAAATTGAGAGCATGACAAATGGTAATTGGCTTTTAACTTATTGTTGACAACCGATTTATAGATTGAGAGTATGACAAATGGGAACTAATTGACGACAAGTTTATAAGATAAGGGGAACTTGAAAGTATTTTGGACTATTGGTTTTAGTCAACTGACCATCAATTTATATGTTTGGAGCATAACAAATGGTTTTCAATCACTAGATTGACACCCATTATAATAGCTTGGGAGCATTGCTTTCAACCAATTTCCAACGGGTTGGCATATAGCAAGTGCTTAAAGGTGGTATTAACAAATGCAAAGCAGTGCCAATCAAATAAAACCAGTTAAAGAGTATAGGTTGCTACCTTTCTTTTCAAGCGTGGCATGACCAAGTGGTTTCCTTACCTCCATTTTTTTTGTTTCTTCGGGTATGGCCTGGCTATAACTAACTGCAATGCACTTGCCTTTGACACATACATAAGAGTAGAAAAACGCATGGTACACATGCACTTGCCTTTGACACATACATAAGAGTAGCAAAACGCATGGTACACATACACATGCACTTGCCTTTGACACATACATAAGAGTAGCAAAACGCATGGTACACATGCTTGCAAGGTAATATAAACAGACCAACAACAAATTGGTATGCTTCAAATCCAAGGCCAAACCCTAGGTAACTTTTCATCACAATCGGCATACTATCACCATGTAGAAGAATCTTTGGCGACTGTGGAATGATCATCGTGCTAGAGTTCTCTAACTTCACACCCATCAAGAAAGCTCTACTAGCACCTTCTTCCTCCACAGCCTCATTCTTATGGTCTAAATCGTTCTACAAACACAAACAAAGAGGCAATGAACATGGCATGGAGTTTCTTCATATTTAGAAAACACATGTACATACCTTTGCTTCTCTAGTGATGCAAAGTTTATCTTGAAGCTGCCGCTCTGCTTATTCTTGTGCATCAGGGGCCATGTTATTTGATGGACGCATCATGGTGTGGTATGCAATTGCACCTTCAATGCAATGCAAGATGCACTTTACCTCCTCCACCTTCATTGTCGATGTACGAAGAGCCAGCAATGCATCTTCTTTAATGCACCCGATCTTCAGCCATGTCTTGTGACTCGAGACCTCCACCTCTACCTAATATAGGCTACCTTGTGCCAACGAAGTGCATGTGTCCTGAGATAGTGTTACACGATAGCTCATAGATAACATTGACTATACACCTGCCTCACACATCCATTGAGTTCTTTTTTTTGTGCAATCACCATCGACACTTATCTTCTTAACAACCTACTCAGAAAATACGGACCACTTCACACGACAGCTCATAGATGACATCAACTATACACCTGCCTCGCACATCCACTGAGTTCTTTTATTTGTGCAATCACCATCGACACTTGTCTTCTTAACAACCTGCTTAGCAAATACCATCCACTTCACAGGACCTCTGCAGACCTTTTAGAAGTAACCTTGGGAAAATTGAAGGCCCACAGAATAGTTTGAGGGTGTAGTTTGGTAAACTTGTTTATATAATGTATACAAGGGTGGGTAGTTCTCATGCTTTGTCAGTCGCAACATCACCGTCTTGTCTTTCTTGGGGAGCTCTGAAAACACTCTTACCCAATGCTTTGGCAGCACCTCATTGGGAGTCAGACGCCTTGCATCCTCTCCCTCAAGATTGAGACCATACACTCTAGAAAACTCCTCTAAATTCCTACAAAATTCTTTCAATGGCTCTATCTCTAACTTTGGGTGGCAACACTTGGTGGGTGCCTGACTTTGGCATGTAGAAAACATTGGTTAGACAAGCAAACACACTCTCCTTGTCTCTCATATATTAAGACCAACATCTATGGAGCTCAATTATCAGGTTGATGAGCAATTTGAGTGGGAGGATTAGAATTAAATCAGTTCTAGTTTCTCGGCAAAGAGCTTTGTGAGGGGTCTTGTGCTAGGCAGTGTATTTCCTTGACCACGTGCACATAGACACGGACACAATAGACACAGACACAATAGACACACACACGTACACACATTTGTGAGGGCTCTCATGCTCTGTGTGTGTGTGTGTGTGTGTGTGTGTGTGTGTGTGTGTGTGTGTGTGTGTGTGTGTGTGTGTGAGAGAGAGAGAGAGAGAGAGAGAGAGAGAGAGAGAGAAGGGTCACCTTTGTATCTTGCCCTTCGAGTTAGCCATCGCCCAAAGATGTAGAAATTTTCTTAAGAAGCTATCAATGGGGGAGAGGAAGAGACAGGAGATTTGCTGACTCTGAGTTTTTCAAATGAGACAGTGCACGTTGAGAATGCATGGCAAAAAATAATAATTACCCCACCACTTTTAGTTATCCCCCAATATCTTTTCAGTTATGTACCAGCCGATTTTCTTTTCTTAGTTTTCAAATTATTTTCATTTTTTTTCAATTTAAATTTAATTTACAAGTTGCAAACCACACCCCAAAAACCACTATTTCTAGTGGTCCAAAGTGTACCACCTTACCATGCATCCACACGGCATGTTTATGTCTTTTGTGGAAGGAATTTTCTTTAGATGTGCTTTTAGTGTTGGGGTTGACCTAACAAATCCCATAGCTCGAGGGTCATGAGATTGTGTTCGCATTGTGGATAAAGTTTTGCTTGGAGTGTGTTGATTTTATTGTAAAGTTTAAATCAAACTATAACCCTTGGAATATTTTGAGTAAGATATGTTGGAAGTTCTAGCTCCTCCAAGGTCTCTTCCTCCTGTAGAGCAATTTCACAATGCCTGCAAGAGTGTTCAAGGTGACTGTTTGCATGGGTTTTTCAATTGAATACCACGAGTCACATGCCCAAATTCCACCAAGGATGACATCATATTCAAGGGAATCTGGGATTGCATGGAAGTCAAATTCCACAATGACCGATTGTTTGAGTAGCATAGCTGGAGCTACCTAGAACTTCAATGTTTTCTCCATTGGCACCTATCGCAAAAGAATTTCCTTTAGGGATGATTGCAGGTTTGCCCAATGATACCCAAGTTTCTATTGTTACAAGGTTATGGCTTGCTCGAGGGCTAATCAATGCATGTTTATGCTTAACGTTATTTCCCACAGGGAAATATAACCATACCATGATAGAATCCTCAAGCGGAACCATGGATGTTTCCATATCAGATTCAATTTCAATTCCTATTTTGGTTTCATTTTTCCATTCGATTTCATCCTCTTCTTGGCTTTCAATTTTTTTAAGAGTGCCCAATAATGTGTACAATGAAACCTCGGGTCTTTTGAACACTTTAATTGAGGTCTGTTTGGAAACTTGCAAATCCTTACAGTCCTGTTGTATGTAGCTCTTGAGATCTTAGTAGTACAACTCATTGTTAGCCTTTAAAGGTGTAAGGGTTGAAGCTATGCTAGCCTTATCATGAGAGAAGAGCAGTCTTCCAAATGAGGATTTGAGAGACTACTTTAATTTCATAAGGGATTCATCAAATTCCTCACGTGCTTGTTCAATTGCATTATTTGTGCAATCTTCCTCTGATTACTCTTCTTGGTTTGATGAGTTTATTTTGTTAGAGAGTACATCTTCCTCTTAGAAGGGGAAGCTATACTCCCTTGGTTTTTGTATTTTGGTTGCTTTTTTAGGTTTAACATTATGAGGCTCAATCACAACCGATGATTGTGTGTGACACTCAACAACTATAAGCATGCTCTCCTAATCTTACTTTTTGTGTTCCTCGTATGTCATGTGATCATGATTTTCAATTTGGGGTAGTTGGGTGAGTTCTATTTTTTTTATTGTATTGGGAAGTGCGCTTAGTGGATGAGGCAGAACTTGTTTCGTCCTCACTGACATACTAGAACCTATTTCATCTTCTCACTTTCCTTGGATCATCAGGTTTTCATTATGTTTTCCCATGCGACGAGAACAAATTTTCTTTTGGGCTTTTGTATCATGTGTCACATGTGGGTTTTATGGTTTAAGGGGTAGCCTTTGAGGTGGATGCATTCGCATCATGTGTAGCTTTTAGCTCTTTTGGGGTTGGGTGTTTCACATGCTCTTTTCCCCTATCCTATATTTCAACCTTGTTTTGATAGTTTGTTGGCCCTTGTTTTTATTAGGTTTATAAGGTTTTGCATCCTCTTTTGGTTTCTATTTAAAACATGCTCTTCTACCCATTTCAAAGTGTGTTCTTTTGCATTCTTTTTTACCATTGCACATGCCTTGTCTTGCAAATGTGTAAGTACATTTAAGGGTATAGTGAAAAATTACATGTTTTGCACACTCAAGATGTTAAGAGTTGTATTCTACAAGACAGGTTTCATTGAAGTAACTCACCTTGGAAAATCTTGGAATATGTGATCGATGCCACATCGTTCACATATGGGTTACAAAGTGTTAGTGAAGATTGTGGGAATGGAAGTATTCCAAATTGTGCAGTTTGCCACTTTGTGTGGTCCATGACAATAGAAACACTGAAGTGTTTGCTTAACTGCATAGTTTCTACCCTTGGGTATGCACATTAGGGATTCGGATGGATGTAGTGATGGCAATGAACACAAGGAATTTTGCCCATCAATTTGAGAGTCATTAAGGATGTTTCGTTTTGAGGAAGCTCATCCTCTCTCTGACAATTTGGTTCAAGGCTTTGAAGCAAGGCTATGTAGAATTCAGGGAATGACGATTCCGAGATCAATTTTTCTTTATCCTTTGCTTCACTTGGTTTAGCTGAGGAACATCTTGTATCATGATCATCCTCCATCATGTTGTCATCTAAACGTATATTGCTTCTTTACAACATTGATTGAATGTTTTCGGATTGGATACAATGATAAAATTGTGTAAGCTATTTTTCTTTATACCCATCATGAAATGTCTCTTCAATTGAGCATCATTTAGATTCTTCCATGGATCACATCGTGAGTCTAAGATTTTTATCCGAAGGATAAAATCTCTAATGGTTTCGCTTTGTTTTTACTCAATCAAATAGAGTTCTCTTGCTGTACTCCACTAATCACCTTGTCTTAAAAAGCCATAGATAAAGGCTATTTTCACGGTCCTAAAATTTTCCTTAATCGCAATATCAATGTGATGAAACATTAACTAGCCTTTCCCACTAAGAAAAGGTCCAATGCATGTACCTTGGTGGGGCAATTTGGATTTCCAACAAAGGCTTCACATCTTTGTTTAAACATTTGCATGAATTAAACAAGATCAGTCGTTCCATTATACCTACCCATGATTTTGGAAATCTGTACATTCGTGTTTTTGGATAAGTCACTAAGGCCATGTGTGGGTGCTCTTATGGGTTAGAACCTCATTTAGTCCTTGGGCAACCCCCCTTCCTAGATTAGTCAATATGTCCAAGGTTTGGGCATTTAGAGGTTCCAAAGGGTTGGTACCTAGCCCTTCTAAAAGTTTAGGACAAGAGACCAAATTTCAAAGGGATTAATGTGACAGGAGATGTAAAACTCGATGACATGCTTGTTGTTGGCATGGCAAATGGTATTGGGAGTTACATTTGGGGCATGGATCTCAATGGCAAAAAAAATTTAGCCATTTGGGGGTTTAGTTTGGGTGTGGGCCCATATAATCCCTCTATTGTTGCCATTTTCTTAGACATTGAATGCGGGTTTTTCTAGATGACTTTTGTATCTTTGGCACTATTGGGGATATGCCTGCTGATAAGTTGAAACAAGTGTTCAATCAAAGTATTGAGGTTGGGATATCCTTGAACCCAAAGAAATGTTGCCATTTTCTTAGACATTGAATGCGGGTTTTTCTAGATGACTTTTGTATCTTTGGCACTATTGGGGATATGCTTGCTGATAAGTTGAAACAAGTGTTCAATCAAAGTATTGAGGTTGGGATATCCTTGAACCCAAAGAAATGTGTCTTTGGTGTGGAAAGTGGTACATTGTTAGGACATGCAGTCTCCAAGGAAGGGATTTCTATGGAAGAGGCAAAGATTAGAAAGATTAATGAGTTACCTCATCTTGGAAATCTTAAACAGTTACGAGAATTTCTAGGCCATGTGAATTATTATCGGCATTTTATCGCAAACTTTGTTGTTATCGCTTTACCATTAACTGCCTTGCTGAGGAAAGATAATGCTTTTATCTGGAAGAAGGAATGTCAAAGAGATTTTGAGCTCCTTAAACAGAGATTAGTGGAAGCTCCAATTTTGGTACCTTTGGATTGGACTAAAGAATTCCATATGCATGGTGATGCTTCAATGATGGCAGTTGGCTCAGTATTATGCCAATCGAATAATAATAAAGCGGATCATCCTATATATTATAAGAGTAGGAACTTAATTAATGTGGAATGAAACTATATGATAATAGAAAAGGAATGTCTCTCAATGGTATACTCCTTTGAGAAGTTTCATCAATATCTTCAGGGAAACAAATTCATATTTTATATCAATCATGAGGCTTTAAAGTACCTCTTGAATAAGCGATAATTATCAAGACATGCTATTAGATGGATTCTTTTATTTTAAGAGTTTTATTTTTAAGTGGTGACTAAAGCAAGCAAGTTGCCTATATTAGACAATTACTTATCTAGGTTATTGTGTAATGGATGATCAAGATATTGGGGTAGACAAAGATCTGTTGGATGCTCAGTTATTTTTAATAGAAACACAAGTGCCATGGTATGCTGACATTGCTAATTTTTTTAGTATGGCTCAATATCCACCTATGCGTAGGTAGGAGGGAAAAGAAAAAGATTTTGTCAAAATCAAGGTCTTATAGTTTGCTAGGTGGGTATCTTTATAAATATTTCCCTCGGGAAGGAATTTATCATTGTTGTGTGTGTGAAGATGAAATTCCCACTATTCTAAAAGCTTTACACGATGAACCATGTGGTGGACATTTTGCTAGCAAATTAACCGCTTACAAGGTTCTTCTTGGTAGTTATCGGCGGTGGCCAACATTATTTAAATACTTTTTTATTGTCATAAATGAGATAAATGTCAACGACTTGGAATACCATCTAAAAGTTTTGCAACACCATTGATGCCTATCTTAGCATTGAAACCATACCATTTGAGAAGTGGTGAATAGGTTTTGTAGGCCACCTAATAGATCCTACTTCACCTTATAGATCTAATCGATACATTTTTAGTATGTATAGATTATGTGACCAAGTGGATGGAGGCAAAGACAGAGCCGTCGATGTTGCCAAGTTTCTTTATGAGAATATTATTACGCATTTTGGATGTCCTTTGGAATTATGAATGATAGAGGTTCCCATTTCTTAAATGGCAGGATCAATGAATTAATTGAGCTTGATAAGATTAAGCATCGTACATCAACACCATATTATCCTAGAGTGAATGGTTAAGGGAAGTTACCAATCTAATTCTATGTGGAATATTAACCAAGACAGGTAGCAAAAAATCAAAGAGATTGGGATGGACACTTATATGAAGCATTATTGACATACTGTATAGCGTATTAAGTCACTTTGCAAAATACTCCATTCAATTTGGTGTATGGTATAGATGTAATATTTCCTATTGAGCAAGAAATTCCAACTTTATGAATGGCATTAGTTATGCGATTAGGTGATAGTGCTGCATTGAATGATCATTTGTTGAAATTGGTGAAATTAGATGAGCAGAGATTAATAGCTCCCCAAAGTTTAGAGGCTATGCAAAAACATAGAAAAGCGTGGCACGATTGCAATATAAAAATTTATAAATTTAAGGAAGGAAATATGGTGTTGGTTTATGATAGTAGATACTATAAGTTTCCTGGTACGTTACAAATTAGGTGGTTAGGATCCTTTACGGTTATGGAAGTTTTTGATAATGGTTCTTTAAGTATAAAAGATTTGCAAAAGGAGAATGAACCATTCCAGGTTAATGGATTAAGGATTAAACATTATGTAGTTTGAAGATGATCTAGGAATAGTGATGCTTAGGTTAGGGTAGTGAAGGTATAGGAAGATATAGTGTAGGGGATTAGTTTTGATGTATGGTGTTTTCTATGTATTAGGAAGAGTAGATATTTTCAATGGATTTTACGTGGAGCAACACGAGCATACCTATTTTAGAGGAGGATAGCATGGAAATATATCATCAAGGTGAGTTCTCTATTCCCTAATTTCGTACACATTCTCGACTTTATTTTTTAGCGAAGAGGGGTGAAAAATGTTGTGGCACATCATTTGTTGATTTGTTCTTCCTTCCAGTTCCACCCTATGTCCCCTTGCCCAGACTATAAGCATCGTATGTTACATGTAGCGTCCTTTCTATGTTGGCAGTGTTGTACATATTTTAGATGATATGGGATAGGATTTGTTAAAACGGTAGTTAGTCTGGCCCCTTAGAGGCATGATGAGGATAGTGTTTTTTATTTTAGATGATATGGGATAGGATTTGTTAAAACAGTAGTTAGTCTGGCCCCTTAGAGGCATGATGAGGATAGTGTACATATTTTAGATGATATGGGATAGGATTTGTTAAAACAGTAGTTAGTCTGGCCCCTTAGAGGCATGATGAGGATAGTGTTTTTTATCTATCTAGGGGTCCATTCTAGTATAGGTTACCTGGTCCCAAGTCAGAGGCTGAACATTGGAGACTAGTGAGGGGATATGATCTACAACCTTCTTTTTAAGATATGATGTTTCCCAATGTTTGTTCATTTTGGAGTGGAGTAGGTGACTAAATTTACTATTTTTAGTAGTTTAAAAGGCTTTTTTAGCATTTTTAATAATTAGGATTGTTCCCCGTTTGTGGGTTTCATTAGGTTTTCATACCTAATTTTGGCATCTTAGTTATTTTGGTCAAAATCTCATGTATATTGGAAATTTTATTTTTCAGTATTCTTAACACATGACACTTGTGGGTTGTGTTGCGATGCTCTGATGGACTCCAAGAACCTAAAGGGATGTAGATTTATGCATTATGTGGAGTGTATGCATGACTAAAATCACTTAGGACCAAATTTTGATCCAGTCGAACACTTTAGATGTGAAGGGGTGGCCTAATATGTAAACAAGACCGTAGTTTTCATAGGAGAGAGGTAGTTCTTGCATGAGAAAAAATCACCCACTTCAAGGGAGGAGATGAAGATCTTACTGCACATTTTTGTAAAGCATTGATAGAAAATATGCCCCAGTGGGTAGTACTTCTACATGCCTATGCACTCTTTTCTACCCGTTTCTTTCATTTCTATGCATTTTAGAACCCTAGGAAAAAGAAGGGTAATTAGCAGGGAGATTAGGGGCTATAATTCTCTTAATTACATGTAAATTCATGATCTAATGGAGAAATTGAGCATGGGAGCGGCTTAGCTTTGATCTATTTGGAGGCCCCAAAGCAAAAATGACACAGTCTACTGCAAATCGCCTAAAAAATTCAATCTACTTTAGGCTAGTCCTTTTTATATAGTTAATGAACATGATAATTAGTGAATATTAAGAAAATAAATAAAGAATTAATTAAATACTTAAGTATAGAGATGTGTTATACTTAGATGCATTGAGTTATAACAATTAAACACATAAAATATAAGTTTAATGGGTGAATTAAGTAAATTAATTGAAAATGGCTGCACTTGATTTTACAAAGGAACTATATAATTTATTAATGATAAGTAAGATATGACTTGAAATAGATTAAGAACACACCTAAGAGAAACCTAATCTGAAATTTTAAATTTTTTTAGATACTATTTGCTATTTTTGGATACTATTTTTGAACACACACACACACAACTAAGCTATGATTCTTTCTTGATCTTGTTCTCTCTCTCCATCACTAAAAGGACTCATCTTTGCACACACAAGATAGAGAATAAATGCAAGAAGCAAGAAAGTGGAATAGAGGAGAAAAAGAAAGACACAACAACCTTTTCATGAGAAGGAGTCATGCACTTCTCCGACCAATCAAACCACCATTTCTTGATATTTTATATTAAATTGCAAAAGTATACAAATTTTACGTGTCCTAAGGTTTCAATTTGATGCTTCATTTTTCTAGTTGATTAAGGTTCTCATTCTACCAAAGAAAGGAATAAATTTAAATGTACATTGGACCTGCTAACAAGCTAATCACTTACAAAGTGGTACAAAAGATATTGCAATAAGATTTTTACAAAGGCATAAATACCATGAAATATTGATAAAATAATTCCTTGTGCCAATGTAGAATACTTTGTTGATATAATTTTGGTACCAAAATTAGATGTTATCAATCCACCTTGGCACTCACTTTCCAATGTTTAATCCATTCATCTCCTACCAAATCTGTTGGCCAAGCCTAGCCCCATCCAGCCCAATGGGTTAGCCTCCACCCAACCACTTAGTTATTGGGTTCATTGATTTAATTATGGGTGTGTGTGTCATCACACACCCATAATTGAATTCGTTGCACAATTCATTTTTACACTCAAAAAATCATAATCATTCATAAAAACAGACCTTTATAAAAAGATATAATCATCGGCCACCAAGTTAAGTACTCATAGATCCTGATCTCCATGGCATACGAGGGTATGAGCCCTCAGATTAGACCAAAAATCAATGACACTTGGGAGATCAACTAAATTCCATCATCACCACTATGGAGGATCTACTCACCCCACTATACAATACCAACAAGAGATCTACTCAATCTTGTTGCTATCAAAATAATCAAGGAATCTACTCACCTCGATCTACTCACCCCGCCAATGTATAAACTAGGGCTACATATTTCATTGATTTGTACATTGGAATGATGCACATTGAGTCTGAGAGGGATCAGTGTCTCGGAGGAATGCATTCATGTGAAGTCCCCAACGGGCGGCGACAACCACATGGCATTACACCCACCTATGAGGTATCATCACATAGGACACCACTTATGTAAAGGTAAAATTGGAGTAGTTGGCTAGCAAGTGGGGTTTATGGAGAGCTCAAGCACACCAAGAGAAATCCATGAATTTTTCTATAGGGGATGTGCACACCAAACTTTAAAAACTATAGTACTTTGGCTTTGATGATCCAACTCATCTATGCCTACTACATGGAGTACATGGAACACATCCTTCACCTCCATGGGAAACGTGAGAAAGATGACCTAATGGACGTAGATAGTAAGAAATTTGTCAATTGAAAATACATCAATTGTTGTAAGTTTCCTTGAGATATTATATGAATAAAAACATTAAAAATAAAAAGGCATGAGAGTCGGAGGAGGTCCCTACTATCGAGTCGCCTATAAGTCCAAAAAGGAGGTATGAGGGCCAGAGGAGAGGGCCAACGAGGTCCCTAAGGGCCAGAGGAGAGGCCCAACAAGATCCCTACTCAGTTATCTATAAGTCCAAGAAGGAGGCATGGGGCCTCGATAGGGGAAGTCCCTATCGAGGCCCCAATGAGGTCCCTACCAAGTCACCTGTAAGTCCAAGAATGAGGCATGAGGGTTGGAGGAGAGGCTCAACGAGGTCCCTATTGAGTCACCTGTAAGTCCAAGGATGAGGCATAAGGGGCGGAGGAGAGGCCCAACAAGGTCCCTATTAAGTCTCCTGTAAGTCCAAGAATGAGGCATTAGGGGTGGAGGAGAGGCCCAACAAGGTCCCTATTAAGTCTCCTGTAAGTCCAAGAATGAGGCATGAGGACCGAAGGAGAAGCCCATGAGGTCCCTACCAAGTTGCCTATAAGTCCAAGGAAAAATAGAATGTAAACCAAAATGAAAATGTTAAAAGCATAAGAAAATGTTGTAATGATTTCTTGAATGTAGTTACTTGTTGGGTGTTGTAATTTTAGGACCCAATGGAAGACTCACTTTTTTTTATTTCAGAGATAAAGTTGACTTCCCAAGCACATGGAGCAACAGTAGGTGGCTACATCGAATCACCTACACCAACTTATGATGGGATCGACATGTAGCGTCCCATGCTCATGGAGCATTGACACCATTATCACTACATCATTCTTTCCTACCTCATGGAGTGTTTTTATGGAATCTAGAGGCCTATGTTGATGGCCTAGGTTGGCAAGCTTCACCATCATAGATGGTAGCACACTTGACTGCCCATGGACAAGATTCTTTGGCATATGCTTGTTGACTCTTATCAAATTGGTGGAAATCATATTCCCACCATCTCCTTGGTTTACCATCAATTTTATGTGGTTCTACATGGTTATATTGTTTGACTTTGAATGTCTTGCACTATACCTTCTAGCATCCACTTATTCACACATTTTCATAATGTACTTGCCATTAATAGGAGATAGGACACCCCCAATTAAACAAAGAGGAAGATAAGTGTTGATTGGTGTGAACACCACCTAGCATTTTGGCATTGACTTGGGTGTGAACACCCCCTAGCATTTTGGCATTGGCTTGGGTGTGAACACCCCCTAGCATTAATAGCATTAGCTTAGGCTAATGAGTTGTGGGATTTGGTCATTAAAGCCCCTCTTGTATGCAAATTAGACATGAAATGGAATACACTATAATATTTTACTTATATCTTTATCTTGTTTTTGATCCATGTCTCTTACTCCATGCTCATGTGTACGTGTACTCCATGGCTATGTGTGTAGGAGCATGTGTTTTCCCCCATGTTAGCAAGGCTATGCTAACACTAGATTAAATTTTCTACCAAGGTTTTTACATGTACCCAAGGTCTAAAATTTAATGTTCCATGTATAAGATTATTATTCCTCTTCCTTTGGACTTTCTCTTTCTCTAAAAAATTATGTTATAGTGTATGCTACCACTTGGCATAATAATGTGCATAATCTTAACTTTTGAGGCTCTAAGGCTCGATATCACAAATTAAAGGTTACACACACTTTTTAAATACTCAAGAGAATCTTTAAAAAAATTCAGCAAGTACCTTATAAAACCTAAAGGTGCAACGGCATGGATTAGCCTTGGAATTCTATGGATACATGGGCAAGGGCCATTTAGCAGATGATTGCAAGATGAGGGTGCCTAGTTTTGTGTCAGTGACGCGTGGCACGTGCCCTTGGTTTAGCATGAAAACATGCATTTTTTTACAAAGAATGCCCAATCCCTCCTAGTTAGCCTAAGAATATTACTTCAAGGTCTTTAAATGAAACATCACATGCAAAGTTGGGCACCTAAAAATTTAATTTGATCAAAAATCCAATCTTTCTAAGGGCCCATTTGCATGGGTACAAAATCTATGTATATGCCCTATGCCAAGTTTGGACAGGTGGATTGTATGTATTTGTATTGCCCATAATGTTTACACCTTAACTCATATGATCATGAAACTTTGTACATCATAAATCGATATAATATAGAGATTAACTTGATTTATTGAGTATTTTTTTAGGTATTTTTATATTTTTTATTTAAGTTTAAATACCCTAAAATATTAAAAAACTATTTTATGCTCCCACCATATCTACCGCTTATTACAAGGTTGATTTTGTATGGATCTAGTGACTAAGGAATGGGGAAAGATCAATATAATGTGGATCTAAGGTAAATTTACAAGGTTGTATTTTTGTAGATCTCATTTGTAAAAAAAATTCTAACTGTTAAAAGCCATGTAACTCGTTTTTTATTCAATTAATAAAAAAATATTAAACATCTATAGATAAAAACTATACCATGAATCCATGAAATTATAAAAACTATACAATTTGAGTAAGGGTGGAAGCTCCATTTTTTTTATTCAATTAATAAAAAAAATATTAAACATCTATAGATAAAAACTATACCATGAATCCATGAAATTATAAAAACTATACAATTTGAGTAAGGGTGGAAGCTCCATTTTCAATCATCACAAGTTCTAAAACCAAGCCTAGTTAGCTTTAGAAATCTAGGCTTGATTATCTACCAAGCTTAGAGATGATGCCATGTGTGTGAGCCTTAGGGTGGGCACACATCTTACATGTACATGTCAACTTGTGTTCGCATCAACTTTGGAGAGGATCAACAAAAGCACTGAGTCACCTCACCTTGCCACCTCCATCATCCATATTAGCTTGGTCAACCTAGTTGACTTTCCACCTCATCACATCAATGCCACATCATATTGCCACCTTTGCATGCCACCTCACATATGCTGCCATGGCATGCCACATCTACTAAGGCCATGTCATACACATGTCCACATTATCCATCTACATGTCAACCCATGCATCCCATGTGAAATTACCATCTACATGTCAACCCATGCATCCCATGTGAAATTACCATGTCAACTCACATGGTGCCACATCATCACCTTCCTCTTCCATGGCTCCATGCATGCATACATCCTTATTTTAAAAATATTTATATAGTATTAAAATGATATTTTATTAATCTAACTACCTAACGATTGGTTTAATTTCATAGATTTAAAAAAAGTAATCTAAAATTTAAAAAATATGAAATTAAAAAATAAAAAATAAACTTTTTATTTTTAAATTAAATATATATAATATTAAAATTAAAAATATCTCTTATCACTTTCCAAATATGTATTTGCATTATAGAGATATTTTTATAAACATTATTGAGTAAGATAAAAGAATATTTATTTAATATAAATATAGAGTTTTAAAATAATTAAAAAATTGATGTGTTAATATAATAAAAGATTATTATATTTTATAACAAGCCATATGTATCTTTTTATAATATTTATAATTTTTTTAAATTAGAGTAATAAGATCCATATATTTATCTTAAGCAATCCTATTTAGATAAAATGCAATCTTGCACCCAAATGAAATCTTTTTTTTATTATACTAATAATATCCATATGTTTATCTATTTATCTTAAGCGACTCTATTTAGATAAAATGCAATCTTGCACCCAAACAAAATCTTAAGTGGATAAGTTATTTTCCCTATATAACTGCACATCTCTACGACTATCTCATTAACTCACAACTTAGTTTGAGCCCTCATATATTTCTCTCTACTTACTTCTTTCAAATGGGTTCTCAAAGTCATAGAAGCCAAAATCATGATAGGACTATACTCCCCCCCACCCACCAATAAGCTCTTGATGAGGAGGAGAGAAAAAAGATATCGCGTGAGTGAAAGAGGAAGTGGAGAGCATGCCAATGTGCAACAACTGCTTCTAGCAAGCCCAAGCCTCCACCTCCTCTTTCCATGTCCTCTATTTTAGATAGTCCACATGAACTCCCCCTTCCATCTCCAAATATGTCCATCCTTTTTCCTCCACATGAAACCTCCCTTCCTCTTCCATATGAGCCCATCCCATGAACCACCCTGTCTTCCTCCACAAGAACCCCCTTCTTC
This sequence comes from Cibotium barometz, assembly GCF_041138505.1. Classification (NCBI taxonomy): domain Eukaryota; kingdom Viridiplantae; phylum Streptophyta; class Polypodiopsida; order Cyatheales; family Cibotiaceae; genus Cibotium; species Cibotium barometz. The sequence continues at coordinate 19,413,566 of NC_141051.1, forward strand.
TTCAGAAGAACCCACCCCTCCTCCATAAAGTGCCCAAAGAGTGTGCAAGAAGGAGGCCCACTCATTGCATGGGAGTAGACAACATGAATGTTGGTCACCATCCTAGATCTCATAAGGGAGAATCTCACTATGGATTCTTGAGCCACAAGCATCAAGGTAATGTATATTCATGAAAGATATCAAAAAGGTGTACAAACTATCTCATATGTGACTTATACTCACTTACTCCTAAGACCTTTCAAACATGGACTACCCACATAAACCCAAGTCCTATGTCCCATATCATGTGCCTAGGCCCTCATCCCACATGTGCCTATGTAGTACAACCAAGCACATATTTTCCTAAATTACAAACCATCCCCTCCTACAATGATTTCTTCCTCAAAGTCGAAGGGCGGTCATGCACAAAACAAATACAAAGGCTATATACAAGGAGCCCAATATGTGAACAAATGTCACCATCCCAAAGAGCCAATACCAATACATGAATCCCATGATCTCAGGGTCAAATGGAAAAGATAAAGGACTCCTATCAATGATGAGGCTAGTCAGCTATCCCCCAGGGTCAAATGGAAAAGCTACGAGTATCACTCTGAAGATGAGGTAATATAACTGTGACTGCATGGACAAAATCTAAATCCAATCCATGTAGAATCCAAAGTAATGGCTCTTAAACTGCTTGGATCAAATAGAGAATATAGAAAGTCCATGTTGGCGATGCGACTAGCCAATGCTTTTGGGTCGAATGGCTCATAAACTCTGCCTGGATCAAAGTAATGGCTCTTAAACTTCCTGGATCTTAAACTACCTGGATCAAAGTAATGGCTCTTAAACTTCTTGGATCAAATAGAGAATATAGAAAGTCCATGTTGGCGATGCGACTAGCCAATGCTTTTGGGTCGAATGGCTCATAAACTGCCTGGATCAAAGTAATGGCTCTTAAACTTCCTGGATCAAATAGAGAATATAGAAAGTCCATGTTGGCGATGCGACTAGCCAATGCTTTTGGGTCGAATGGCTCATAAACTGCCTGGATCAAAGTAATGGCTCTTAAACTTCCTGGATCTTAAACTACCTGGATCAAAGTAATGGCTCTTAAACTACCTAGATCAAATAGAGAATATAGAAAGCCCATGTTGGCGATGCAACTAGCCAATGCTTTTGGGTCGAATGGATAACCACAATGTAGATCATCCAACCATGAAATAAATATGTAACCACCCAAATCAAAAGAAAAACATAACAGCACATCAACAATCCAAAACATAAATCCAACACCCCATGGGTAAGAGGAACTCCATCATCCATTGTCATTGCACACCGAATCCTCCTATCTCATAAAAATCTTGACTAACCAAACCATGCTGTGATGATGTACCATGGTGTGCCACATAATCAGAAGAAAGTTGTAAAGCTTTTTGACTTGAAAATAAAAAATAATTGCACCATTCCATTATATTGAAGATTTACAGTGAAAATATTTACAACGAAAAGAGCTAATTGCTCGAGTCTCTTCTCTTCTTGCTCCCCCTCTTTAGTAGGTATTTTCCCTCTATAACACAAAAACCTCTTACGACTATAGCCCTTGAGTGACTTTACATCCTTCACTCCTGCACCTAGGACATAGCTTGAATAACATAGAAAATAACCTGCTCGAGAAGGCCCAAAACCAGGGCCATATCCAAAGATACGGATGGCAGCACACTTCTCTATAAGCATGACTTTATGTATATTATAAGGTATAAATGCATAACCTGTATACCTAGATAGGGCTTTCAGTGTAAGGAGTGGAATCTCTGCATTCCTAGAGTACTTGCTATGATATATAATAAATATATTTTTGTCGATAGAAGAGACATAGTGTGCAAGAGCGGCATCTTGCCCAACTCTTGCTATGCGACCAGCACCACCTCGTCCAAGAAATCCATCGGCGTTGTCAAGCTCTATCTGCATTGACAAAGAACCAGGAGGGAACAAACTAAAGTAAGAAATAATTCAAACAGACTGAAGCAATAAGAATTAAACCAGACAAACTAAAGAAATAATTAATTCAGGTAATATAAGCAATAATTTACCTTCTGGTTCTCATCCTCCTCCAACTTTGCTGCATCCCAAAGGTTGATGGAGTTCTTGGTCAAGTTCGGGAGCAAGTTCCTTACCAAAATCAGAAATGCCCATATCCTGTGCTAAAGGGCTTGAAATTCTTCCTCTGAAAGAAGAGAAGCTTCATTCTCCTTGGCTTTTTTAAAGCACAAGGACATTGCTTCGGGGGCCTCTAAGAAGTTTTCTATCACTTCTATGTCCAATGCGAGAAATTCATCCTTATGCTCATTGGCTACATCGAGAACACCGAACGCAGCTTCACAACCGTCTGACTGCTATTATAGCAGGACAGTAATCCTCCCTAAAATTGTAGAGTTTTTGAATGTGGGAGAGGAGGAGGTAATACATCGAGAACACCGAACGCAGCTTCACAACCGTCTGACTGCTATTATAGCAGGACAGTAATCCTCCCTAAAATTGTAGAGTTTTTGAATGTGGGAGAGGAGGAGGTAATACTTCCTATTAATTAGGAAGGATGGTAGCCCAGCATGACAAAATTGGACGTCAATCGCTCCCTACCATGGATGGATGACGTTCTTTCATCAATGATGGTGGAGGCCTTAAACTCTGCCACATCAAAATTTGTGCTGAGAAGTTCCTCCTCCTTATCGGACACAAGGTCCAAGACCTCTTCTTCTGCAGACTGAGCACTTGAAAGAAAGGACTGTTTTGATTTATCAGTCCTTTCTTTGAGCTCCTCTTTTGTGTAATCCTCCTTATTAGCATAAAGAAAGAGATAGGCAACAAACCCAAAATGATATTCTAGCAACTTGCATTTCCTACCATGCATTGGGCACATGTCAACACAAATCTTGATACGTTGATCATCTGAGTAAGTGTCCCACCTCTTCGATATGCTTGAATTCTGAGACAAGGTGACTATGAGGCTTGACATGTGGACATACGTAATGGACCCATAAGAGACGGTTCCTCCGCCGACCAACCTACAAGAGTCTGTCTACTCTCCCTCCAGGGATGTCCTTGCCATGTTCTTGATAATCTCCTCCAGACTGAAAGGAACGTTAAACATAGGCTCTACATGGTAAAGGGATTTCTCTTGCCCAGCCCTCCTCTCAACAAATCAAAGAGATGCTCTATGGCGCTAGGCTCATCCTTAATCTCTTTCAGCAATAAATCATCCACATCATCTGTAGCATTGTATAAGTGAGAACCCTTAACCTCCTCCATCGCTTCTCTGATCTAGGGAAGATGAGGAGTAGTTGGAAGAAATGAACACGAATTGGAGCTTTTCTTAAGTAACTGGAGAAGCGGCAACTGTTAGTAATAGTAGTGGGATAATTCCAGTAAATAATCCAAATGAATAATAAGATATTCTACCACGTCCCCCATATTTTGTACCCTCCCTGCCAAAAAGGCTCGAAACACTAGTTCCATTGATAATTCCATCGATTACCCATTGATCAAAAACTACGACTAGCTTACTCAGAAAGACATTGTAGTAATAATCGATGTAACCTCGATTTACTGACCAACCTTGAATGAAATGTCTGGGTGGTTCATCGTGCGATAAGGGAAAAGCAACAACACCAGAATGCACCTATCGCACCGTGGATGGCATGGCCTTGAATGACTCGCACCGTGGTGGACGCACCGTGGATGGTATGGAAAGCGAAAAAAGCGGGAAAAAAATTCGCACCATCTTTATATAGGTCAAATAATAGGGCTGATGTCACATGATTGAGGATCGAACGCCACGTGTCGAAGGGCTTACGTCATCGTCAATTCACGAATTGCCACGTGTAGGGCTGACACAGTCAATGCATGATTGCATTTTGCTCTATAAAAAGGAGGAATATTTTCTTTTCCATGCTTTTCTTCCACGATTTTTTCCAATTGGGTTTCTCCACACTTTGCTTGTGAAGCTCGCTCAATCAATCCATCCCAGCCCTTGTTTCAAGCGCTTGTAAGTTTTTCTCTCTTCCCAGCCCTTGTGCAGCTCGCTCAATCGATCCATTCTAGCCCTTGTTTCAAGCGCTTGTAAGTTTTTCTCTCTTCCTCTTTTCTTTCATTGATTTCGTTCACGGTGCGATATGGCTATTCTCCATGTGTAATCGAATCGACATATCGCTCCGTGGATGGTTGGGTGAATTTTACTGAGATAAGAGATTTCATTCATGGTGTGATATATCTATTCTCCATGTTTTCAAATTGAAATATCGCTCCGTGGACAGGTCTGAAAATTTTATTGATAAGTTCTTATTTCGTTCACCATGCGATATATTTATTCTCCATATTTTTGAATTGCAATATCGCTCTGTGGTGGACGGGTCTGAAAATTTTATTTGTAAGTTCTTGTTTCTTTCACCGTGCGATATATCTATTCTCCATATTTTCGAATTGGAATATCGCTCCGTGGACAGGTCTGAAAAATTTATTTATAAGTTCTTGTTTCGTTCACTATGCAAAAAGAACGTTGGTCCGGATTTGGATTCCCCTTATCGTGCGATGGATGGTGGTTGTGTGACTTGGCTAATTACTCTGCCTTCTCTTTTCTAGTGCTGTAATGGCACGCACAAAATAGACTATCAGGAGAGTTTCAGTGTGCCAGAGACAGATCCAGCCAGATCCAGTGCCGAATCCAGTTCCGGTTCCAGATATTCCAGAGAAAACAAACCGTCAGGACGTCTTAAGTGAACCTATGCTTCTTGATGTCAGGCGGCGCAGGCGGCTGTCAATCTCCTCATCCCCAAAGCTCCTTTCTTGAGGATTGTCAGATCCATAAGTGACAGAATAAAGTGGAAAGGTTACTTTAATGGCAGAGTAGCGCCGTCGCATGTCTTCAAGAGACATGCGAGGACTTCCTTATAGACTTATTAAATGATAGTAACATTTGTGCTGCCCATGCCATGAGGGTCACACTAATGGACAAGGACATGACATTAGTAAGCAAAGTTAGGTATCGGTATGATAAGTTCATGTGACCTCTACCATTCAGAGATAGTAAGGCAGCAAAAATCCTCTCCATTCATCCTACTTTGAAGCGGAACAGGGCTTCTGACAAGGTGGTTATTGAGAAGAGGTGACATCAACAGGTCCATAAGGGCTTAAGAGGCTTGTAAAGGGGGCGGATCTGAAAGGAAAGGAGATATTAGAAGAGAATGCCGATAGGGATGATTTGGCAAAAAACCTTCTAAAGTTGGAGGGAGAGAATAACGACAGACTTAAGACGGTGCCTGGTCAGATTATATGCAATGATCAAACTATATGCAATGGTCAAGGCGGTTCCTGGTCAGACTATATGCAATGGTCAAGGCGGTGCCTGGTCAGATTATATGCAATGTCTCGTACAGCACCGAGAGCAGGAGGATTACCACCATATCGCTCCAACGGATGTCTATATGCTCGTTGAAAAGAATAGAGAGATCAATGACAGTATTGTGCTTACTTGTTTATGGTGTGTACTCTTCTCCTTTTTTTGAATGCTTTCTTATTTTGATTTCTTTTTCCCTTTCCTAATGTTTTTAATTCAATCTATAGGGTACTGTTGAAAGAGATTTTGCCAAACCAAGCAAAGCAAGTATATATTTGTGATCCTTTGGTATCAACTATCCTGATTGACCCGTCAAGGTCTAACGAGGACCTTGCTCCTTATTTCCAGGGAGTTAGTCTGGGTACTTGCTTTGTTGTGCTGCCATATATAGAGAAGTATGTATTTTCTTTGGATTTCAAGCTGTTGATGGAATGTGTTGTCTTTGTATATATCACTGATTTTATGTACCTATGGGTTTGTGTTTTTGTGATGGAAGACACCAATAAGTAAGGTTAGGTGTGGGAGGTATTTCATCATTTTTTGAAATTTTTGTAGCATAATCGAAAGATCGGAGTGTTGGAAGGTGAGTGTTGCCCTTTATGCATGTTACCTATGGGAGAGAAAATGAACTAGAGCCTAGAGTAGGGATCATGTGTAGACAAACCCACTCAACATGAGTGCACTAAATGGTGAAAAGAAAAAAAACCAAAGAATAAAATACCAAATGATGTAAGACCCTAAGTAGAGTCATAAATAGTTGTGAGGGTGATTTCCTAAGCCTCTAAAGAATAGGAGGATGTTGAGATGGCACTTGAACTGTCTCCACTTGATCTCTTTAAGACCTTAGACATTGAAGAAAACATCTTACTTGGGTAGACCTCAACAAAAGCCATTGTTCTTGATAGAAAAAAATATTCTAACTTGGGAATGGTCATGCACCAAAAACAAATAAAGCACCAAGCTCCAAGCTCCAAGCTAGCGTATCTTGGTGTTGTATTTTTTTTTGGTGCATGACCATTCCAAGCTAGCGTAGCTTGGTGCTGTATTTGTTTTTGGTGCATGACCATTCCAAGCTAGAATATTTTTTCCTATCAAGAACAATGGCTTTTGTTGGGGTCTTCCCAAGTAAGATGTCTTCTTCCATGTCGAAGGTCTTAAAGAGATCAAGTGGAGACAGTGCAAGTGCCATCTCAACATCCTCTCCTATTCTTTAGAGGCTTAGGAAATCACCCTCACAACTATTTTTGCCTCTACTTAGGGTCACATCATTTGGCATTGTATTCTTTAGTTTTTTTTCTATTCCCCATTTAGTGCACTCATGTTGAGTGGGTTACCCCTACCTGCAAAGGATTGACATATCCACCAATCTTTGTATCCACTAACCATTCTATTATCGATCATCATGTATACACAGAAATGGGTTAGCACAGGCAAGATTGTATCAACGTGCCTTGTTGTAGAGTTTGAAACTTGGATCTTGTGATTGCTTTGCATAGTAGCTAGTAAGAGTTCAAGAAATGGCATGTAAGGATAGTCATAAGAGCGTATATGCAAGTAAAGGCCTTGAAATGGAGGTGTTTTGTTGCCAGTTTCTTGTATTATGTTGTTAGACAAGTTGGAGTCAAGAGAGTGGATAAGTGAAGCTTCTTGGTGTGTGAGGTAGGCTTGCTTGATAAGTGTGCAAGGCTTGCAAGCTTCACAAGTGTTCTTGGACACGAAAGGGGGTATTCCACTTTGAAACGGTCGCTATTACATGAAGGAATAAGAACAATGATATGGTTTTATTTTTAAGCCTTCACATTGTAAAGACAATGTGGGCCAAGTAGTTATTAGTAGTTATTAACATACAATGTGGGCCAAGTAATTATTAACATACAAGGCCAAGTAAGTGAAGGTCTGTAGATTGGATCTCCTTGGTCCCACTTTTTCTTGACTTCCTCTCATGTTCGCATCTTGACCGACCTCTACATGTTGGTCAATTTTTTTGTGAATCTTGGGCATGGATGGATGGCAGTGGTGGGCATGCATCCCGTTTGCTCATGGAGCGTGTGAAGAGGAAAACCAACCAATGTTTTTTGGGATTGTCACTTTGAATATTTGTAACCCCCCCTAATAAAACCTTGTGACTTTGACTCTTACTCCTCTTGTAGGGCAAGTAGTTCAAGGGAGAATCCACCTCTGTGTGAGGTATCTATTGTATCACTATTGGGTGTCAAATTTGCTCAAGCTAGCTAAGTGTTTTAAGTGAATGTAAGTATGTGAGTCAACACGTTAAGCCATAAATGCTTTGCACACTAAACTCACTACCTTGTTTTGTATTATTGTTCTTACTCGCTTCTTCCATTTCAAACAATTTGATGGATCTATGAGCATTGCTTCTTGGGAATCCATCCAAGAAGTTGTAGGTACTCGTGCAACTCTTTCTAGCACATGCTTTGTAGTAGGGGTTAGTGATCTGAAATTGTGGATGTACTCACATTATTTTTCTTTCTTGTTTGGTACTGTCACTATCGATGATACCATTTACTATGGGTTTTTGTTTACTTTTTTGGCACCATTACTATGGGTGATACCGATTGGAGTGCTCAATTACTTTCATTGATAAGCTTTTGTAAACTTCTTTTTCATCCATTGTAATTATTTAGGGTTTATAGGATAAGGTTGTTTCTTCACTAGTTTTGTTCCATTTATGGTAGAGACTGTACATCATTACTTCTAGCAGAACTCTCTTTATGCTAGGATACTTTTAGGTGAAATGATATTGGAGTTCACATAGTAATTTTAAAAGACATTTTTTAGCTTTTGGCTTTAAATCCTCAACAATGTAAGTATGGAGTCTTCAAAGTTTTGTGTAACGTTTACTTGTTTATACCTTGGTTGGATCATCAAACAGTATTAGATTTCTCAACATGTGTGTTAATCATTGATTGTTAAAAATATAAACCATTTTGGAACTTGTAAATGCACCTCCACTTTTGAGCTTGCTTGTCCTTGAGTTTTTCTTCATAAAGAGTTATGCTATGCCAAGCATATGTAAGGTTACAATTTACCTCTGAGCCAAATTGTCATTGTAGATTTTGAAGGTTTGTAAATTTTTACCAAAAGATGCATCCATCTCTTAAGAGTTCTCATGTCTAAGAATTGGTACGTATGTTGACTTAATAAGGTTATCTTTTTGGGATGTGTTGAGATGTTCGACATGTATTTATTGAAGATTATGGTTATGGTTATGGTTATGGTTATGGTTATGGTTATGGTGTTAAGCTTTTCTTGAGAAGTTCTTTGCTCATTGAATGGGTTTCTTTTGTAGGTTTACCTTGAAAGTTTGGTCCTTCTTTTTAAGATATGTTTGGTTAGTTTAGTAATCAAGGATTAGCCTTATAATCTCAAGTACCAATATTGTTTAGTGTTACATGATGTAGTTGTTAAACAATATTTGGTTAACATAGTTTCCTTCTTAATTAATTTTAAGCTCTTTGTAGGTATGTGCAAGGTCAATGGTCATCCAAGCAATGAGCCAACATCATGGTTATGCTTACATCCCATTAAGAGATATGCTTGGATGGTTGACATTGAGGAGGTTAGTTGCAAGTGCATGTGTTCGTGCATGCCGTGAGGTGCAAGATGATGTGAAAAACAATGAAATATATATATCAACAATGAGGCTTAGTGTGCAAGTGCTTGAGATATCAATGCCTATTTTTGGGAATGTGTCTACTAATGCAAAGACCATGTACATATTGTAGGTGTCATATTGAAGGTATCATGCATGGGCATCATAGGCATTGGACTAAAGGTGTCTGCCATTAAAATTCTTCATTCTGAGTTGCATCTTTGTGGAAGTGAGTGGTGTAGGTTCATTAAATATGGAAAGGTTTAGATGGACCCTTTTTCTTCCATGCAGAAGAATTCATGACAAGACCACCTTCTTTTGATTGGCATGAACTTGAGGTTGATGTGGATTTCTCTAGTTGTTGCACTAGGGTTGTATTCTTGTATGACCTACTATTGTGTAGTCCTGGTAGAGATAGGGTTTTCGGCACTCGGGTTGTACTCCTATATGACCTACTATTATGTAGTCCTGGTAGAGATAGGGTTTGCGGCACTCGGGTTGTACTCCTATATGACCTACTATTGTGTACTCCCATGGATTGACAAATTTTTAGCCTCCTTTGCCATAAGCAATTTATCCTCATCAGATCTCATCCACTCGCATCTACCCATATCCACATCTCATCACATCACATTCATTCACATATCATCCATTCAGACCACATCACATTTACTCATATCTCATCCATTCAGACCACATCACATTCACTCACATCACATCTCATTCATTCATATCCATCACATTCACTTTTATTCATATCCATCACATTCATTCTCCACCATTATATCACATCACTTATATCCACATCATATCTCATTCATACACATCTCATCTCATTCATCCACATCCATCCAATCGTTCACATGTACTACTACTCACATCTATCCATACATTCATATCTATCACTTCACATCCACATATATTCATGTCACATCTCATCTCTTTATATCACATCACATCTCATCCATTCATTCACATTTATCTGATTCACATCACATCTCATCACATCTATTCACCTCACATCTCATCACCTCTATTCACATCACATCCATCCATCCATTCATTCCCATCTATCTGATTCACATCACATCACATCTATTCACCTCACATTCTCATCTATCTGATTCACATCACATCTATTCACCTCACATTCTCATCATCTCTATTCACATCACATCCATCCATCCATTCATTCCCATCTACCTGATTCACATCACATCTCACATCTATTCACCTCACATCTCATCACCTCTATTCACCTCACATCTCATCACCTCTATTCACATCACATCTATTCACCTCACATTCTCATCATCTCTATTCACATCACATTCATCCATTCATTCATTCCCATCTATTTGATTCACATTTATCTGATTCACATCACATCTCACATCTATTCACCTCACATCTCATCACCTCTATTCACATCACATCACATCTATTTACCTCTCATCTCATCACCTCTATTCACATCTATTTACCTCTCATCTCATCACCTCTATTCACATCACACCCATCCATCCATTCATTCACATCTAATCTAATTCACATCACATCTATTTACCTCTCATCTCATCACCTCTATTCACATCACACCCATCCATCCATTCATTCACATCTAATCTAATTCACATCACATCCATTCACATCTATTTACCTCACATCTCATCACCTCTATTCACATCACATCACATCTATTTACCTCACATCTCAGCACCTCTATTCACATCACACCCATCCATCCATTCATTCACATCTATCTAATTCACATCACATCCATCCATCCGATCATCATCTATCCAATCACATCCATCCATCCAATCATCATCTATTTGATTCACATCTTATCTCATCACATCAATCCATCCATTCTTCTCATCTATCTAATTCCCATCACATCTCATCACATCTATTCACCTCTTTTTCTCTCATCACTTCTATTCACATCACATCACATCCATCCATCCATTCGCATCTATCTTATTCACATCACATTCTCATCATCTCTATTCATATCACATCCATCCATTCAATCATCATCTCTATTCATATCACATCCATCCATTCAATCATCATCTGATTCACATCTTATCTCATCACATCTATTCGCCTCATATTCTCATCACTTCTATTCACAGAATTTAAACATAGAATTTAAGAGGATTCTAATTTTTGATATAAAGATTCTTTACACATCTATTTATGCATGATTAAATTTTAAGGAAAATAACACTTTTGAAATAAAATTAAATCCTTTATGCATCTTCTTATGCATAAATTCAATTTTAATGAGAATAACTCTTTTGAAATAAAAATAAATCTTTTATGCATATTTCTATGCATAAATTCAATTTTAATGAGAATGACACTTTTAAAATAAAAATAAATCTTTTATGCATCTTCATATGCATAAATTCAATTTTAATGAGAATGACACTTTTGAAATAAAAATAATTCTTTTATGCATCTTCCTATGCATAAATTCAATTTTAATGAGAATGACACTTTTGAAATAAAAATAATTCTTTTATGCATCTTCCTATGCATAAATTCAATTTTAATGAAAATAAAACTTTTGATATAAAAATAAATATTTTAGAATGCACAAACGGAGGGAATTAATCTTTTAGAATAACCTAATGATAAACTTTAGTTCCACAAAATTTAAGAAAATTTTGCCATAACCTCCTTTGTATGGCTGACCATTTCTCAATTTTATCATTCAATTTATGACTTGAATTAATCCAATTTGAATTCTAATATCTCTAATCTACTCCATTTTCTAAAAATTAAACGAGTAAACAATGAAAAGAGTTTAATCAATTTTTTAATTAAACTTTCTAGGATTGAGAAGAGTGTTAAATGGCTCAGGACAGAAGCAGAGTAACAGTGCATAAAAACCATTAAGCTTTTACAAAGGGGGGAGGCTTCTATTTATAGGAAAAAGTGAGCCTCTAACCAAGCAAATTGATTCTAGAATTTTCTAGATCAGTCTGGTCACTTTTTGACCATTTTTAGGTCAGTTTAGCTTACTTTTTGGATCTAGTTGAAACACGAGAGAGGAGAGATGAAAATATCTCATTATTTGTGAGTTTAGAACTCATCCACACATGTGAAATAGGTGCCTCCTTCATGAGGGGAATTCCCCACATTGAGGTGTCAAAAATGCATCATTTCCTCTAAATATCTCTTCTTTTTTAACGAATAAACCTTGTCCTTAGTCAACTCTTCATCTTATGTGAGTATTTACTCATTTTTGGGGGATTTTCTTTTATTCTTCAATTTATTTCCTCCCTACATTTGGATTAATCTTATTGGTCCATAGGAACCTTAATCCAAAATTTTTAAAAAATCTGGACCCTCAGGATAAGGTCCTTTTTACCTATTTTCAATTAATTTCAATTGCACATTGGAAAGTTCTTTTTGAATTTCTATTTGAGAAAAATTTAGTTTAATAAGAACGGATATTTTTCCATCCAAAGATATCTAAAAATTGAGTTATCTCTCTCTAGAATATTTTCTCTCTCTAGGCCAAAACAGGTAGAAACAAGATCTTTTATTATTCTGAAAAGGGGATTGATTACAGGGGAAGAAACTGGACATCTTGAGGGGATGGGGTGGAATCTTACAACTCCTCTACCATGTTTGAAGGAAAAATATCTGCAAACAAGAAATAAGTTGACTTAGATTGAAACATCTCTGTCAGAAAATCTCACATGCCCCTTTCTACCTGCGATACTTACAATTGTATGGAAATCAAGTTTGTTGGCGAAGATGGATATCTCGTGCTGTGTAAACATGTTGTACCGTGGCCACTAGTTTTCCATTACATGCCTTCTTGAAGCCTTGTAAACGACCTTTCCAATGGTGCTCCAGTACATTTCGTCGTTAAACTCGGTGAGGCCTAATTGCAGCAGGCTGTAGATAAACCCAAGCGCTCTTACGAAATGCCTCTCCCACCCAAGCACCATCATCGTCCTTCTTGTTGTGCAAGGATATCTCCTCAATCTCGTCTTTTGGTCTTCTTGGTGTGGCCATATCTTCTTGGAAGCTAGAGTAGAAAGGTAATGTTTAGAGTAAAAAGGAAAGAGATGTGCAAACTAGGGTTTTACGGGAGCCTTGAAGATGAAAGAGATGGAGCTTCGAGAAGGGAGGGAGATTAAGATGGAGGATAAAGTTTAGGGTTTCGGGCTTTGATGGTTTCATTAGGGTTGGGCAAATGAGATAGAGATGGAAGAGAAAGGGAGGAAGAGTTTAATTTGGATGTTCAAGAGGGAAAGCGGACTTGAAAATGAAATTTTTGATTAAAATGAAATTTGAGATGGGTTTTTGGGGGGGAATGTGAGTTTTGGGGAGATCTCAAAATTTTCACAATTTTAAGGATTTTTTGAGCCACAAAAAATGGTGGGACCATACCTACCCTAAACCCCCTACTTTTTAAAAGGGACAAGTGTAATTATTAGTACTGAAAGCCTAGTCCCCCTCCCTATAGCCTAGTCTCCCTCCCTATATTCAAAGGAGACCAAATGTGCACAATCCTCTATTTCTATTGGTCCGTTGCTTATTACTTTCATTAGTAAAAGGCCCAAAATATGTCCAAATGCCCCCTAATGCCATGGAAACATGCATTAATAGAAGGTGTAGTGCCCCAAGCAAAACCATCCACCTCCATAACACATATGGACTCCATCATCTCATGCACATCAATATCTCTTGAAGACGACTCCAAGTCAACCCCAAGAAAAGATAAGTCATTCCAAGAAACTCGATGCCAATCCACATGTGCTTGTTGCCCCCAACAATGCATCATAAAACCAAGTGTGAAGAGCCTTTGAAGAAGGTGAAAGAGGCTCCTTCACACAACCATCAATGAGTTGTAAATTTCATTTGGCTCATAATGGGCCGCTACATCAACAGATATGGATGTTTCCATCATAGGAAAAAGATCTATGCATGTCAAAAACACAATCGTCACATGAGATAATATCCAAAACTTCTTGCACTTGAGTGTATGGTTTGCTTTTTAAAAATTTTAGCAAGTATGTTAACCCTAAGGATACCCTCAAATAACTCACAAAGACCCACATAATCATAGTCCATGCAATGACGAAAAGGTTGAGTAAGCGGGTAACCTCTTTTATCATTTTGATATCCAAATCTTTCAACATGAATTGAAGCATTCCGTCCCCACTCAAGCATGAAGTATAGCCAACAATGGGTACTACCAACTCAATCATTTCTATCTTGCTTAGTTCAACAAACTTGCCCTTGTGATTGACACTTTGGGTATGCATGTGGACAAGTCCCATCAACACCATGATCTCATCAAGACCAATGTCCTCATCAATTTGCACAATACTTTGAGATACTTGCATGAAATCTTTGTCTAATCTTTACACAAAACCCTCTATAATTTCCTTCTCTTTTATGTTGGGAACAAAGAAGGAAGGGTACCAATATCTCTCCATATAGCTAGATAGAGAGTCCTCATGTGAGAATACCATATAGCTAGATAGAGAGTCCTCATGTGAGAATACCATGCATCGATATCTAAAGAACTTTTGGTCATGGGTGGTCACAATGTATTGCACAACATCATATGCCAGATTCTGCCAACCCCAATCACACTTGTGCATTTCCTTCAACCACTAAGATCTAGCTCTTCCTTTGAGATGAGAAGTCACTTTCTTCATTTTGGCAAGCTCGCTCCACAAGAAAAGGCATAAAAATAGGCATCCTAATTATGAATCCAATTCTTGAGTCCAATGCAAGTGACTCCTTCACCATCAAATGCAAATAATCTTTGTGCAAATGACTCTCCTCTTTTGAACCATAAACTACTCACGTGAGTAGATACCATATACTCAAGAAAAGCATGCACTTTCATTGATACCAACAATATTTGTGCAAATGACCCTCCTCTTTTGAACCATAAACTATTCACTTGAGTAGATACCATATACTCAAGAAAAGCTTGCACTTTCATTGATTCCAACAACCTTGTATGCAAAAGTCCATACATCATGGAAAATCTAAATCTTGCTTTTGCATCATAATGTTCCATAATCCTCATGTCTTCAAAACCATATTGTCCTTTGTCTTTACTCTCAATTGATAAAGGCCTTTGATAGGCATTTCCATCCATTGCCTTTGAAAATGGAAAGTCTCCGGCGGTTAGCCTTACTTGAGAGAAGCCTTGTCCTTGTACATCATATATACTTGAAGAAGGTTGCTTGGTAAAAACATTGCTTCTTGCTTGTATGTCATCAAAATCCCCTTCATCACTACTTCCACATTAATTGAGTTTGTAAGATCACTCTCGATTGGGTTCTGATCACCATTGCTAAGAGTAACCTCATAGGAAGAATTATAGCCAACTTAATTCTTGTAGGCATAAGAATCAAAATCCATACCTCCCGTATGCCCTTGATGATCATACTCATAGCCTTCATCACATTGATCATTATCTATGCATGTTGAATCTTCATGATTGTCTCTAGCCCCATCGAAAGTATCCTTTTCAATGTAATCTTCCTCATCTGTGTGGTACAACTTCCATTGAAAATATTATCATCGGTACTATAATCATCTTCATCCCCATAATAGCTTTCATCATCCTCACTATCATAGTTATCCAAATAGTGTACCGGACCCAAAATCACTCAACTATGCCCCCAGTACAAGATTTGATCTAACTTTTGATTCCAAAATCCGATTGATGAGATGAGAATAAAATCTTGTCGTGAAGCTTATGGGATAAGTATTGAAGCCCAATGATTTCTTTCAAAATGGCCCTAAACCCTCTTGACTAAATTAGGGTTTAGCACTCTGCTCAATGTGATCAAAAACTATAAAAACATCAAATAGGCCGTATTTTGCTCAAACAAACTCCAAATTTGATGATCGTTAGTTTGTCACATCCGCAATGAAGAGAAGAAAGCATATACCACCCTGGATCCCACTTTGGATGTGTGATGTAGCTCTCTGTTTTAGAGTTTTTGAAGTACTGGGGTGAAAATGAAAAATTATCTATAAGATGATCAAAACTCAATCGATTTTGATGATCTATAGCTTGTTGGAACTATCTTAGCAAGTATTATCATCCCCCAAGTCAAAGTGAAAGTCGACTTTATTTTGACTTTTATCAAAAAGTCAACTATGTCACTTTGACCTAGCAAATGAAATCGGAATCAAAGAGTTAAGGGCTTGATTGGAAGGTCTAATGAAGTACTAACAAGATATGTAAAGACCCATTCGACATAATCTAGGGTTTATGATTGAATTAGGGTTTGATGATTGAATTAGGGTTTTGATGATTGCTAGAAAACCTTAATTTTACCCCCCAAACGATGTTAGAATCAAGATCTTTAAAGCTTGATGCGAAGTACTTATGGAGTATTACAAGAGGGTTTAGGCTGCAGGTATGCAAGGAAATTTTTAGAAATTTTGGCATGACCTTTGGACAATTGCTACTATCGAAACTCAATCCAAAATGTGATCACAAATGATGCCCAAGCAAAGGCAATATGCATATACAATTTCAATATTTTTCCCTTTGGACAATTGCTATTGAAAACCAATCCAAAATGTGATCACAAATGATGCCCAAGCATAGGCATATACCAAAAAATTACAATCTTTTCCCCTTTGCTTGTGCCATTGCTTTGCTCTAAATGCAATCACCAACAAGATGATTATCGATGCCATTTTACTTGTGCCATTGCTTTGCTCTAAATGCAATCACCAACAAGATGATTATCGATGCCATTTTGCTTGTGCCATTTCTTTTCTCTAAATGCAATTACCAATAAGATGATTGTCGATGAAGCGCGTTGAAGCTTGCCGATCTCCCGACCAGGCTCTTCCAACCCCTTTACCCAAGTTTACAATCCAAGGGCAAAGGTTTGAGCCAAGTCTTCACCACCAATACCTAATCCCTCACTGTATCGCTTTATCACGGTACTCATGGCATGGTGAGTTCAAGCCATGCTCCCCCCAATGTCTCCTCCAAATACCGGGGTACCCTTACACATCACTAGGAGCTAGAAATGAGAAGTGTAGTACAATGTGATGTGGAGGGTGATCGAAACTCAAATAGATGGTGAGATCACTTACAAATGGCATTTATAGATGCATGCCAATTCATTCTATCACATTACAAGAATCTAATTTCGGGGACGAGGCTCATAAGAATCGTTACCATCAAGCATGGAACTCCATGTTCATAGACATGTCAAAAGCATGCATTCAACACCTCCATGTACATGCATATTTGAGCATTCATATGTTAATTCATGTTTCAATCATGTATAATAGCTCCCATCAATAAAGCAATCACATCCAAGTATGTGATTATGGCACTCAAGAGTATGATTGGAGAATGTACTTCCAACATACGCCATTCAAATGGAATAAGGATGGCCATGAATATCATAAATGCATCCAAATGGAACAAGGAAGCAAGAACCCCAAATTTTTTCTCTAAGATTTTCTCAATTGCTCATATAAGAACTTGTCATTGTAATTAGGTTCTCTTGATGAAAACCCCCAATTCTTGAGCCATGTGATTAATACCATTGTATTCATGAGTTAATAGGCAGCATTAAGGAATATGTGCAACCCTAGGGCTTCCCATGCATCAAGGAAAAGCTAAGAATGACTAATCTTGGAATTATCCAAACATATGATGATTAGAACATGTAATGTGCATTAATGGCTTGATAGAAAAGCAATTGTATCAAGGTGAATAGAAGACAACTCTATCCAAAACATAGCTTACTCCATGATGCTTAGGGTTTGACAAAATACCACCATGCTCCAAGGCAGATTTGTGCAGCAGCCATAAAGGTGGATTGAAACGCCAAAATCCCTAGCGAATTGGAACCATTGCAACCTCTTGAGTGACAACAAGAGTATGTAACACAAAAAGGCCCTAATTATGGATGCTATGGTTGCAAGAACCTATTGGAACACCAAAATCCCCTGATTATGGCTGCTATGGTTGTAAGAACCCATTGGAACACGACATGCACAGATGAACTGTTCATGCATCTCCATGGAAGATTAAAAAAACATCAAGGAAGTCGTATTGCAGCATTAATCCATCAATTCTTTGCTATTGACCTCCCAAAATCCATTCCAAGGATCATCCAAGCTTCAATGTGTGTCCACAATGCTCCAAGAAGTGAAGAAAAATGTGGGCATCCTCACAAGCATAAATTCATCATGGAAATCATCATTGTTAAGCTCTTTGTGAAGCTTATTCCCTCCCAAATCAAAGCCCTAAGGTATGGCAAGGCTGGAGTCAAAGATTGAAGCGCCACATCACTCCAAAATCAAGCAAGAGAGAAGAAGAAAGGGAAAAATATTTTGGATTAGCAGTAATCTTGATTAGTAATTTTCCCCCCGATTTTGGTCCTATTTTTTTAAAACTTTGGAGTGGCTCCCCCAAAATTTAATCCCCATCAAACCCATGGCCCCAAAAGCTTAGGAAATGAATCAAGAAGAGAAAATTTACTCATTCAAGGTCACCATGTCCATCTTCTTGATCAAGAAAATCAAGAAAATCAAGAAAATTAAAGAAAATGCATAAAATTCAAGAAAAAATGGATCAAAATAATAGCTTTGATACCACTGCAAGAAGGAGGCCAACTCATTACATGGCGTAGACATAAATTAGATTTTATTTTTAATTCAAAAGAGTTATTTTCATCAATTTTGATTTTATGCATAAATTAGATGCATAAGAGAACTTTTTTTATTCTAAAAGTGTAATTACTACTAAATTGGATTTATGCATAAATAGATGCATAAAGAATTTTATTTTTAATTCAAAAGAGTTATTTTCATCAATTTTGATTTTATGTATAAATTAGATGCATAAGAGAAATTCTTTTATTCTAAAAGTGTAGTTCCTACTAAATTGGATTTATGCATAAATAGATGCATAAAGAATTTTATTTTTAATTCAAAAGAGTTATTTTTATCAATTTTTACTTTATGCATAAATAGATGCATAAAGAATTTTATTTTTAATTCAAAAGAGTTATTTTCATCAATCTTGATTTTATGCATAAATTAGATGCATAAGAGAAATTGTTTTATTCTAAAAGCGTAATTCCTACTAAATTGGATTTATGCATAAATAGATGCATAAAGAATTTTATTTTTAATTCAAAAGAGTTATTTTCATCAATTTTGATTTTATGCATAGAAAGATGCATAAAAGATTTATTTTTATTTCGAAAGTATTATTTTCATTGAAATTGAATTTATGCATAGATAGATGCATAAAAGATTTATTTTTATTTTGAAAATGTTATTCTCATTAAAATGGAATTTATGCATAGTAAAATGCATAAAAGGTTTATTTTTAATTCGAAAGTGTTATTTTCCCTAAAATTGAATTTATGTCTAAAAGATGCAAAAAAGGATTTTTATAAAAGTGTTATTTCTACTAAAGTTGTCTTTGTGCCTAATTAGATGCGTAAAGAATCTTTATATCAAAAAATTAAAATTTTGTTACATTCTATAAATAGATGTGATGAGATGTGATAGGAATCAGATAGATGTAAATGGATGGATGGAAGTGATATGAATCAGATAAATGAAAATGGATGAATGGATGATGTGGTTTGATGTGTGAATGATGTGGATTGATGTAGATGGATGAATGGATGATGTGGTTTGATGTGTGAATGATGTGGATCGATGTAGATGGATGAATGGATGATGTGGTTTGATATGTGAATGATGTGAATTGATGTAGATGGATGAATGGATGATGTGGTTTGATGTGTGAATGATGTGGGTTGATGTAGATGGATGAATGGATGATGTGGATGTATGAATGTGGATGTGGATGTGGATGTGGATGTGGATGTGGATGTATAGATGTATGGATGTGGATGTGGATGTGGATGTATAAATGTGGATGTGAAAATGGATGTATGGATGTGGATGTATGGATGTATAGATGTGGCTGTATGAATGTGGATGTGGATGTGGATGTGGATGTATGGATGTATGGATGTATGGATGTATGGATGTATGGATGTGGATGTGGATGTGGATGTATGAATGTGATGTGGATGTATGAATGTGGATGTGAAAATGGATGTAGGGATGTAGATATGGATGTGGATGTGGATGTAGATGTATGAATGTGGATGTGGATGTGGATGTGGATGTATGGATGTGGATGTGGATGTATGAATGTGGATGTGGATGTGGATGTGGATGTGGATGTGGATGTGGATGTATGGATGTATGAATGTGGATGTGGATGTATGGATGTGGATGTGGATGTATGAATGTGGATGTGAAAATGGATGTATGGATGTAGATGTGGATGTGGATGTGGATGTATGGATGTAGATATGGATGTGAAAATGGATGTATGGATGTAGATATGGATGTGGATGTATGGATGTATGGATGTGGAGAGAGAGAGAGAGAGAGAGAGAGAGAGAGAGTGTGTGTGTGTGTGTGTGTGAGGGTTAGGCTAGGTTGTTGGGCTGGGCTAGGATAGGAGGAGGAAGGATGAGGGGAGAAGAGAGAGAGAGAGAGGAGAGAGAGAGAGAGAGAGAAGAGAGAGAGAGAGAGAGAGAGAGAGAGAGAGAGAGAGAGAGTGTGTGTGTGTGTGTGTGTGTGTGTGTGTGTGTGTGTGAGTGAGTGAGGGTTAGGCTAGGTTGGGCTGGGCTAGGCTAGGAGGAGGGAGGATGAGGGGAGAAGAGAGAGAGGACAAGGGTAATAGAGAGAGAGTGAGGACTGGGCTAGGCTACAAGGAGGGAGGATGAGGGGAAATGAGAGAAAGAACAAGGGTAATAGAGAGAAAGTGAATGCCAAAAAAAGCTCGCTCAAAACTAATCCCCTCAATAACAAGGAAATTATTATGCTTAAAAATCCCCATTATGTTGAGGAGTATACATGCATATTAACTTTATAAGGATATGGCACAATGAAAAGATAGATAGAAAAACAAAGTACAATAGACAATGCAATAGATAGAGAATGGAGATAATTTTAAAATTCTAAGATAGGTACAATGTGATGGTGCTATATCTACCAATGCGCTCTTAAGAAGAAGATGGCGATCTAAACAAACTCTAGATGGAGGATGTACTAAGTGTAGAGGGTGTCAAAACTCACAAGCATTGGATGCCCTAGCTTGTGATAACTATGTCCATATATATTGTTGTAGGTTGTGTGATAGATGTGTATACAATGCAGGCAGTTACATGACATAGACATGATCACATCACTCTTAGAACATGGCCAGCCACCACCCATACCGTTAGGCTAGGGGCTCCTACCCCCCCAAGGTTGTGTTGGGCCATGGCTCTGCCCTAGGCTCCAGCTAACGCTCGAACCCCTAACCATCTTCTAAGCATCAATTGGTCACAATAACAAACCCCACCATCTAAGTTGTGATTCCCACCAAAGACACGTGCACTTATGGCTTCTCTTGATAATGGGGTCCTTTACAAATGTGCACCAAACATGGATGTCAGACACAGCCAAGTCAGCTAGTCTTTCCAAAGAGCCTTGGTGAATATGTTGGTGCAGTTCTCACTCATTGAATAGTACTCGAGCTCCACTATCTCATCCTCAATCAGCTCTCGCATATAATGATATTGAATCTCAATGTGCTTCATTGGAGCATGAAACATCGGGTTCTTGGCAATAGCCATGCAACTCTGGTTGTTAGATTGCAAGGCTATAACCCCACTAATCTAAAATCCCATGTCCACTAAAATCCTCCTCAGCCATACTTCTTCACAAGTAGCCAAACAAGATGCCTTGTACTCAGGTTTTGTAGGAGAAAGTGCCAATGTAGGCTGGTCCAAGAGAAAGCACTAGAACCAAGCAAAAAACAATATCCTAAAATTGATTTCCTAGAATCACAATCTCTTGCCCAATCTAAATCGTAGTAACCCATAAGAGTGTCACCTACATTGTAAGTGATGCCATACTCAAGAGTACCTCTAATGTACCTAAGTACGTGCATTCCTTGCTTCCAATGAATCTCCCATGGCTTGTTGGAAAATTTCTCAAAACACCAACTGTGAAGCTGAAACGAGAAATCACAGACCTCGAGAAACGCACACAAAAATGAAATACAAAAAACTGGAGAGAAACACCAGATTGGGTCCTAACTGCCCCCTAAGCGTGTGCCAAAAGCATCCTCGCTTGAGTATTTATATATTTTATTACTTCAAAAATAGCTTACATGGCTATTTTATCCTTTGCTTGCTCCACATACTTTTCTTTTACAAAAATTTGATAATAAATATTTGAAAAATCTCACTCCCATTGATAGAAGATGATATCAAGTCAGTGTTAATGAGAAAAATTAAACTCCCCACTAGCTTCATGTACTTCCTAATGTCTACTAATGGTAAGGAATTTTTTGCAGAAAGCTTCACGTTCACCTCCATAGGAATTGATACAGCTTTGCAACCAGTTATCCCAAATTCTATGAGAACCTCCATAGGCATTAACACGGGTTTGTAGTTAGGCATCCCAAATGCTATGAGAATCTACCAAGCTGACTTCTGCTATAATATGAAGATCTTGCTTGACCACTGCCAAACCTCAATCCTCCCCAAACAAAAATGCATAAAACCCAAGTCTGTTATCTCAAACTCATGGCTCAGCATATCCATTATTTGATGGATGATTTTTTCATCGTCACCTATGACGTTTAAGCCATCTACATATAGGACAACCTAAGCAATCTTGCCATGCCTTTTCAGAATATAGAAATTAGTATCAAAAGCACTTCTAATAAACCCAATCTTTTTGAAAAATTGGTCTATCCTGTGACGCCATGCCCTTGGGGCTTGTTTCAACCTGTACAATGCCTTCTTCAGCCTACAAACTTTGTTTTCTGATCTGGGCATCTCAAAACCTAGTGGTTGAGCTACATATACCTCCGCCTTAAGATGTGTCTATTCAAAAATGTTGATTTGACATCCATGTGAAAAACTAGCCACACTATTTATGAGTAACCAAGGCAGGTACCACCCTGAGAGTTGTCATGCCACCTATGGGAGTAGAGGTTTCAGCAAAGTTGAAACCCTTTACTTGTGAAAATCCTTGTGTAACCAACCTAGATTTGTATTTTTCTAGTGATGAGCAATTAGCCTAATGCTTAGCTTTTCAAACCCATTTGGTATGAATTACCTTTTTGTTTGGTCGTCGGTCAAGGTGTTGTTCTTTATAATGATGTCATACTCAAACTGCATCACGGATTTTCGCTTTGGATGTGCTAAGGCTCCTATGATTTTTTCATCGTCACCTATGACGTTTAAGCCCATTGTCAACATGGGCTTCGTCCAAAAGGTAGTTGGCTCCTTCACTGTTCCCATTATCAAGCCCATGTTGACAATGAAATCGAATGCTTTTCTCTATTTCTCTATTTCTCTATTCTCCTTAATTTGTGAGGTCCATGTGTTGAAGATTCTGGCATCTTAGGTACTGGGTTGCACTCATCAAAGAGCTAATGTGTCCACTTTGGAAGTGGCTTTCTGTGTGGTGTTAATAGCAGTAGGCTAGTTTGGTGTTAATAGCAGTAGGCTAGTTTGGTGTGTGTGAGTCTTCATCCTTTGAAAACTCCTCTTCCTTAATTGGAAATCTCGTTGGTGGGTTGGGCTCATGGTGGATTATTTCTCCATCTAATGATAGAGTGGATGGACTTGTCTCCTCCATTGAGTGTGGTTGTTCCATAAGCACTACATCTTGGCTGGTGATTATCTTCTTCACCTCTGGATCATAAAATCAATAATCCTTTGACTCTTAACTCTATCCAAGAAAAATACACTTCTTACTCTTGCCATCAAGCTTCTTCCTATATGCATCTGGTATATGCACATAACATTCACATCTAAATTTTTTGAAATGAGACACTAAAGGTTTCTTACCAGAGTAGGCCTCTTATGATGTGATACCTTTGAGTGTCTTTGTGTAACGCTGATTGAGGATGTAAACTATTGTGCTTACTACTTTAGTCGATAAAGCTTCTAGTAACCCTTTCCCTTTTCGCATGCATCGAGCCATCTCCACAATGGGTTTGATTACGACGTTCTTCTACAACACTATTTTGTTGAGACGTTGTTAGGAGATTTTTGAGTGTGGTTTTCTGACATATGTACATATAGATGCATGTTCATATAGCACTAGGATGCCCAATACTCCACCCACCACACTGAAGTGGCGATGAAGCCTTTTTAGCATTGGATGATGAGTTTGATGCAGATAACCATTTTTCTTCTCTTTCTATCCTTTCATATCTCCCTTTGAGCCATGATGATGCCCATGTCATGATGCTATAGTAAGTCTTTATATGCAACACCAAAGCAAGCGTAAGCGGTTGGTGATCAATGTGGGGAGGTGTCCTTTGATACTATGTGGGGAGGTGTCCTTTGATACTATGTGTGCTTGTGGGAGTTTGGCTTTGCCAGGAAAATGGAGGACGTAATTGATGTATGGATTCCTTCATGCATGGGGAGGTAGATGGTATCAAACCATTTTGGTCATGCATAGGTGGCAAAATTGAAAACATCAACTTCTAAAGAAGGTTTAAACTCAAAGATTTCAACGTGGAGGCAGGCATGGTGGTTGCCAAACGAGTAGCAAGGATTCAAGACTTGCCCAATATCGCCAATAGACATCTTTGGAGCTCTAACAGTATAAAAGGAGAGGTGTTGGCAATGACAGAGGGCGGGTTCTTTGTGATTGTTTTGCCGCTAGTTCTCTGAGGCTGGTGATGCCAGAAAGAGTTTTTATGTGTGATAGGGTGATAATGAACATGTTGATGCCTACATCAAGAAGTTATCCTTGCTCTGGGAAAGATTGTGCAAAGCTTTAGGACCTGAGCAGCCACCCCCTGACATGATGAAGAAGGGTAGATTTATTGTGGGCCTCAAGGGCACTATACGTTGGAGGGTGGAGCTAAAAAAGCCTAAGTCTTTCGAAGATGCTATGGAGGTTGCAAGAAGTAAGGGCAGGAAGGTGCAACGGCGGATGAGCGAGCTGGGGATGTATTCATCTATTATGAGGCCAGATGTGAAGTGAGTTGAATTGCTTCCAGCAAGGATACCCAGGGAAATAGTCCACAATACTGATTCATCAATTGTCCACACCATGCCTCAAATAATGCCAGCATTATCAGCAGCCACTACCATAGATGATGGACTAAGGCATGACATCCGACAAATGGTTGATCTAATGAAGAATCTTAACCTAAATCTTATGAGTAATACAGGTGGTGGACAAGGACGAGGAAGAGGTTTTTACCAAGCCAATGGTGAAGGCCAGGCAGGAAATGTGGAGGCCGTGGATATGGCAGGGGATGCAGATTTATACCCACATGTTACAATTGTGGAGAACTGGGACATCTAAGCCCTTACTGCTCTGCTGCGACAAACCGCCAAGAATGGGAGGTGACATGTATCCTCTACCTTCACAGTTGCCTAATAGATCAAATGATTATGGTATTGAAATTAAAGGTGAAGCAGGTCCTAGTGGGTTAACTAATGAAGAAAAAGGGAAAACTAAGGTAGTGAATGCGGTGGCCTTAGAAAGAACAAAGAAGCAGGAAGAAGTGGTGGTAATGCCAATAGGGAAGAGGACAATTGAAGAGAGGGAAGGAAGAGGTGTTGCAGGGTCTAGCAAGAAAAAAGGGAAGGTTCATGAAGGAGAGGACGCCAAAGCCAAAAGAAAGAGAAGGCCTCATAGAAAATTCCAAGTCTCTGATTTTCCATTGGGGGATGACCAATCAAGCTATAACTTGAAGTCTGACATCATCGACAAAAAGGTAAATGTGACTTTTGGACAATTGATTGAAATGGTGCCCAAACTAAGGAAGCAATGGAAGAGTCTTGTTAATCCGATTGAAGAAAAGCTAGAGAAGGGATCAGTGAAGGTTCTCTCTATTGAAGAACTTCTAGATATTTGCCCAGTTGTAGATGTTTGGCATAAAGGAAAAAGTATGGGGCATGCTTATGTAGATGGTGGTGCTCAAATATGTGTCATTAGTCACTCTTGTGTGGAGCAGCTTGGTCTTACTGTTTCAGGTGTTTCAGGTTTTCGTATACGTTTGGCCAACCATCAAAAGGTCAAGTGTTTAGGCTTAGTTAAAGCCCTTAAAGTGGAGATCTATGATGTTAAAACAATTGTGGATTTTCATGTTATGCCAGCAGAGCAGGGTTAGGAGCCTATCCAATCATTCTTGGAAGACCTTGGTTGCGACGAGCAGTGGGAGCAGTGCAAGATTGGAGACATGGTACTATATGCCTCTACAACAAAAAAGGTAAAAGAAAGCTATTTGACATGCATAGTAGAAAGTTTTTGGAGGATGCAGGTGAGCAGGATTCTAGTGATGAGGAGTCTACTAGCTCTTCAGATTCTGAAACAAAAACTAGTAGCTCTTCCACCAGTGAAGGGGAGGTGGATGTTGCTTTCCTTTTAGTAGATAAAGAGAAGGATGAAAATGAAATTGTGGCACAGGTTAATGTGGAAGAAGAAGACACCCTTGGACCCTATGAGGTGATAGAAGAGCTTATGCAACCAATGGTGGAACCAAGCCAAAAACAAGAACTTTTGATGAAGACATTGAGTCCAGATCTATCCTCCATGGAGAAAAATAGGTATTTGGAATTATTGTCTAAGTCCCCTAATCTTTTTATCACCTCATATATGAGGAAATAAGGGGATTCAAAGGTGAGGAATTGAAGATAGATTTGAAGGAGGGTACAAAACCTATGAGGCAAAAACTTAGAAGAATGGGACGTGAACATATGCAGGTTTTAAAGGAAGAGGTGGACAAGCTTTTAAAGCAGGTTTCATTACCCTAGTTGACACCACTGATTGGGTAAGCCTAGTAGTGGTAACTCCAAAGAAGGATGGGAAATGGAGGGTTTATGTGGATTTTAAATCCTTGATGCAGCTACCAAGAAAGATCCTTATCCACTACCCTTCTTTGATGAGATTCTTGACACAATAGCTGGTTTTGAAAGGTATAGTGTCTGTGATGGTTTTTCTCGTTACTTTCAGTTGAAGATAGCCCTTGAAGATCAAAAGAAAACCACTTTCATTACACCTTGGGGTTGCTTCTGCTCTACAAAGTTCTTCCTTTTGGACTCACCAAAGGTCCTGCTCATTACCAAAGGAGAGCTAATTGGGTACTATCTCCTTTCCTTGGTAAGTTTGTTAGAGACTTCATTGATGATTTTTGTATATATAGCTCAAGGCAAGATCATTGTGAAAAGTTGGCTCTAGCTTTTGAGCGTTATGATGAGTGTGGTGGACAGCTCAATCCCAAGAAATGTTTCCTTGCACAACCAAGAGTGAAGCTCTTAGGGCATGTGGTTTCAGAAAATGGCATCGAAACTGATTCAGATAAAGTGAAGCCTCTCATCCTTCTTCCTTCACCTAGAGATACCAAACAACTTGCCACATTCATCCAAAAGGTGAAGTATATGACTAGGTTCATTTCTCTTTCTTCACAATTACTTTATCCTTTGCAACAAGCAGCTAAGCATGATCCATTGAATTGGACTATTGAATGTGAAAAAGTTTTTCAAAATGTCAAGGAAGTTTTGGGGGCTATGCCAACCATGCAGGCTCCTAATTTAGAGCAGGTTTTCTATGTAAATCCATCTATTGGAAATGATGCTATTGGTGCCATGTTATTACAAAAGGGAAAGGGTTCTCATTTTATGCGCCGAGTTTATTATGTTAGCAGGGTCAAAACTATGGCAGAAAAGAACATGTCAGAAGAAGTAGATCTTGTAATGGCAAGTGTGGTATATGCATGCAGATGGTTTCGTCATTATCTTCTACCTCGGCCATTTGTATTCTTGACAAGCTACACATTTTTACCACAGCTTATCAATGGCAGCAACATGTCAAAGGCAGTGAGGAAATGGGTTGTGGAATTGCATGAGTTTTCTTTTTCATTCCTTGTTAAGGAAAGCACTAGGGCTACCTTGGCAGATCTTTTGACCTACAAGGAGACTGTGAAGAAGATTGTTTTGAATGTGGTAGAGATTGGGAATGCACACCTTCTGTTTTTTTATGGCTCTTATAGGAAAAGTCATGATGCTGATTCAAGAGGTCTTGTGTTATATGATCCACAAGGCAAGCTTCTTTGTAAAGAAAGGCATAAAGGTGGATGCACATAGCAACAATGAGGCTAAATATTCTACATTGGAGGCTAGATTGCACATATGTTTAAAGTATGATATACGCCGACTTTGTATTAAGGGTGATGCTTTGCTTGTTGTTAAACAGGTACTTGAAGTATGGAAGAGCAAGAATACTTCGCTTAAAGAAATGTGTTTCAGAATTAAAGGCCTACTGAAGAAGTTTGAAGCATGGAGCATTCGTCATATAGATCGTAGCCAAAATGGAGAAGCACATAAGGCTACTCAGAGTATGATCAATGAGGTATTTGTGCTCAAAGCTTATGTGCCTCTATATTGTGGAAGGGAGTGTCTGGAGAAAGAAGACAAGTCTTTGTTGATCAGCAAGATACCTAAGGAGATTGAGAAGCCTAAAAAGTATGGTTTTGTGAGGAAAGCTAGCAAGTACACACTTATTGATGATGTAATGTATATGCACGGAGCAGATTTGATTTTAAGATGTGTGCCATGGAAGGAAGAGTTGTATAAGATCCTTGAGGAAAATCATGAAGGATCTTGTGGTGGACATCTTGCATTCAAAATTACTTTGCATAAAATTTTGCAGGAAGGATATGTATGGCTGAGTGTTCAAAAGGATGTACACTGGTGCAAGTCATGCAAACAATGTCAGTCATTTGGAAACAGAATACTTAAACCTGAGCTTTGAAAAACAATAATGGCTTATGATGTATTTGAAAAATGGGGAATCGATGATGTGGGTCCATTACCTATTACTAGTCGAGAAAAAGCTATGTATTGGCTGCACTTGATTATCTTTCTAGGTGGGCAGAAGCTAAGGCAGTAAAGCAGATAGGTGCTAAAGATGTTGCAAAATTTGTGTATGGGGACATCTGTTGCAAAGTTGGATTACCTCTTGAGTTGCTTTCTGACCAAGGGCCTAGTTTTAGAGTAGAATTGATAGGTTACTTATGTGCCAAAATGAAAATTAGGCATAAATACACCACTCCATACTATCCACAGTGTAATGGACTCAATGAAAGATTCAATGGTGAGCTTATGAAGATATTGTCAAAGGTAACCCAGCATCAAGGAAAAAATTGGGATCTAGAATTACCTAGTGCTCTATGGGCTTATAGTAGAACATCTGTGAAAACTGGCACAAGATTTACACCTTTTCATTTGATTTATGGCAAGGAAGCTTTGTTGCCTATTGAGGTGGAGTTACCAGCAGTTAAACTGCTTGAAAAACTGATGATTGACCCAAAAGATGTATACAAGGAAAGACTTTTGTATCTACAACAGGTCCAGTTAGACAGATCTCTGGCTTCGAAGCATTGTAAGAAAATGCAAGAAGAGAATGTGAAGCGTATAAATGCTAAAATCAAAAGTAAGGGAATTGAAAAAGGTGACATGGTGTTAAGGTATAACAGCAAATTAGACAACACCTTTCAGAAAAAGTTCCAGGTTAAGTGGGAGGGTCCTTTATGGTGTTGGAGTGCTTTGCCAATGGTACTTACCAATTGGCTAACCTTGATGCAACTATACATCCATCCAGGGTAAATGGTCTGCGCTTAAAAAAATATTGTGCAAGATTGATGACCATTGTTAAAGAAGACATGTATGAAATTGAGGTTGTGTGATAGGTCAATGTATGGAAAGTGGTGACATGGGTCTCAATTTACTTTTCTTTGCTAGTCATATGTACATATAGATGCATGTTCACTGAAGTGGCAATAAAGCCTTTTTAGCATGTGATGATGAGTTTGATGCAGATAACCATTTTTCTTCTCTTTCTATCCTTTCATATCTCCCTTTGAGCCATGATGATCCCCATGTCATGATGCTATAGTAATTCTTTATATGCAACTCCAAAGCAAGCGTAAGCAGTTTGGTGTGATCAATGTGGGGAGGTTTCCTTTGATACTATGTGTGCTTGTGGGAGTTTGGCTTTGCCCAGGCAAATGGAGGACGTAATTGATGTATGGATTCCTTCATGCATGGTGAGGTAGATCGTATCAAACCATTTTGGTCATGCGTAGGTGGCAGAATTGAAAACATCAACTAAAGCAGGTTTCAACTCAAAGATTTCAGCGTGGAGGAGGCGAGCATGGTGGTTGCCAAACGAGTAGCAAGGATTCAAGGTACAAGTGGGCTCTTGAGGGCCATTCACGTGGTCACACTGAAGCTTGTTGGCTTGCATAGCCACTAAGGTATTTCTCGTTTGGTTATTGGTATTTTGGAAGGGGAACTTCCCACCATATAAATGCAAAACATCTTGGAATTGATATGGGCAAAAGGTACCTTGGGTGCATGAAGGTGGTGTGGGTGTATTGTGTGCATGTTTCTCATTGGGTTAGTCATGGTTGTGTGATACCAAGAGTTGGCTTTATGGTGGTAGTGCTTGCTATATTCAAACTTTGTAACTACACTCTATGCCAAGGTGTGAGTATCTTGGGTACTTTAAAGGGCAGCTATCTTTGAAACACTCTACTTCACATTTAATCAATGATGCAGAACCTTTTGGAATTAATGTGTGTGAACCCAAGGGGCCTTTGTGTTACAAGTTCTTTTGAAGTTGTGAGTGAGGTGGAAATGTAGATTTGGTGTGTGGGTGTGTGTGTGTGTCTGTTGATGTGCCCAGACCCTCTTGTACATGCACAAGGATGCCATTCAGATGCTAATCGCTCATTATCTCTCTTTTCTTAATTGATCTATTGCTTAAGGCTATTGAGCCTATGTAATCAAGGTTTTTACCCATATATATCATCTACCAATGTAGTTGTGAGGTAGAGAAGTTGATGTACCTTTTTCCCAATCTCCTCTTGGTGTGAATGTGTATTTTGGGTTGTGTTTTGTGTATCTGGATGGTTGGACGAGGGTAGAGAGTTGTTTGTGAGGATCTTGGGATTGTGAGTGTGTGAGTTGATGTACCTTTTTCCCAATCTCCTCTTGGTGTGAATGTGTATTTTGGGTTGTGTTTTGTGTATCTGGATGGTTGGACGAGGGTAGAGAGTTGTTTGTGAGGATCTTGGGATTGTGAGTGTGTGAGTTTACTTTTCCAGCTTTAGTAAAGGCTGGTGGTCCCCCTTTTTTGTTCTTTGAGTGTGTTCCGGCATGTGTGGGTGGATGTTGCTATAGAGGGTTGCCCTTTTCTTTTCGCCCCACAACGTGTAAATAGTGGTAAGTTGGCGCTTGATGCCATTCTCCTTGCAGTAGTTATCAAATTTCATTGAAAAGAATTATCCTCCTCGATATGTACAAAAAGCTTATGCTACTGTTTAAACTTGCCAAAAGCTTTGGCTTTATCCCGAAGGAAATAAACCCACGTCTTCCTACTAACAGCATAAAGTAAGAAGATCCCCCCAATGCAGTAGTAGACATCTTAAAGTAATTGTTGACTATAACAACATTAAGTAAGACGACCCCCCTAATGCATTAGTAGACATCTTACCACAAAGATCAGCATTTACCAGCTCTCGAGGAGTTTTTTCCCTATTGTTGCTCTCCTATGGAAATGGTTTCTTACCTATCGTGCAAGCCTCACATAGTTTCTGCCTACAATTCTAAAGTGCAAGCAAATTAGCTATCATTCCCATTTTTTGTATCTCCTTTAGCACTGCAAATGCGATGTGACCAAATTACTCATGCCAAAGCCTGCTCATTCTCTTATCTATAGTCCCTGTAATGGCAATTAGCTCATACAAATTTTTACGCCTTATTCCTTTGTTGTGACTAACTTGCTAGCAGCATCTAGAATTTTTTCTTTTGTTTTCTTGAAGCGTACTTCAAGCCCAAAATCTGTCATCATAGTAGCCAATAGCAGCACGTTCCTCTTGATTTGAGGTACATAGAGCATGTATGTATGCTTCTTATCTTTGTTTGTAGAGCTACCAGAAAAGAGATGGTTCTAGACTCTTCAGCTAGACATTTAGCATTATTCCCAACAACAACGTTGATGGGTTCTTATAGAGCCTTCCAAGAACTATACCAGCCCTACAACACTAATGGGTTCCTATAGAGGTTTCCAGAAATTATACCAACCCTTTTTACTGGTCATGTGTTGGGATCCTCCACTAAAATCCATGAATCATCAACAAACTAGAGCGTGAGCAGATGAGTATACCTCTTCAATGGCGACCTAATGTTCAAGATCAATCTCGACATTGTTAACTGACTCCTTTCCATTCTATGAAGACTTTAGGAAGTCATTCTTCTCATTAGCCTACTTCTTTCTGTAGTCTTTGACAACATGACTTCTTCTCTGACACAGTAATAGTAGCTCCCTTGAAACTTCTTCTTCTTTGGCTTATTCTTCTTGTTATTAGAAGATGTTGTACCTTTTCCTTTAGCACTGGCCAAAAATGTAGCATCTCACCACCATCACGCGTCTTCAGCCACATCCCCTCCTCAAGCAACATAGCACTAAATTCATCAAATGATATAGGTGGTATTCTAACTTGAATGTTTAGTACCGTAACTAGGCCATCGTACTTCTATGAAAGAATTCGGATGCACCTCCGGGCTAGTTCTTCACTAGTCTTTGTAATCCCCACCGTAGCCATTTGATCCCGCAAATTTTTGATCCGTGAGATAAATGCTTCAGCAGCTTCTCCTTCAGCAAACTTCTCAACAATAAGTTGATTCTCCAAGTTCTGAATTCAGGTCTGCTGACTTCGGGTCTCATACTAATTCCTAAGTGTTGTCTAAGCCTCTGCTGCCTTGGTTGTGTGTTGAATTAGAGTAAGAACATAATCACTTATGCTAGTGAAATAATGGCACAAAGTGCGTCAACATTGAGCCTCTTTCATGATCTAGAGGAAGTGTGTTTGCACTGTTGTTGGGATCCAAGGTTCCCTATGATTCTATATGTGTTCCCAACACAGATTCTTGAAGCTCATAAGAGTCTAAAATGGTGCTGATTTTGAGTTTACAAGGAGTGTATTTTCTCCACCAAGCTTGCCTTTTATGAAGGCTTGTGGTGGACAAATGTGCATGATTGGTGCAACAGCAGCAACCAAAGTAAAAGCTATCACTCCTAGTATTCTCTGCAAAAAAAGAGGACTTTATGCAGTATTTTTGCTAACAGTACCCAAGCTCTGATACCTTATAAGAATATAGCATAGGGGAAAGATAGATAGCAAAACAAAGTGTAATAGGTGAAGCTATTCTCTTTAGGTCCCCCATAAAACTATATGAATCATGTCTACCAAAGGCCTCTTACTTACATTCCCTTGATAATGAAATGGAAGCTTTGCTGACTTCTCAATTTAACAAGCTATTTTTTAGGGTCCCCACAAATCTATATGAACCAAAGGCATCTTGCTTGTATTCCCTTGATGATGAGATGGTAGCTTCCCATATTGACAAGCTATGCATATACATGTGGGAACATCAACTGTAAAATTTTGCAACCCAAGACAATGACTTTCTCTTGTATATATTCTAGCCTTTGGTAGTTTACACGTCCATTTCGTTTATGCCACATTTCATTGTCTACAACTATTTCAAGACCATTGACATAAATAGGGTTGATGTTACTTTGATCGTATTTACATTCAATATGAAGAGCATTTGACTCTTCTTACCTTGTGTGATGAGTCTACATCTATCATTCCAATATCAAAAACACCCTCGACCGTTTGACCCAAAGATTCCAATTTTTTTTGTAATATTGCGTCATCTTCCCATTTTACATCCAACATTCCCACATGGAAAATCAGTTGTATTGTGTCATCACGTGGTCAAGCTTGATGGCTCAACAGATACTTGGGCTAGAGTCCCATGGGATACAGTCATCTACTATTCCACACACGAGATGGATGATTTTCCCACATGGAGAATCAATTGTATTGTGTCATCACGTGGTCAAGCTTGATGGCTCAACAGATACTTGGGCTAGAGTCCCATGGGATACAGTCATCTACTATTCCACACACGAGATGGATGATTTAATACAGTTAACCTAGATATTCAATGTTGCAAGCTTGTCATTTGAGGATTTCTTCCATGGACAAAATCATGGAATCATTCACATCTCATGTCCCCATGTGCACATCCCATAGTAGGAGAGATTGGATGCATGGCACATGTTGGTGGATCTTTTCTTATACAAATTATAAATTATCCATCATCTCCTCTTGATTAGCTATTATCGTGGCATGATGTGCTATGAAACCTTTTCTTATGAATTTCAAGAGCAATAAGCAATCTATGATGTGCAATGATTTGATGAGAAATGGCATGGATCGACCTTTGGATGTCTATGGCTGTACACGTGGTTATACACACAATGGACGTGATAGGAGAGATGTCATGCCTCCTCCTTTGTTACATGCAGTATACCTCCATCGAGCACCTTGAGCAACAAACGTACTGGTGAGAGCATATCAATTAAACCATTGTTTATGAGTGGATCAATGCACTACATCACAATGGGAATGTAATGTCGATCTAAACAACACATTTGTAAAGCTTAGAGTTTATATTTGTGCTACTAAGTGTGTTACACTTGAAAATTTTCCAAACACTGCAACTTTAGCGTGTCAGTAGGTGCCATAATTAGTATAAACAAAATAGCATTGCTAGCTTCTATGGAGTTTATAAACCAAGGTAGTTTCTTAGAGATTTCATGAGAGTACTACTACTGACTTTTTGTTGGTAGCGTCAAATTTGATGTATTTGTTCAAGGGAGAAATCTTATTACAACTTTCACACTGCAACTTTAGCGTGTCAGTAGGTGCCATAATTAGTATAAACAAAATAGCATTGCTAGCTTCTATGGAGTTTATAAACCAAGGTAGTTGCTTAGAGATTTCGTGAGAGTACTACTGACTTTTTGTTGGTAGCGTCAAATTTGATGTATTTGTTCAAGGGAGAAATCTTATTACAACTTTCCAGCTTTGGCTTCTTCCTAGTGATATTTATGAATTCTCTATTTTCTCATTGTCTTTATATCTCTCTTTCTATCTATATTCTCTAGCTCTTTCTTTTTCTCTCTCTCAACATGTTTTATAGTTCTATATTTCTCTCTCTCTCTCTCTCTCTCTCTCTCTCTCTCTCTCTCTCTCTCAAACATTTGAATGCACTACAATAGTTTGTGTAATGAGAGAGACCTCAAAGTCAATCTTGGTAAACCAAGGTCATGATCTATAACACATCATATCAAGTTACATCTATCCTATCTTTCTCATACAAAGGAGACAGTTGCATCTTATGTATACCTCAGGGTTACTTTTAACTAGCCTGAACTTTTACTCTACCCTATCTTTCTCACACAGAGATGCCTAGGTGGAGATAGCTTCATCTTATGTATACCTCGAGGTTACTTTTACTAACTCGCTCTTTTTCATGAGACCAGTTTTCGATGCACGTTTGGCGAGAGAATATGCATCTCTGTCCTACCTAGAGAGCTAGTGTTTACAAGCCCATTTCCAAAAATGGCACACCAAATGTTGGATAATTGATATCTTAGTGTGCCTGAGCAGCGATGTATGGGGCCCCCTTCTGAGACCAGATCTCATAGAGGAAACCTAGAACAACATAGAAAACATTTTTTTGAGACTTGTACTTGCACATGCACATGTCACATGCCATGCAGATATAGTGATTGGCTAGCTCAAGGTATCTTGACATCGCCTTAGGGTTGAGTCTAGGAGAGCTAGGGGCATTCCACGAGATGCACGTACATGGAGTGTATGCACCAGTAGTGAGGGGGAGGAGGACAAGGAGCACTATTTGTTTCAATGCTTGCCCTGCTTGAGATCTGATGGAGATTGCATTCTCTCTTTCGAGACAGATTCAGCCTCCTCTCGTAGGTCATGCATAGCATAAGGATGAGAGATGTCAAGCAAGGCATGTATTTACTGCAGCTTCATGATCATAGAAAGCGCATGCTATGCAGCACTTCAAGAGAGACAATGTCAGTGACGCACCTCCCAAACCTCCATCGTAGATTTCTTTGGGTAACAACTACCTACTACCATATCTCCATCACATATTTCTATGGGTAACATCCATGGGCTATCGTGATCTGATAGGAGCAACCACCACATCCATGACATCCTACACAGACACGATGTGATCCTTTGGCACCACTTACATCGGGTATCATTACTGAGCGTGTGTGATCCCTTCCGAGAACCGAACGCCCTAGATCCCACAGGCCTCATCCCTCCACTCGACAGATGCAAATCAAGGATATCTCCTTCAACGACTTAAAGCTCCCATCAAAAAGGAGACGTTATGGCTGCTTTATGTTCTATTCAAGAGAAGGATGGTATCATTGTATGACCACACATTGTCACCATGAAGCATCCCTATGGTTTTTCTTATGTAGCTAGTTTTGCACACGATGTTCGTTTCCATGGTCCAGTATTCACCAAGGATACATGGTACTGCCTTTTTGGTTTTATAGACCCTCTAGGTCTTTTTAAGATGCTAACCTCTTTCTATGTAAGTCTTTTGAAGACCTAGGCTGGCGTCTGAAGACACTAATATATATCTCTCTCATAATTGTTGATCTGCTTTAATTGCGATTTAAATGTACCAATGCTTGAGTTACATCAAGTTAGACAGTAAATACTCCTGCTTATTCAATATTGCAATTTACTCTCATATGCACTTTTGTGTTTGTACAATATGGATATGTGTTGTTTAGATGTCCTTTGTTTATGTCAGTTGGTAGAACTTTTAAAGTTCGATTTAAGTCTATGATATCAAACAGTGACAAAACAATAAAACTTATAAATGTGCGACTTAAACCATTATAAATCTCTTAATCTCTCAAGCCAATATTGTAGCCATCTCGGGTAGGACCTTGAACCTCGTTTTTAAGTTATAAATTAAGGTATTGTGGTAATAGGGTTAGCCTTTGTGTGAGATCCCATGGCATGACCGATGGGTTATGGCGAGTGTGTCATATGCCATGAACGAACTGTCGTGTATATTCACCCATCTAACTCGTCTATGCTCATGGTCTGGCAACTGGTTGTTTGGATTCATGTGGTTGTTTGGATTCATGGTGGTCCCAATCTCTACAGAGGGTAGTCACGGGTAGCAATGAGTGAGCCAATCTCTACAAGTCATCCCTTGTCGTAATTTAACCACCCCCCCCGCCCCCCCCCCCCCCCCCCCCAAAATTTTAAAAAAAAAAACACTAGGAACGAGAATCACACAGACGAGAAGTAGTTATTGTCTACTAAATATTTATCTATCAATAGCTTGACATGTTTAATATGTCAGCCATGTATGCCCATCATAAAAGAATTGTGGCTTGGGTACGTATACAAAGCTTTGATAAGCTCCCATTCTGTACATTGTTGTTTATACCTAGGTCAGCCTTGGTGGCTGCCCATGTACAGACCTTTCAGGTAGAAAGGCTTCCAAGGAAATGGAGTGAAAATTTTTATTACGCTCTTGATTGTGAGCTCCATGCAGCATGCAGCTTCCAGTTTCTTTTATTTTTTATGTTGACAGGCCTTGCAGAGTCAACATGATAGTGTATTTGCATCTTCAAATTGGTAGATTGCATTCGTGGACTTACCTGAAGAGTGGCATTTGATAACTAAGTTTGTGCAGATCTTCCAGCATTTCTGTTGCTATGTTGTTGCAAGCTAACAAGCTGTGCATACATGCCTCCTGGTTTACTGATGAGATGATAATGATTTCCATTCTCTACCACCTGCCCACCTTGCAAGACTGCTATGGAGTCAGCACTACGGATGGTCGAGAGACGATGAGCAACCACTACTGTAGTCCTCCCTCTCATCAAGCGGTCAAGTGCATCCTGCACCACCTTCTCTGACTCGGCATCCAACGCACTTGTGGCTTCATCAAGCAGCAAAATTGTCGGATTTTTTAATACAGCTCGAGCAATTGCTACACGTTGCTTCTGGCCTCCAGAGAGTTGCAAGCCTCTCTCTCCTACATCTGTCTGATATCCCTGAGGAAGACAAGTGATAAAACCATGTGCATTAGCAGCCTTGGCTGCCCTTATGATCTCTGTCTCAGATGCATCATCAGCTCCATACTTGATATTCTCATAAATGCTTGTGGCAAAAAGGGCAGGTTCTTGTTGTACAAGAGCAATGTGTTGTCTTAGAGACCTTAGGTTTAGCTTTTTGATATCTTTCCCATCAACCAAGACCACCCCCGATTGAGGATCGTAGAACCTTGCAATAAGGGCAATCACAGAGCTCTTTCCCGAGCCACTAGGTCCAACCACAGCAAGGCTGTGGCCAGCATGGATACGCAGATTCAAGCCTCTGAAGACTTCAACATCTGGTCTGGCAGGATAGCTGAATGCTACACGGTGCAACTCAATAGCTCCTGTCACTTCAGTAACTACTTCTGCATCTGGATTGTTTGGATCAATTTCCGTCTTCCGATCCATAATGGCAAACACCGAAGCTAAAGCCTGTGAGCCTTTGACAATGTCAGGGGCCATGGCAAGTGTTTCTGCAACTCCAAATGCAGTCAGAATGAGCACCATGAATGCCTTCATTACATTTCCAAAGTTGGTTTCTTGCTTCTTCACAAGTGTAGATGCATACCAAAGTGCCAGGCCATAGGATCCATACATGAAGCATTGTGAAATGCCATATCCTATTCCAGTGAGTTGTCCCCTCAACCATAACTTTTTCTTGGGGACATCCAATTCACGGGTGAACAAGTTCAGTACTTTATCTTCAGCACAAAAGGCAGCGACTGTGCGAATATTGCTAACAGCCTCTCCTGCCACCATGCTGGCACGGCCATAAGCTTTTCCAAGGTTTCCACCAAAGCCTTTCAGGAATAGTTGCTGCAGTTAAAACAGGGGCCAAATCATTAGAAAAGAAATTCTCTTATGGCCGCAGTAAAACACGAATTTAGTAAAATCTGTCAAGCAACCATGTACCTCACCAACTGAAGCTCCAATGAGAAGAGGGAAAGTTGCAAGTATCACCAATGTCACTCTCCACTCCATCACAAATGCAATAGCAAATGCTGTAACTGTCAATGCCATGTTCTGCATGATAGTGGACATGCGGTCAGCTACAGCAGCTCTTACTAGAGTGGCATCAGTAGCCAGCTGGGATGCTAACAGACTGCTGTTATTCTGATCCAGGTCAAACCAGCCCACCTCATTGTGCAGAATGGCTGCAAACCACACAAGCTGGTTACCAGGTTCTTTCATCTTGAATGCTATGTACAAAAGGAAAGTTCTGGATATTTTCCAAGCTTAACAAAAACCAAAGTGTGATCTTGACTCCATGAGAGTCTACTCACAAAGCTTCAAATCATCAACTCCATCATGCATAGCAGAGACCACATGCTATGACATCTGCACTCACATCTCTGGAGGTGAAGGGCAGACTCAGCCATGATAAAGAGAAGTTAGAACACACACACACACACACACACACACACAGTGGTTGGTTGGGCAACCGCTTTGGATAGAAAGAATTGATATAGCTGGCCGTAGCTTGGACAAAGAAATCTGCATGTCCACTAGTACAGTATAAAAATATACCAATGGAAGGTTCAACTTATTTCCCAAACTTAACAAAAACCAAAGTGCAATCTTGACTCAATGAGAGTCTACTCACAAAGCTTCAAATCATCAACTCCATCATGCATAGCATCATAGACTACATGCTATGACACCCCACTGATGTCATCAGCTCCCAAGAGTAGGTACAGATTCATGCATTAAGCTATGTCGCCGCAGTGGACAAATCTTCATAGATAAACCATCAATTTGAGTTTCTATCACTTCTTTCAAGGTAGAGGGCAGATTCAGCCATGATAAGGGCTAGCACTTAAGAGAACAGATGCGCGCGCAAACACACGGTTATTGTGATAGAAAGAATTGCATGTCTGCTGATAACAAATGGAAAGTTCAGGATATTTCCCAAACTTAACAAAACACAAAGTGCCATCTTGACTCCACGAGAATCTACTCAAAAAGCTTCAAATCATAAAACTCCGTTGTGCATAACATAGACTGCAGGTTATGGCATCCATCCCCACTTACGTCATCAGCACCCAAGAGTAGGTGCAGGTTTATCCATAAAGTAAATCTTCATAGGTAAACCATCAAATTGAGTGTCTATCACTTCTCTAGAGGTGGCAGACTAGGCCATAATGAAGGCTAGCACTAAAATGCAGCACACCCCCCCCCACCCATCCACCCACACACACTTACACACACACACACAGCTTTGGATAGAAAGAATTATTATAAAGCAGCTAGGCGCAACTTGGACAAAGACTTCAAAAGAATTCAGCATGTTCGCTAACCTGGCAAAAGATGGAAAGTTCAGGTTATTTCCCAAACTTAATAAAAACCCAAGTGTGCTCTTGGATCCATAAGGGTCTACTCACCAAGCTTCAAATCATCAACTCCATCATGCATAACATAGACTACTTGCTATGGCATCCCCTCATCGCCCAAGAGTAGGTACAGGTTCATTGAATGGTTACTTTTAAATACAAGAAAGAGAAGCCCACCTGAAAACATTTTCTCCCGCACTCGCACAGTCAAGCGCTCCCCTGTCAGGGTGAAGAAGTAATGCTGTAGTATGTAAATAAGGACCGTTGCTACTGATGCACCAGCAAAAATTAACGCCACCTTTCGAACTTCATGCTTTAAATATGATACGTCTGGACTGTAGAAACTGATCAATATTTGGCTTATAGCCAGTGCAAAAAGAGGAGTCTCCACGCCTGCCATGATAGCTCCTAATGTTCCCAAAAGTGCATATGGCCACTCAGGAAGATTCAATTTGAGCAGTCTCCACATTGAGGGTAGAGGACTTTTCGCGTGCCGATCCTCCAAATCAACTGGTGGATACAGATCTGATTCGCCAGTAAAAGACTGCAAGCTTGAAGTGCGAAAACTCTGGGTTTTGGACTGAGACAAAGAGGAGGTGTGTGAGTTCCTGTTTATCTCCCTGCAAAAGCCAATGGAGACACTGATTAGTCAAATGGAACAAGCATGGAAAGGAGTATTGTGCCATCCATTGAGAACACGAGCTTACAGAGAATGCTTAGTTGAAGATGCTCCCCCCTCTGCACTGGGCCTGTTTAGTGCAGATTCCTGCAATTTGACAAGAGTGAAATATTCCCCATTCTCACCTTTAGAGATGAGCTGATCATGTGTACCCAGCTCCACAACCTTACCAAGCTTGACCACAGCAATAGTATCAGCATTGCGAATCGTTGAAAGGCGGTGTGCAACAATTATTGTCGTCCTCCCAACCATAAGATGATCCAATGCCTCTTGTACCAAATGCTCGGAGGCTGCATCTAGTGCACTGGTAGCCTCATCGAGCAGGAGGATGGAAGGGTTCTTGAGCATGGCCCTTGCTATCGCAATGCGCTGCTTTTGACCTCCAGACAATTGCACACCTCTTTCACCAACCTGGTTTAAATGGAAAGTCATAAAGATAAGCACTAAGTTGAGGCAGAAAACCAAATAAAATTATTCCACTAGCTCTCTTAGAAATGTCACACTGACCTGTGTAGCATATCCATTTGGAAGCTGCTCTATGAAAGAATGAGCATTGGCACCTCTGGCAGCCATGTGAACAGCGTTCAGATCAGCATCGTCCTTGCCATAAAGAATATTTTCCATAATGCTAGTGGCAAAGAGGGCAGGTTCTTGGTTCACTAATCCAATTTGGCTCCTCAGCCACTTCAGTTGTAAAATCTTTATATCATGGCCATCAATCATCACCTTCCCTGCAGCACGCGCTAAGTATGAGTTAGTTTAAGTACCACGAGAGCTTCCATGCACAACAAACACATCACTACATTGAATATCAATTTTGCTGCTCTGAGGTACTGACCAGATATAGGGTCATAGAAACGCTCAATGAGTGAGACCACTGTGCTTTTCCCAGAGCCACTTCCACCTACTAGTGCCATAGTTTTTCCAGAAGGAATCTTTAAGTTGAAGTTCTGAAAGATGACCACATTTGGCCTGGAAGGATAACTAAAGGAGACATCACAAAGTTCAATGTGTCCCTCAACTTGAGACAGAGTCCTTCCTTGAAGGAGATTCACGTTAATGGCGGGTTTGCATTTGATCATTTCAAGAATGTTGTAGCCAGCAGCCTTTCCTTTACCAAAAGCCGCTAAGTTGGGAGCTGCCTGCCCAAGTGAGCTGAATGACAGCAGCAAAAGTTAAGGGCATAATACAAAGATAAGACTAAATTTTATTCATAGAGAATCTGAGATCAATCAGACTTACATGCCACTGATAATTACGTTTAGAATAGTGGTGAAAGCCTGACCACCATTTGTCACCTTATGAATGACCAAAGTGCTTGCATACCAGAGTAGTAAGGCCCAAGCACCAAAAAGCAATCCATAAGTACAACCTACACCCACTCCCTTGGCCATTCCACCTTTCTTTCCAAGCTTGAAGGACATCTGCAAGGCCGCCCTGTATGTGTCAATTGTCTTCTCCTCTCCAACAAAAGAATAGACCGTTCGGATTTGCGCAATGGCCTGAAATTTAGAAGGAATTACGAAAGGTGTTAATAGGAAAATTGCTTGACTATCACCACAGCCAACCATATCCAAGAAAATTATATTGAGAACGTAAGTTCAGGTTGTCCCCCAGCTAAGCAAGGAAGAAAGTGCTGTCTTGACTTAATAGAGCTTCACAACATCGACCAGACGGTACAGACTGCTTTGTGCTTGGCATGTCATCACTGCCAGGAGTAGGAACACTGTGCATA
The DNA here is from genome assembly GCF_041138505.1 of Cibotium barometz. NCBI lineage: Eukaryota > Viridiplantae > Streptophyta > Polypodiopsida > Cyatheales > Cibotiaceae > Cibotium > Cibotium barometz. Next base: position 19,456,430 of record NC_141051.1, read on the forward strand.
TAAAGATATCCCACCTAAAATCTTCATAGAATATATGCTGTTGCTTCTACTGGACTAGTAGCCCTAAATAACTGCATAGCGCATATTAGTGCTAGAGCTGATGCATGTGCCACTCATTATTTTTTTTATCCCGATTGAAGTCTTCAAACAACCTCCAAATTTTGCAATTGAAGTGTTTCCCAAAACAGACAAAAGAATTTGTTGCTGAAAGTTTGATGTCTGGACCTACTCTAGTTGTCAAGGTGCACTATGAGTGAACATGATCCTTTAAATTAATTTGAAGCACAAAACTCAGAAGAGAAAGAGAACGCTTGTTGATTCTTTCAATCTTATCCACTATACTGTACTGCTGAAGTAAATGAAGCTTACAAATTTTCAAAGAATCTTACTAGATATGCTAACAACTAAATTGCTTAGTAAGCTCAAAGAACAAGGCATAGTTTTTTTCATAATATTCCATACTTCCATACCCGTATGCGTATGGAAAAACTTTTCATACTCCAGCCAAAAAAGAAAATGTTTTGCATCTTCTCTAGACATAGAGATTAGTTGTCAATGTGTGAAAGTCATGACGGATGAAACATGGTCAATTCGTGAATGGTCTATCATGGCTTTCACATACCTTAAGTCTCTCATGGTTCACTTCTTTGAAAATGGCATGTCTACCCTTTCATTTAAGAATCAAGTATGAAATCCCACATATGGAATTTCTCCAAGGTTTGAACCATACTGATTTCATAGTTCCAGACTCATACACGTATGTTGTATGGTTGCCGTATGAAAAAACTATGCCTACAAGTCACATGTTTTGGCATTTGCCCACTCCACACTCCTTAGTCCCTACTTATGTAACATGTTACATGATACATGATACGTGATACATGATCATCATACATCATTGATCATACATGTATGATATAAACAAGTTACAGTAATATAAAGTCCGGAGTTTGGATTCTGGCTCTACATCATTTATGTTTTTTCTAATCCCAAAGTCTTTTCAGTTCCAAGTTTCTTTGGTTTTTTGTGTCATATGTAGCATGTTTTTCCTTAAATTTAGGGTGCCGTATGGTATCCAACATATGGAATTTCTTGGGAATGTGAACCGTACTTTTTTCGTACTTCCATACTCGTATGTGTTTGCCGTATGGTTGCCGTATGGAAAAACTATGGAGCAAGGCTATGAACAAAAGCAAGACAATCTTTTGTAGTCCTCTCCCAAATGCTCAAAGATTAAGGTTGTGAATGGAAGTGTGTTAGAAAGTGTTAAAGATGCTATTTTCAGCCATGGTCATCTCCCCGTTGTCAGCCCGTAAAGGGACATTTATGGAGATGGACTTGCATGGGATTAAGGGCTAGGAGATAGAGGTTTGCATTAGGTTTCATATGATGTAAATCTATAGCATGTTTTATGTGTGGAAAGGAGCAGAAATTGGGGCTTTTGTGTTGAATATTAAATGATTAATGATAAACAAGTGCTAGGTGGTTGTGTAAACTAGCACTACATTACGTGTAAGCTTAGGCTTTAAATAAAGTGGTTCAAATGTGTGTGAACAACCGCTAGTGTGTATAGAGTTCTTTTGTGTGGGAACAGCCTCTTAGAAGTATATTATGTAAAGTAGTGATGTGTGGCAAAGTAACACCTATTAGGGACACTTGGCATTATATTTGACATGTGCCATATGTGGTGGCAGCCTATGCCCACACCTTGTAAAGGGGGCCTTTCCTATATAAAAAGGACCATTTATCGTAATGAATATATGCTTTCCACGACACTTGTATTTTTTCCCTAATACCTTTGCTACTTGTGCTGATAATCTTGTTGATCAACGTCTTTCTCTTTCTCCCCATCAACTATTCGCTTGTACTCTCACCCTAAGGTACAAAAGTCAACAGTTGGTATCAGAGCTGTACAAATCAATTGCTGATATCTCTGCTTGCTGCAGTTCTTCCCTATTTGCGCCGCCAATCCCAAGTCAGGCGCCACCTCCAGCCACCTAATCCCTTTGCTATTGTGCTGATAATCTTGTTGGTTAACGTCTTTCTCTTTCTCCCCATCAACTATTCACTTGCACTCTCACCCTAAGGTACAAAAGTCAACAGTTGGTATCAGAGCTGTACAAATCAATTGTTGATATCTCTGCTTGCTGCAGTTCTTCCCTATTTGCGCCGCCGATCCCAAGCCAGGCGCCACCTCCAGCCACCATTCCACAGCTGTGCACTGCCAGCTAAGCCCGGCCAGTGGGTGGCGTTATTTCACCCGCCACCAGCAACGATCAGACAGGATCCGCCATTGTTCCGGGCTATTAACCAAGGGCTTCTTGGTGTGCCTTTGTGCTTTTGTGGGGAAGAGAAAAGAAGCAGATAAATTCACACCACCATCATGTTCACAGAGGTACATATATTTTGGGACTTTCTTTTGCATACCCCAGTTTTGACAAATTCAAAGTTTCTGTGCTGCATATTTGGGGATTCTTGTTCATAAGGAGAAGATTGAGTGGATGCATCCACGAGCACTCCTGTACTTGTGCATATCATCCAGACACTGTTCCTGAGCAACACTCCCGAAGTCTTGTGTTAGCTCACTCAAGTATACACCATGTTTTGGTATACTTTGTCGATCGCACCTTTCATTCCATCATATCCCAGTGCCTTGTGTGCACACTCCGTACCTCTTTCCTTCTCTTACTTTCCCAAGAGCTCACATCCAAGGGGGAGCTTTCTTGTTTCTTGTACCCTATCTAGCTTTAAGAAATCCTGTACTATGAGGATGTCGCTGCCATTGATCTTTCCGAGTTTGGTGGGTTCATGACAACTGAAGATCAGCTTGATGGTCACAACTACTCGCTATGGAGCTTCATGATGAAGAGTCTGCTAATAGCCAAGGGCTATGGGAGACTGTCACATGGCAAGAGCCTCGACCTACAACACCAACTGCTAGCACCTCCCCGCGACAGGTCACAGCACCAAGGGGGACTCAAACTGTGGCACAAGTGGTGTCAGGCATTTCAAGCCTACAAAAGCATTGAACTTGGTGAGTCAACATAACTTCTATCATACCAATCAATCTATCATTGAGCCGTGCAACACTCTCTTGAGCTTTGTCACATCTCTCTCTCTCTCTCTCTCTCACACACACACACACCTCAGCTCACCAGCATTCTCCACACATCTTCCACCACTTCTTTCATCTGCACGCGGCGATCTAACACCAAGCCACCCTGTGGTTCTATGACCCAAAACTGTTGGCATGATGACGAGCCACACACTCTCGTCTTAAGCATGAGGTACACATTTGGCAAATCACAAAGCGCCGAGCGCAACGGATTTCTCAACAATTCACGCAACACAAGAAACAGGAGTTCTATGCTTGAAAACAGAATGAATTATACCGACTCTTCTTAGGAACGAATTGCAAAGAGGCTCGGAGGAAACTCCGAGAACATCGCCCCTCCGGGCCTCCACACCTATCACATGCCCAGATACATGGCACTCCTATGCACACCCCCTCTATCATATCCCCCATCAACCACCTCTACCCCAGCCTCCACATTCCCGCCCCACCTCCACCTTCTTCACAAAGGGTATAGTCTTCAAGGCCATCCATAGACAATGTAATGGACAGGCCCAGGATTACAAGGGACTCACTACCAAGTACACCTCACATGCCGCGCCTGTCACATGCACCCTACGCTAGAGTGCTATGTGACACACTACCTCTACATCACTGCAACATGTATACACTAGGATTTACCTTTTTAGGAATATTTGTCGTATGCCGTGACCCCATTGTGAGCCCAAATCCGGGACATGTCAGGCACGATCTACGTAGGTCATTCTCCACAGCCGTAGAGAGTTAACACATGTCAGACCTCTTACCCACTTGGAGCATCCATCAAATAAAGTCATGCAATAGTCAACCACAGCTTAGGTATGGGCATAAAACACATGGGCCAGCCCAAAAGGCACCCCAACATGAGGGTTGCCTGGCACAGGGGTCTAAGTACCCTCTGCCAATACTTCTAGGCATGAGGGCTAGTTTGACTACCACACTCAACACATTGGCCATCATCTACACAAGCATGGAGAGCATTAACCGCCTCGAACCCTCAGTCGGCCAGCATAAAAGGCCTTCACATTGCAATCGCTAGCCTACGAGACTTTCATACAACAGTCGGCCATCGTCCAATCCCATCAACAGGTAGTCAGGTAGGACTGCCAGTTGGCCAGCACGAACAGGAAAACATGGGAAGTACGCGCAGCATTTAATGCTGAAAATGGGACTTTCTTGTCTACAAAACAGGCCGACGAGCAACATGTATCCATATGTAAGCAAGCGACTTGTTTCCAGCGTAATTCATCATTCATCAAAGCAGTGTTCTGTAGTTCTCAAGAAGTTCTGTGTGCCGAACCCATCCGTCTTCTTGCACCTACACTCGGCCTTCAGCACTTGATTGTGCTACAGCCCCAAGGCCCCTGCAAAGAGATTCTTCAGCATTCAGTTAGCATATGTGCATCCCTCAGTTTTGGGCTTGCATAGTGGTCGTTGAAGAGCTATTCAAAGGAGCTTGGACAGCATCTGGTTCACCCTACATTCGGTCTACTTCGTCCTTGCGTTTGGCACTCCTCAGTCATCATTCATATCCATCGTACAAAGTTCTCCAAAGAAATATAAGCAAACACTCCTACTTGCAAGGGAGGGCCTTCAGTGGGTAATTGGGACCCATTACTGTGTCGACTATCTATCTTCTCTCTCTCTCTCTCTCTCTCTCTCTCTCTCTCTCTCTCTCTCTCAGGGCCACTCTGGAGTATGGTATGCACTAGTTTCCACTTGGTTCTCAGTATATGGGCTCCGCATGGACCGCCTACCCCCCCTTCAATATAGTTTGGACTCCCCTTTTCTCCAGCTCTCTCCCGTGGATACCAACCGGGTTATCCAGTTAGATCTTCTCAGCCTCTACACCCATTGCACATGGATCACACCTTCAGAGCTCCCCACGAAGATGCACCTCTACAAAGATCACTTCCTCACACTCACTGAGGATGGATTCATCCAGTACCCAGGCTACTTGAGTGTTCACATGTCCCATTCCATGCGGTTTGTGATTGGCCAGATACGGGTTTCATCCCACCGCCTCAAAGTGGAGACAGGTAGAGATGAGCGCATATTCAGAGCCGGGAAGCTCATACGGAGACCCACAGAGGAGAGGATCTACCAATTATGCCACACAGAGGTTGAGACGGATGAGCATTACATATGCTGTTGCCTAGTATACTATGAGATCCGCGGGAAGTTTCACTGTCTATTTCGTAAGGGATTTGGTCCACTCTCCAGGATCATTGACTTCCAGGACCAGCGTTGCCTAAGCCTCTTCCTGCTTGAGCTTCGCAGACACAAGGACACCTTGAGAGAGCTTTGGCCCCGGCCACCCCGCCCCCTCCCTCACCAGCCAACCATCACCAGTTTCCTCCGAACCCAAGAGGTGGAGGACACCGATATAGTGAGTCTTGTGGACCCTCCACGAGCTATTCCGGACCTACCTCGCCGAGAGGAGTTACCTCGAACCGAGCCTCCGCACTCCAACGTGCCTGACGCCCCTCGCTTCTCTGTTAGCCACGATCACCTCATCAGCTCCAGATCTAGGACATGCTCCACCGCCATCGAGCTACCTTTCCACGTGACATAGCTGAGGGAGACCTCTCGACCATACTCATTAGCCCCATGCTTGATATTTTGGAGAGTGGTATACCATCTACTCGAAGCTGATGCTGCTCCATAGTCACATGAAAATGCGTTTCTGGAGTGAGAAACCCCAAAACGCAAGAAACGTTTCGAAACGTTTCAAAAACTCTTGATTTTTTTTGGTTTCTCAAAAAAAAATGTTTCTCAAAGTCAAAAGTTCCTATTTTTTGAAACTTTAGCAATGCAAAATTATATGGAAAAAAATCCGAAACCTTGGTGTTTCTTAGCCGAAGGTAGAAACGTTTTGCCCCGAAACCTCAAAAACCCCGAAACGTTTCTGGTGACTATGTGCTGCTCTCATGTTTCTATGTTCTCAGTATTTCCATGGATAGTTTTGTATCACCCAAGTGAGATAGCTATGTTTATGTTTTCTTTCTGTTTTACTTTCCATTCCATGATAAGATATGCCATGGACATTATTGTATCACTTTGGTCTCATAGGCCCATTGGGCCTTTAGTAGACACTTAATATATCTTTCTTTCTTTCTCTTCTCCTCTCTCAAAGTGTAATTGCATAAACTCACGGGTATAAAGAAGGCTTTGTTGCACGGTACCACGACGATCAACCTAATGCATGCTACATTGGTATCAGAGCTACAGGTTGTAACCCAACTTGGCTACTCTAAAGTGAGAGCATTCCGTGGATGGTTAAACTGCGGTCAGGCACAACCACCCAAGCCTCCACAATGTCAAGAGAGGCATCGTCAGCAAGCTACAAAGAACCGCGTCACTATACCATCCCCAATGACTGGTTATTTTACAAGAAGCGACTCTGCATTCTCAGGGAAAAGTGACAAGCACTTCTCCATGATGTCCATGACTCTCTCGTTGGAGGTCATCCCCAATGACTGATTATTTTACAAGAAGCGACTCTGCATTCTCAGGGAAAAGTGACAAGCACTTCTCCATGATGTCCATGACTCTCTCGTTGGAGGTCATCGTCGTATCAACAATACACGGCCAAACAAAAACCTATAATCAGTTGGCTTTTGATGTTCTCAAATCGTATTGCCATGACAGGCAATCAAAGTGGAAGCATTGCCTTCCTTTGGTTCAGGCCATCCTCAACGACCCTCATTCATCTAGCATTGATCGGACTCCATACGAGGCAGCATTTGGTCGTCGTTTCTCATCACTTCTTATGAGAATGGTATCACCTTCCTTGCAAGTCAACAAGACCACCGAAATTTTTGCAGAGTCTGTCAAGGAGCGCCTTACTAAAGCACAAGAAACATACACTGAGTGTAACTTGGTTAAACACAATGCTAATCAATACACTTAAATACACTAAGATTTGAAGGACACTTGCTCAAATACAAGAAGTAAATTTCTGAATTGACAAGAGACACACAATGAGCCGGAACGGCCGACCCCTCCCTTGAGTAAATTGTATTACTATTGGAGAAATTTAATACATAGCTTCACGGGCATCCATTGCCAAATCCTCCATGCCAATGCATATGAAATTCAACATTTAGAAAACAATGGTATATCGATGTAGATCACCAAGGAGCTGCCTTGATGCCCGGCCCAACTTCAGTGCCCATATTCTCTACCATTGGCTCTATGTTCTACCAAGCATGTAGAGGAAAGTAAAATAGTGTAGAGACTCTCCATAGAGTGTTGTAGACAAGAATGCAACCAACCAACATGGTAGAGGCTAGTTTGCAGCAAGATAACCACTCAAATGAAGAGAGAGGACTCCAATTTATAGATTTGGAACTCTCATGAGCTAGAATGGCAAGAAAAAGCTATAATGACAAGTGGAGAGCTAAGGTGACAAGTGTGAGGCCACTTGTATCACTTTAATCCATTGTCCTACACATGTCTCAATATAAGAAATGGTCCCCTCCCCCCCTAAATTTCATCTCTAAAATTATCTCGACTTGTAGACCTTCTATCAAAGAAGTCCTCCCATTTGCTTCGTTGACGAACGTAATAATGAAGCGAACGGAATTTACTTTAAGAGTTGTTTAAAAATAGTAACCCTCCTAGATTTTAGGAGGTTGTTCCTTTGTATTCCACCTTATTAGAAATATATGTGAGTACCATGTAGAAACATGTTTCAATGCTACACCTCTCCCAAATCCTAGGAACCTTGCCGTACATGCTTTCCACTTCACCTTGAGCTCCAATGCCCATTTCTGTGTCCAAGAAACCATCTCGAGTGCCTAGACCAAGCTTCGGGTGCTAGATTTTATACTCGATAATCCCCCATTCCCAAAGCTTCTAAATAATGTATATTTGGGCATTCCGAAATCCATCATACCTCTTTTCACACTGGAAATGTTCAGGCTGGTGACATCGCCCCCAGCTTCTTCAAAGTTTTCCGCAACTTTAGACTTTAAGCCATATATCCAAGATAGAATCATGTCCCATCATGTGGACGAGACAAGAGTCTCATAAATCAAATATAATTCAAAGAATCCATGTTCCAAATAAATCGGTGAGACTAAATAAGTCCCCATAATACCAATATCAAAATCATGTCCCAAATAAATGGGTGAGACAAATCAATCCCATAAATCCAGATTTCATAACCATGGCCCAAATAAATGGACAAGACTAATGAGTCTCCATAATACAAATATCCAAATCATACCTCTCTATCCACTCCAAGAGTATATCCAAACAGATAAGTGTTGGTATCGAATCCACCAACTCCTAGGAGTGGACCCTCGTTCACCAATCCCCTAGTGTCACGTCAAACGCATCCTACTACTCTCAACTGGCTTCTATACTTACACATGCGAACACCAAGCCGAGGAATAGAAGAACGATTGACCGTGCACGCGGATGTAGAACGTCCATTGGATCTAAGTGCAAATATCAAGTCCCTACCATACTAGGTTTCAGTTTACTGACACTTGGCGTAGATGCAAGTTTCCCTACCAACAAGGTGTCAGTCCACATGACCCTTGGCGTAGACATAAATCCCATGCCAACCAAGCGACATGTCCACTCTACCACTTGCACTCCCTGTTGGAACTCTAACCACACGTGGGTTCACGTGTGTAACATAAGATAATAGATATCCTTGTGCTCCATAAACATTTTTGCTACACATAGATTATAGACACTCGGCCACCGATAGTTTTACAGGTTCGGCCACCAATAGAAATCCATAGAAAAATCCTCAATCCATGAGTTGTCATGCGCTCTATGAATCGAATATATCCCAATAAAGGGAACTATAATCATGTATATCATAGATACCAGGCTTTTCAACTATTGACAATGTTTCCCCGAAACAACTCAAAGAGATACAATTCAACCTTCTCCTTGTATACACATACATGCTAAACACAAAACAAACAACATTGAAAAAGTACTTATCTCTTGGTTATCAAGTCCATCATGAGTCTAAAAGAGATTGCTATGAGCCTTGATAGAATAACCCAAATACCAATAAACCCATCCACGCACAAAAGCCAAGTATGCGCTGCTACAAGAGGTTGGTACAAGCAGTGCAAAGGCTGGCATAGGCAACGCAAAGGCTAGCGGCAAGCGTCTGAGATAAGCGCAACACTAGTAGCTTTGCTCAATAGGCGGCTAATGCTGGCAGCACTGGGTCAAGGGACGGTGCTAGAGGCAGCTGCCGTAAATGCCACAATTCTGCCTAGTGCATGGCAGGTGTAAGAGTGGTAACCACATGAGCATCATGCTCTCTCCTGTCAAACCTATCAAGCTCATATAACCCACGGTACAATGTGCCGAAAGTGACCAATACATAGCCACCTTCACGGTCTTTCACTGTGCATCTGTCGTCCTCAAAGTTCACTGCATATCCTCTTTTAGCAAAAGAGAAGACAAATAGCAAGTTCTTCTTAATCCTTGGCACATACAATACATTTGGAAGACATAATTCTGCACCATCTGTTGTTGGGAGGATCACCTCACCAACACCCTAAACTGGATAAGAAGAATCGTTTCAACATGTTACCCGCTTGCCTTCAGGGGCAGCCATAAGCTTCTTAAACAAATCCCTGTGTGAGGTAATGTGTTTAGACCCACCACTGTCAAAGTACCATGTGTCGTGTCTTTCATTGACACTGAGAGACATATGCTCCAATGATGCATCATAACTACAAGTAAGAAAAGTCCACTCATCCTGCACAAGATTTACTGATGTATCATCTTTCCCTGTAGGTGATAAAGAAGAATCTACAACCATGCCGCTTTCCTTTTTCTTCTCCTTCGCAAGCCTTTTTCTGCACTCATTCAAGTAATGACCTAGCTTCTTGCAGTAGTGACATTTGCCCTTTTTCTTGGGCTTGCCTACATCATTTTTAGCCTTTTGTGAAGGTTGTCCCGAATCAGCCTTTGGCTGAAAACTGTGTTTGGCTTTCCCTTGCCCTTGTCTTGGCCAACAAAAGCCCCATCATTACCACGCATGCTAGAAGATTTGTTCTTCCGATTTTGCTCCTCCTGTAGTAGCAAGCCAACCAACTCTTCAAACAAGATTGGTTCTGGGTTTCCCCGCATAGATAGAGTGAGCGATGTGTGGAAGTTCAAGTAGGTTTCTAGTAAAGATGATAGTGTCCTAGAAACCAGCCCTTTTTCATAAATGACCTCATCAATATTGAGCAGCTGCTCTCGGAGATCTTGGATCTTTGTAAGATGATCAGCCATACTATCACCTTCATTCATGTCCAAGTTCTCAAGCTCTTTCTTGAGAAATGCAACCCTAGCCTCATTCTTTGCTTGATACATGGTTTAAAGTACATCCCAAGCTTGTTATGAGGTCCTGCAAGACCGAATATGCGGTATGATTGATCGCTTTACTAACAAAGCAATCAAAGCCATTGCTTGGGCATCGCAAGTATCCCATCTCTTCTGCTCCCGTGATGGAAGAGTGGGTATCGCAACTTGTTCGGCACCACGGCCAGGTGTGTTACAGGGCGTACATCTTGATTCTTCACCTCACACATAACCCCATAATCCTTTGGCCACGAAAAGATTTCGGACCATGAAACTCCAGAGGGAGTAATTACTGTCATCCAAGTCCTCTTGGAACAAAACCCCGAATATATCGGGTCGTATTTCCAATCATTTGTTGAAATCTCTTTACCAAGTGATATGCAAACACGTGCAACCAAATATGGTGTAAAAAGCACCTGCAAACAAAATCCCAAACGCACCGGAGTGCAATGTCAGGCAACCACAAAGTCTTGTGCAAATGTTTTGCCCAAATACAAGGCTGCAGATAAGCAATGCTGAAAATCCCCAAATTTTTTAGCCCCAATGGACTAATTTATGTGTCAATTGCACATAATTCACAAAAGCCCCAAAAATCTATGTACCAATGAGCTTTAACTGTACAATTAAGTACTGATTTTAAGAAAGCCCCAAATTTCTCTGTCTTGTAATTGCAATTGTGCAAATTTTATAAAATCCCCAATTTTTTTCTAAATCCTACACTGAGATAATGCATTGCACTGCTACTCGCACCTAATTTTTGCAATGAAGCAAGAAATGTACAAGAGCCCCTTAAACTGAACCAAAAAATCAATTACCTCGCCGTAACCTTGATTTGCAAGGTTTGCAGGTGTTGGTGACTAGCTTGTCGTAGGAAGGAAGCTGTACTGTCGGGCCTTGACAAGAAGGTGATGGCAACTTTCGATGGAGTAGGCAAGCTACAGCTGCAAAAATGGCGACGGACGCTGCTACTGGTTGGAAGGCGCAAGTAATAGACGTGCTGCAGACAGTGGACGTGCTGCTGCTGGTAGAAAGGTGCAGGCTGCAGACAGTCGACGACTACGAAGATGCAGACAACGAGCAGCTGTGACGCGTGAAGCTGCAAGTGTATCAGGGTAGGCAACGGCACACGCGTGGGCGACGACGAGCACGACAACGGTGACTTCTTGTAGACCGACGACAAACGAAATCTTGACAGCGACGGACTCGTGGCCGGGACGAAGTTACACCCCAAAAAAACTCACAATTCCATCAAATGCCACATCAGCCCCACAAGTGTGGCTGAGCTCCGCCAAGCACTGCCTCTCCTGTGGTTCGAGCACCACCGAGGGGTTGAGTGATGGTGGAGCCGTCGGCACTAGTGCCGCTTGTGATGGTGGCTAAATTGGGCGGAGAACAAGCGGCAAGGAGCGGAGACGGAATTCTGCAGGCGACGGAAGGACAGTCCGGCAATCGACGGAAGCGCACAGATGTCAATGGAAGTGCAACTGGTGATAGAACTCAACGAACAGCCGTGCAGAATGGGGAACCTTGCTATGATACCACTGTTAGGGTTAGGGCTGCACACAGACAGGAACACAAAAAGAATGAACAATAGCAAGCACTCTCAAGAGAGAGATGGTGATTGTTACTCACACAAAGAAGATAGCATACAATGTGCGGAGCTTGGGGGTTGACTCCACAATATCAAAATACAATAAATGCGTGGTGTCCTTTCACACCTAATATCCAAGGGGAAAAACCCAAAGGGAGAAAAGTACCCTTGGTTAGTCCATGTTCACATGAGGCACTACTCATGGCATACATGCCAATATCCTTGTATCGGAAGCTTGTTGGTTCATTGATTTGGTTGCTGGACACCAAATTGGACTTGAGTTTTCCAGTGGGGCTGTTGAGCTCTTTCATGCAGACACCTTTGAAGACTCATTGGGACGCAGGATTGCAGATCTTGCCATATCTGCACGGTACGAAGAATCGTCAACTCTTCTATGACACTGAAGGAGGAACGAAGGATTGAGTCAAACTTTGAGGTTGGAGTAACTCTGTTTGGAAAGGAGATTCAGACACGAGGAGATCTACATCAAGCTACGGATTTATCCTTGGCTTAGGAGCTATTTCTTGGAGCAACAAGAGGCAACCAACTATTGCCTTGTCTTCTACAGAGGCAAAGTATCGAGCTGCTTGCAAGGTTGTGTGATTGTTGGCAAGATTGGGTTTCCACAGAAGGAACCAACGATCATCCAGAGTCACTTTGTTCGTGGAAAGATTTTGCCTGATGACATCTTGCTAGAGTTTTGTTCGACGGAGGACAATGCAGTGGAACTCTCACGAAGCCTCTACCTCAGGCGATGCTCTGTCAGCACTCTAGCTCATTGGGGTTGGTTCCACATCTAGGAGCTGAGAGGGAGTGTTAGCAATCATCTCCTATCTATACATATTACACATTAGGGCCATTGTTGTGGGTGTGCCCACCCATGTAGGTGTTTCTCCATTTTTTCCCCTTTGTCCATGTTATTTCCCCAGTTTTGCTAATCCGGGGGGGGGGACTGTATGAGCTGGCCGACTTGCTTTCTGATGGCCGACTAGCTTCTTGCTGCTGGCCGACCTATCATGTACTGGCCAACTCATTTTTCTGCTGGCCGACTGGATGTCATCCAGTCGTGGGCTCTCATGGGGCTGTCAGCCTGTTTCAGACAACAGCCCCATCCCATATTTATAGTGGGCCTTCCACCCCCCCCCCCCCCCCCCCCCCCCACATTCTGTCATTCTGCACTGGATCTTCAGTGTATATAGCAGAGTTTATACAACTTCTCCCTCTCTACACTTTCTACATTTTCTCTCTCACAGCAATTTGTCTCATTTCCACTGTGCATTCCGACATATTCGTCCAGCCTATGCTTCCAAGAGACAATTGGATTGGGTTGATTATCTCCTCCATGCAAAGTTTGAATATAACAGTGCAAAGCATGCATCGACGAAGTGAGCCCATTCATGTTTATGTCAAGATATCAACCTACAGCTCAATAAACTATTGGTTCGCAAAATGTCAAGGTACAAATAGCTTCAGATTTCTTGCAAGAGCAACAAGAAATTTTGTGTTGGCTAATGAAGCCTTCGCACAGCTCATGATAGCACTAACTTTATGCAAATCATAAATAATTACCTTGAAAATTCAGGTTGGTCAAATTGTTTACCTAAGAATCCCAAGGAATTCAAATGTTATGAAAACATAAGCTTTCTCCTCGGTTTAGCGGGTCTTACAAAATTAATGAGGTAGCTGATAAACTAGATTTTTCCCCAAGGGTGAAGATTCATTGTGTCTTTCTTGTCAATAGATTGAAAGAGATGTTGCGGGTCAGAGATGATCTTGTTTTGGATGATGAACTTCTTCGATTAGAAGATCTACCACAGTATGTTCTACATAAGTCATAGAGTTGACTCTAGGTAGCACTCACAAACAAGAGTGTTCGAGAGATGCTCATCAAGTGAATCACACTAAACAAGACAATTCTTGGGTAACTAAAGAGTCTTCAAAAAGATACTTCTTTGACCACCTTGCTAGTGATTTCTAGAAGTCGATCTAGTTGAAAAAGAGGGAATAAGTTATAGCCCCAAGGGTCATAACGTGGCTACCAACTAGCAAGTTAGTCTTATATCTATGGGTGGCCCTGTTTCAAAATACTAAAGGTTATATGTTGAAAGAGACTTATGGGCCACTTTTGATATCAGCTAGTAAGAAAAGAAAATATGCATTAATGTGAGGCGCCCATTTACCCAAGACCTCAACACAGAACTGTGCTATAATCCAACGAAACCTCCTCACTCTCATCGTCATCATCAAATAACTTAAATTTACATAAATTGCAAAAAATAGAGAATTGTTGACGACAACTTAAAATGGTAGAATTACAACAGAGAATATCCATGAATCCTTGATTAGGAGATGAATACAATTTGGCGGAGCTCAAACCTCTCGACCACCCCCGAGATTTCGCACTCACACTCGCATAAGTCTCTTCTCCGCAAAGGTTTGTTCAATTTACACGAAATCATCAAAATCTCTAAAACTTTTGCTAATCTCACTCTAATTTGCGATTATAAAATCCCAAGAGAGCTCAATCTCAATCATTTGCATGAGTGAACTCAAATTCTGCCCAAAACAGCCTTCTTTGATCTTCTTTTTCGAAAACATGAGCACGGCCAATATTAGTCGGGCTCTTTTGCATGAGTGTTCACTTTTTTGGAGAGGCTAAAGGAGAGGCTCACATAAAATATGTACGTGTTTTTTTTTAATCAATGGGAAAATGGCCCTACTGAGGAGCCTGTATCTCCCAAATGGTGAGAAATTGGGAAAATTCCCTCAATACAGCTTCTTAGCGCTCTGAATTCTACACACTTTTGCTCTTGATGTCCTTGGGCCAAACACCTTCATCTTCAGCCCCAAAATTGATATCCGGCAGTTTTTTGGAAGACCAATAGTGGTAAGCCGAAGGCTGCAACCTTAGATGACCCGCCAACCCTAAAAGACTCTGAAGAAGAAGAAGATAAGTCTATTGAACCATCTTTGCATGTCTTTGCTAGTGAAGGAGAACAAAGACAATAATAAACAAGAGGAAGAACATCCGTTGTATGTGAAGAAATTCTTAGAGGAGTACGCAGATGTATTTCCGGATGACCTTCCTGGACTCCCTCCCCCTATGTCATTGGATTATGCCATAGGGCTCATTCTTGGAGCTGTACCCCAGCCTCACATTCTCCCCCACCCCCCCCCCTTCCCTTTTTTTCTACCTCACCGTAGCCTTGTCCCTGCTTCCCACATGAGCCTCTTCCGTCCTTGCCTTTTCGCTCTTCCTTCCACTGCCCCTGAGTTCTTCGCCAGCCTACTCCCCTTCCCCGTCTTTCACTTCAGCCCCCTCTTGGTCCTCTTCGCCTTCCCTGAACCTCTTCAGCCCCTCCTTCGACAAGTGTTTTCAGCTTCCGGGCAATTGTTTTCTTCAGCGAGTGTCGACGTCTTCTATTCTTCACACCTCCAAGAGGACTCCATGGCAATCGCTCCGTCGTCCCCGACCAAGGCCGTCATCCCTTGCCTATCCTTTTCGGAAGCAGATCTTCAGCTCCTCACATAGACAGTCACTTCCGCCGGGGGGGCGGGGGGGGGGGGGGGGGGGGGGGGGGCAGCTTGGGGACCTTTTAAAGCTAGCCTTATTGGCAAGCTCGGAAAGATCACTGATATTCATCCTTTGGGGCGTGGATACTACTAGGTCGATTTTGATTCGCCTGCAGCATCAAACAAAGGGGCGTGGATACTCCTAGGTCGATTTTGATTCGCCTGCAGCATCAAACAAAGTCATGTAGTTGAGCCCCATCGCACTACGTATGGCCCAGGCCATCTTTGCGAGGTGGCTGCACGGCTTTGACCCACCGTCTCTGACCCTCGGGCTGGTGTCTAAGGCTTCCCGTTACAATATGCTCTCTTGGCCTCAAGAAGGAATATCTTCCCCTTCTCCCAAAGATAGACCCCTCACCACCGCTTCGGTTCTAGCTCGAATGGTAAGGATTCCCTCTCTTCGCATCTGCATAGCCTCTTTGGAGATAGTTACTCGTATCATATCACTTCTGTGCCTCCATGGAGCTCCTATCTTGCAGATAGTTGAGTACTCTGGCCTCCCCACACAATGCTTCATTTGCCAACATATGGGACACCTTGCTAGAACTCATCCCCGTCTTCAATCCACAAGAGCACCACCAGTGCGCCCCCCCCCCCCCCCCCCAAAAACGCGCGCACCCCCTCATCAAAGGGGGATCCTTGCACCCAAGATTTAGAGCACCACTCTCCGACCCCAAAGGACCCGGTGCAAGAAAGTGGCAGGCCACCAATTCGAGGCAAAACCGCCATCGGACTTTCAAGGCAAAGCAACGCCATCAAGCACACCAACTGGCGGGCCTCGAGAGGATACAATTATGTCAAAGAACCGTTTTGTGCACTTATCACATCACTCCCCCCCACCCCCCCTTTCTAGAGACCATTACCTCGTCGTGATCCCTCTCCAAGCTTGCAAGTTCCCGCAACGCCCTCTAACCCATCAGAGTCCACTGCGGGCCAGCCTCCCCCCCCCCCCTCCTCCCATGTGATTCTTTTGTCCTCGTCCCCCCTCCCCCCCATCCACCTCCCCCATCTTCCCAACTTTCCTCCCTTCGGCTCCTTCAGTCCCTCCCCCCTCAGCTTCATCAGAGCCCCCATCCGCCTCCCTTGAGCTATTCGATGTGGAGAGGAGGCAACAGACTAGTTCGATTCACCACTCGATCCACCGTTTCTCAGAGCCTGTAGCGATGACCATCGTTGCCTCTCCGCAATGCGTGCTTTCCCTCCAATGCCCCACGGAGTTCTGGGAGCAGCCAATAGACTACAACTTCTTTTGATGCCTCCCTGTCAAGGGAGCAAGCATCTTCAAGGAGACAGTGGCCCCCATCCGTATCTACGTGGTTTTGCATCACTCCATGCCTTCCACCCCAGAGAGTGGCGTGGTGATCTTCTCCTTCCCTCCAAGTGCGACACCTAGGACGGAATGGAGCACGGAGTCTGTGTTTGTCGCCATTCACGGGCAGGTAATAGAGCTCTCACATCATCTACAGAATCTACGTATCACCAATGTGCTCACTCACTTCTAGCCATTGACACAGATGAATAATTCAAATGCAACCCTAAGAGTCTGCGCTTCTTGAGATCCGTCTGGAGGAGTCTGGGCCCTAACCTTTCTAGATTAGACCGATTTTCTGTGGATGAGTGGGCTTGTGGACGAGGTGGCATGGTTGGTATTCTCACAGGCACTACTTTCTCCAATCATGCACGCACCATTCTCTCCCTATAGGACCCATGGAGGCAGGACAGACATTTGAGCACCTAGATTCTAGACTGCCTCATTCACGATTGCAAGAGGCCACATAGAGCAGACTAATTGGCCTCAAAAAGCATGAAAGGAGCATCCGTCAGAGCCTTGCCTCCCTGCAACGGCTTCAGGAGAGTACCTCAAATAGCCCATATGGTTGCAGCCCGTGCAGAGCTTAGCTCTATTGAGGAGTAGAGGATGGAGTGTAGATACCATGTTAGAGCCTCCTTTTGGACCCAAGTGGGAGACAAGGTCACTAGAGATTTCTTTGAGATTACATGTAAAGCTTTTATAGCTTTATTCACATTATTAAGACTTAATTAACAAACATAAGACAAATGCTGATAGAAAGATTGAGATGTTTGCATTGAGACAGGGGCCTTTCTTAAATAGAGGCCGAAAGGGTACAAATGAAGAGACACATCCCTGGAAAGGGGTGTGGCTCTTGAGTCAACGGTTATGTCCTTTGGACTTAGGGGTGTGCCTTTTAATGAATAGACATGTCCTTTGATAGTGACCCATGTGTAAGGGTGTGACCCTTCACAGGTGTCCTTTCAGTTAATAAGGGATTAATGAGTAATTAACGAGAGATTAAGAGAGAGTCACAATCGTGACATTCCCTCCCACTTAAAATAAGACTCAGGGGTAGTTGTTGAGACTCTGGAAGAAGGGAAATGATTGAATTGCTTCTGCATCCAAAGCTCTAGCTGCTAGATCCCATGTCATGGCATTATTGTTGACTATAACAATCTTGCATATACCAAACTGAATATTAACTGCATCTGCAACTTGTCTCATCTTTACCAAAAGCATGAGAATCATATCTGTAACTTGCGTAGATGTTAATATCATTAGGAACTTCGAGCTTTGTCCAAGAAAAGACTGAATCTTCATTTGCCTTTAGAGAAACCATAAGCAAACTGTCTTGAATCTCCAATATCAAGGGTTGTGTCACCAAACTTTGCATTTGGTTAGTGACCATCATTTGGAAATCTGAAAGGGATTCCATTGGCTTGTCTGTAACACGGATGTCTTCAAGGGTTGTCGTAGATGAAGAAGAAATATCTTTCATATGGTTTTCTTTGCTTAGAAAGTTGTTCTCGGAACAAGTTCTGTCCAAAGATTTATTTGTAACGACTAAAGTCATGCTGCAAGAGTCTGCGTCTGGTTTATCCTTTGCACCACTAAAGGTAACGACTGGAGTCTTCATTTTTTAAGAAGAATCATCATTCACCACGGCGTCAGGTATCTGGTCAGAGACAAAGACTTCGTTTTGCACGGGCGGTGAGGAGGGTATCGCTTCTGCCTGGGTCACCACAAGAAAAGGAGTTGTGGACATTGTATTTGTCACACATGTACAAGAATCTTCTAAATCTTCAGTTATCTTAGCAGGTATTAAGGCTTCCAATGTAGAAGGGGGAGGTTGAGGTTGTTTGCGCCTCTTAGACCTCTCAAGGATCCTCTTGCACAACGTGAGAATGAGTAAGTCTTCAACACTACCACCAAGAGCTTGCAAGGACTTGAATGTAGGGCATTGCTCACGAGGGGAAACTTGTCCAACGTCACGACGTTCACGACCGAGTACTCGACTAGGGTCGGACACACGTGCAACTAAGCCAGCCCATCTTGATATGGCTGATTTCTTTCCAAGATGTGATCCTTTGGAAGCTTCATGTTGCTGCTTCTGTTGCTGATGATTCCAATAAGAAGTTGGTTGCTTAGAACCGTAACATTTCCAAGAATATCCATGCTGAGGCTTGCGTTGCTCGCACGAAGATACTTTGTGTCTGGTTGTCTCTGAAGAGCCATGCTTAGGGTGAGAGAATTTTTGTTGAGAAACATGTTGAAGCTCATCGATACGAGCTTTTGGTTGTTGATGGAACATGGCTTCAAACCGCTGGAATGCAGCTTGTTGCTGTGCATTTTGCTGCTCCAAGGATTTGTTTATAGCCATCAATATGGAGACCATCTCTTGATCATAACAGTGTTCACCGCATCTATCTGGCACTCAGATATTCCTGGGGTAAATGTGCTGCCTGTGGTGTAGGAATTGGAACTGGTGTAGGAACTGGTTCGGGGAATCGGGAATAATGATCACCTCTGGCTCAGACAGGGGTGAATCCGGGATGACAATAATCTCCTATGAGGGGAGAGGATCCGCCGGCAGTTCATCTTTGGGAACCTCGTCTACATACGAGAGATACGGAACGGGCACATCGAAAACTTCGTCTGCCATTGCGCGCACAAGAAGGTGCTTGCAGATGGGCCAGCGCTGGAGGAGAGAGAGCGAACCTGGGAAAAGTGGCTGGGAGAATTCGCAGATGAAGCCACATGCTGCCGTTGGCCCCCTTTTTTTTAATGCGCTGGAGGCTGGCCGTTGTGTCCGCTTTTTTTAAAAAAAAATGCGCAGGTCGCTGGCTGGCCGTCGGGTTCTCCTGCTTTTTTTTTTTTTGAGTGTGGGATGGTCGGCGGCTGGGTTTCCTTGCGCTGGCGGGTGGCCGTTCGGTGCTAGCTACCGGCTGCTTCACGTGGCTGGTGGAAGCCATGTATATAATAAGGCTTAATTATAAGCCTTTAGTTATAAGGCTTTGTTATTATTTTTTTTGTGTAAAGGTGACGCGTCGCCGCCGACTGGAAAGGGTGCGCCGCTTCGAAGGGGCGCCGCAAGCAAAGCGAAGAGGTGAAGGGTGAAGGGCGCTATTCAGCGGCGAGGGTTCAAGGTCGATAGCTGCTTCTAAGCAAGCAAGGGCTCACGCCTGCCAACACTGCCACTCCGACCCTCCAAGACATTAAGTGCATGCCCGTAGGTGTATCGCCACGGGTGGAACTCGCCTGTAGGGTGGCCAAGCACGGAGGCCGAAGGGAAACAAGGACCCGTCTAGGCACGAGGCGTGAGGGCAATGACTCCGGTGCACGAGGCGCGTTCACGGGACCACCGAGGACGCGGGCAGAGGGGGACGGCTGTAGGAACTCCATCGGGTTGGGACGGGGAGAAAATTTAAGCGAGGCTTAATCTTTAGGCATCTGCTGCGGGTGAGAAGATCTTTCCTCCGCCTCCATACAACACCGAGAAGAGAGGTGGATGAGGGAGTGCCGCGGAGAGGGTGAGGGCTTCACAACCCACAGGTAGGAAAAAATTTTGCTCTGATACCACTATAAAGCTTTTTTAGCTTTATTCACATTATTAAGACTTAATTAACAAACATAAGACAAATGCTATGCTGATAGAAAGATTGAGATGTTTGCATTGAGACAGGGGCCCTTCTTAAATAGAGGCCGAAATGGTACAAATGAAGAGACACATCCCTGGGAAGGGGTGTGGCTCTTGAGTCAACGGTTATATCCTTTGGACTTAGGGGTGTGCCTTTTAATGAATAGACATGTCCTTTGATAGTGACCCATGTGTAAGGGTGTGACCCTTCACAGGTGTCCTTTCAGTTAATAAGGGATTAACGAGTAATTAAAGAGAGATTAAGAGAGTTAGTCACAATCATGACATTACAGGCCCACACGAGCGGAGGGATGGTATCCGCAGATTGTGAGGCCAAAATAGATCCATGGTTGTTGATCCTCCTAGGTTGCGAGCCATTGCCACGGATTTCATGTGTTCCCTTCTTGTGGGTGCCCCCCTTCCTTCTTAGGTGACAGATGCACATGGGACGGTTTGGCGGCATACAAGAAAGGTGGTCCCCCTCACTCTCTTGACTTTCCTGTTGACACCCTTTACTTCAAAGGAGCTTGCGGAGGCTCTGCTGGCATTCCCAAGGGACAAATAGCCAAGAGAGGATGGGCTGCATGTTTCCTAATTTCTTCGCCATTGGCATGTCATGGAAGGCTACTTCAAAGCTGCCTTCAATGAGATGCCCAAGAGGATGTCAAAGGGATTGACTCTTTTGACTCCCAAGGAGGATGGTGACAAATTGGAGATTCGGCAATGGAGACCCATCACCCTCCTAGGGACTGCCTACAAAATCCATCGAGCAGCGACTGTAGCCTTTCCTCCCCAATTTGATTCATGGCACTCACTAGTTTTGTCCGGGATCGAAGTAGTCTAGACATCATCTTCACTTTTTGGAAGACGACTGCTTCAGCCAGGTTGAGGAAGTAGAATTTGATAGTTCTCCTTTTGGATTTTGAGAAAGCCTAGACTGGGACTTTCTAGAGGGGGCGATGTTTCGAATCGGATTTCCAAAGGATTGGGTTCAAGTTGTTTTTGAGCTCTATTCGGCTTCGCAAAGCCAAGTTCTCATTCACGGGACCAGAGGTGATAGATTTCCGCTTTCTCACTCGGTTCAACAGGGCTGCTCACTGACACCTTTTATCTTCTTGTTTGTTGCCAAAGCCATGAGCAAATTTTCTCTCCTCACAGGAGATAGGGCTAAAGGGCTACAAGGGCACTCTTCTCATCCGCTCACAGGAGGAGCTGCTTGACTCAGAGTTTGCCAGTGACACAGTAGCATACTTATCTAGAGATTCGCCGATGCAATGGAAATCTTCTGATGTGCAACCGACGCATAGATCAACCGGCGCATAGATCAACTGGCACAAGTCATGTGGATTCTACGTTGGCTCATCACCTACCCCAACTTGGAGGCTAATTGAGGCTTTTCAATGGATCTTCAGCGACACTCCAATGCGTTATCTTGGATGCCAAGTTGGTACCGATATTTCCCCGGAGCAGTAGTTAACCCCTCTTCTTCTGAGCATTTGGAAGAAGTTGTTATATTGGAGTTCAGCCAGGCTAAGCTATCCGAGTCATGGTGGTAAACTAGGTTCTTCTCGCCAATATGTAGTACATTACCTCTTGTTGGGCCTTTTCTCAAGCTTGATTTGGTCAAGTTCAGCGGTTAATCCGCAACTTTCTTTGGCTGGTAGCCATGGACACCTTGCCCGAGCCAAGGTGGCCTTGAGAGTGATCATTCAACCTCAACACCAGGGAGAGACTAGGCATCATCAACCCCTCTATTCAGAGCTATGCCTTTTGGGAACATTGATAGTTCGTGGACTTCTTTCGGGGGGCCTCTTTTCAGAGTCGTACCCTTTTGGGAACATTGATAGTTCGTGGCCTTCCTCCGGGGGTGAGCCCTGGAAGGACTTTCTCCTAACCAAGATCTCCGCCTGCATGTTAGAAGTCATCTCCTGTCTTCATCAGACACCAGGTGTGCCCACCCTCTATAGGTGTTTTATCATTTTTCCTCACTCCCCGTATTTTTTCCCCATTTTTCCATGGTGTGGGTGGCTGCCACAGGCTGGCAGGAGCTTCTGATGCTGGCCGACTGCACTCTTGTTCACCTAGAGCTGGCCGACTTGATCAGAAGGAGTCGTGGGTTTTTTCTATGCTGGCCGACTGGCTGTGCTTAGTCGTGAGGGTTGGTGGGGCATGATGCGCTGGCCGACTGCACTCATGGGGCCATGTAAATAGGCCCCATAGCCCCCACATTGTATTCATTCAGTTTTCCTCCGGATCTTGTGTATAGAGAAGAGTTACGCGCCTATCTCTCTACTTCTCCTGTGCTGTCTATTTTCTGCACTCTACTTGCTGTTGTGGTCTCAGATTTGGTTATCATTTCTACTGCGTATTTTGACATGGTATCAGAGCCCTAGGCTCTTGAAAGATCTTGGGAGTTTTCTGAGCAAGAGGGGGATAGTTACGTTGCTGATTGGTGGACTGTTCGGGAAGAGAAGTTGCAAGCAGAAGGCGGGCTAAGGTGCTGGACAGCCACTTGCAGGTTTAAAGTTTTCTTTCCCACCCACCCACCCTTTTTCAATTACATCCCCGCGATGGCAGATTTAGAGATGGCTGAGAAGCATGTGAAGATCCCGACTCTCCCCACGTTCCCAGTGGACGGTCAGTTGGACGGGAACAGTTACGGCATCTGGAAGGTTATGATGGAGTCTGTGCTAGAGTCATATGACCTTGCTGATTTCATCGTCATTGGGGTTCCACGGCCGAAAGCAGAGGAAGGGGAGTTAGTGTCGATGAAGAAGGACCGAGAGGCATAGGCACAGATGTGGGATCGTGTCAACGCCAGGGTTCGGTCATTTATTTTCCTCAATTGCACACCACAAGTAATCAATCACGTAAAGCACATGACGCTGGCCAGAGGCATATGGCAGCACTTGGCTTCTCTTTATAAGAGGGTATCACCCATGAAGAGGATCTCCTTGGAAGTGCAGATGCGGGTTATGAACCCTGCAAAGTCGTCGACGATGCGGGAACACATTAACAAGCTGCATGCCCTTCAGCAAGAAGTCCTCCAGGCTGGGAAGGAGATATCATCCGAAGACATGGCCATTACTTTGCTGTCCCACTTGCCTGCTCAGTATTCCACTTTCTACTCCTCTTTGATTACGAGTGGTAGGCTCAGCACCATTACCTGGGAGGAGCTTGTGCCCATGGTCTTGGACCAGGAGGAACGTTTCACGAACCCTCCTCACGGCGGAGGTTCGGAGGCCTTAACTGGCCAACGGTCGAAAGGCCGGAACAACAACAAGGGCAAAGGGAAGGCTTCACCGGAGAAGTCTTCTAAGAAGAAGCCTGACTCAAAACGAGAGAAACTGAAGGCCGAACGATCCTGCAATGATTGTGGCGAGAAAGGCCACTATTGGAGGAAGTGTCTGGGAAGAGTGCTGATTCTTCAGCCTCAGCTGAAAAGACTCCTGCATTTGTGCACTTAGAGATGATGGACTCCAATGCTTCATCGTCTTCGAGCGAGGAGGCAATAGGCTTCACCACGAAGGATACCCAGGAATGGATTCTTGACAGTGGTGCTTCCAAGCACATGACTCCATCCCGTGACTTCTTTTTGGATCTGAAACGGCAGTCAGGTCGCATCTTTATTAGCGATAACCCCACTATTCTGATACACAGTGAGGACCGGATGGAGATTATTCTGGACGGCAAGGGGGGCAAGCATGCTTCCCGTGTTCTTTATGTCCCTGCTCTGGGTTTTCATCTTTTGTCAATGCATGAAGTATGCAAGACTGGCTTTCAGGTGGAATTTGAGGAGCATTCAGTTGCTCTACAGGACCGTGAGACTGGCTAGGTTGTTTGGGAAGGCGGTGTGGAGAACGGTATCTACAAACTCTCTGCACTCTCCTCGTTGACAGGTTCTCAGGTCGGAGATTTGTGGCACTTTTGTTTTGGCCACTTAAATGTGGACGCACTATGGCGAGCTTTCCGAGACCAGATGGTGGTTGGCTTGCCAAATGTTGGCAGTAGGCAAGGACGTTGCAGTTCTTGCATTCGTGGGAAGCAACAAAGGGAATCCTTTCCGAGGCAAGGTACCAGGCGGGCTTCGAAACCGTTGGAGTTGATTCACACTGACTTGTGTGGACCTCAGCAGACACCATCATTGGGAGAATCTCTCTATTTTATGCTGCTTGTTGATGACTGTACCAGATTCACGTGGGTCTACTTTCTTTCACAGAAGGACCAAGCTTTTGCACGGTTCAAAGATTGGCACGTGATGGTGGAGAAAGAGTCTAGATTGCAGGGAAAGACTCTCATGGCCGACAAAGGAGGTGAATTCTCCTCGACTGTATTTCTCAGATTTTGTGCAAATCATGGCATCAAGAGGGAGCTAGCCAATACAGGATCGCCTTCAGAGAATGGAGTTGTAGAACGCAAAAACAGGACTGTGGTGGAGATGGTGAGGACCATGCTGGAGCATCGTGATCTTCCTCATCCACTTTGGGGAGAGGCTGTGGCAACGGCTGTCCATACCCTCAACCGATCTCCGACGACTTCAGTACCTAACATGACTCCGTTTGAGGCATACTTTGGCACGAAACCTGATGTCTCGCACTTTCGTGTTTTTGGGAGTGATACGTATGTACATATTCCGTGTTTTTGGGAGTGATGCGTATGTACATATTCCGAAGAAGCAGAGGGGGAAGCTTAACTCCAAGTCCCGCAAGCTTATATTTGCGGGGTATAATTCTCTTTCCAAGGGATACACATTGTATGATCCAGACAGAAACGAGATTGTTGTCAGCCAAGATGTGGTCTTTAATGAGCATGTTCCAGTATCCACTGTCGAGGAACCGCCACTTCTTGGAGATCCAGAAGAGTCTGATGATGATTCCCAGACCATTTCTCCAGTTGATCAACCTCAGTCAGTTCAGGAGGTTGAGCCTGCAGTGCAGCTGGAGTGGAGCCCCCGCAACGGCGGCAGGCTCCTCGATCTGTTCGAGTACCCAAGTGGTTGTCAGACACCCTTCAGGAGTCAGGTGTCACGGAGTTACCCTCCGAGTGGACCACAGAGGACGGCCCTCGAAGATCACACAGAGTCCAAGACAGAAGCAATATAGCGGAGCTTCTTCAGGTAAACTATGCTCTGATGTCTCGTATTATGCGGGACAAGGAGCCCACTTCTATAAAGGAAGCCCTTTCACAGGATACTTGGAGGAAAGCCATGCAGGTGGAACTTGATGCCATCGAGAAGAACAACACATGGGAGTTGATACTGAGGCCATTGAAACGATCGGTCGTGGGTGTCAAATGGGTCTTTAAGACCAAATATGCGTCAGATGGGTCAGTGGACAAATAGGCGTGGAGGGCAACCCCGGGGCACTCGGCACCCACGGAACCTCGCCGGCACCCGGGAAGGCCTAACGTGCCTACCCGGTGTGTGAGTGCGTTCCTATGGCGTGGAGGGCAACCCCCGGGGCACTCGGCACCCACGGAACCTCACCGGCACCCGGGAAGGCCTAACGTGCCTACCCGGTGCGTGAGTGCGTTCCTAGGGTGCCTACCATGGGTCCGTGCTTTGCCTCTCCTTGCACCTCCTCCCCATATAGATGCATTATATTCGGGGCGGGCTAGCATACCCTCAAGGCACCAAGTCCCTTCGGATAGAGCTTGGCGGGGAGGGCAACCCCCGGAGCACTCGGCACCCCACGGAACCTCGCCGGCACCCGAGAAGGCCTAACGTGCCTACCCTTGCACCTCCTCCCCATAGAGATGCATTATATTCGGGGCGGGCTAGCATACCCTCAAGGCACCAAGTCCCTTCGAATAGAAATCCCACCTCACAGACGGTGATCGGACCGAAAACGGTGAAGGCGGGGAGGGTAACCCCCGGGGCACTCGGCACCTCGCCAACACCCGGGAAGGCCTAACGTGCCTACCCAGTGCGTGAGTGCCTTCCTAGGGTGCCTACCATGGGTCCGTGCTTTGCCTCTCCTTGCACCTCCTCCCCATATAGATGCATTATATTCGGGGCGGGCTAGCATACCTTCAAGGCACCAAGTCCCTTCGGATAGAAATCCCACCTCACACGGTCAAGGCGGGGAGGGCAACCCCCGGGGCACTCGGCACCCACAGAACCTCGCCGGCACCCGGGAAGGCCTAACGTGCCTACCCGGTGCATGAGTGCGTTCCTAGGGTACCTACCATGGGTCCGTGCTTTGCCTCTCCTTGCACCTCCTCCCCATATAGATGAATTATATTCGGGGCGGGCTAGCATGCCCTCAAGGCACCAAGTCCCTTTGGATAGAAATCCCACCTCACACAAGCTTTGTTGTTCTAGGATCAGAAGGGATGGTTTACAGGTTACGTAAGGCCTTGTATGGTCTTAAGCAGGCTCCCAAGGCTTGGAATCAAAAGGTTGATTCCTTCTTTGTTCGGACTGGATTTCAGAGATCGGTTGCAGATATCTCTTTCGGGAACGCGGCATGGTTACGATTATCATCCTTTATGTGGATGATCTCATTCTCACCTGCGGTCATGTGGAGCACATTGACGTGACGAAGGCTGCCTTGTCAAAGGAGTTTGAGATGACCGATTTAGGCTTACTCCACTTCTTTTTGGGATTAGAGATCTGGCAGACCCAGAGGGAGTTTTTTGTCTCTCAGCAACGGTATGTTCATGAGTTGCTTGAGGCCTTTGGGATGGAGAACTGTAAGCCTATTACTTCGCCAATGGACCCAAACACAAAGTTAACCGTTAAAGATCCTTGTGAGCCAGCTGATGCCTCACAGTATCGGAAGTTGGTTGGTTCATTGATCTGGTTGATGAACACCAGATTGGACTTGAGCTTCTCCGTGGGGCTGTTGAGCTCTTTTATGCAGACGCCATTGAAGTCTCATTGGGACGCAGGATTGCGGATCTTGCGGTATATCTGCAGAGTACAAAGGATCTAGGACTCTTTTACATAGGAGGGGATGGAGTCAGACTCCAAGGTTGGAGTCACTCAGATTGGGGAGGAGATCCAGACACGAGAAGATCTACTTCAAGATACAGTTTTACCCTCGGCTCAGGAGCAGTTTCGTGGAGCAGTAAGAGGCAGCCAACTATTGCCCTATCTTCAACAGAGGCAGAGTACCGGGCTGCTTGTAGTGCTGCTTGCGAGGTTGTGTGGTTGCGGAGGCTGCTAGGCGAGATTGGGTTTCTACAGAAGGAGCCCACAGTCATCCAATGCGATAACCAGAGTTGTATAGCTATTGCTCGAAACCCGGTCTTCCATGCCCGAACCAAGCATATAGAGATACAGTATCACTTTGTACGTGACAAGATCTTGGCTGGTGACATCTTGCTCCTTTATTGTTCGACGAAGGACAATGCAGTGGACCTCTTCACGAAGTCTCTACCTCAGGCTACGCTCAGGCAGCACTCCAGCTCCCTTGGGTTGATTTCACACCAAGGAGCTGAGAGGGGGTGTTAGAAGTCATCTCCTGTCTTCATCGGACACCACGGCCTCTGTTGTGGGTGTGCCCGCCCTGTATAGGTGTTTTATCATTTTTCCTCACTCCCCGTATTTTTTCTCCATTTTTCCAGGGTGTGGGTGGCTGCCACAGGCTTGCAAGAGCTTCTAATGCTGGCCGACTGCACTCTTGTTCACCTAGAGCTGGCCGACTTGATCAGAAGGAGTCGTGGGTTTTTTCTATGCTGGCCGACTGGCTGTGCCCAGACGTGAGGGCTGGTGGGGCATGATGCGCTGGCCGACTGCACTCATGGGGCCATATAAATAGGCCCCATAGCCCCCACATTGTATTCATTCAGTTTTCCTCCGGATCTTGTGTATAGAGAAGAGTTACACGCCTATCTCTCTACTTCTCCTGTGCTGTCTATTTTCTGCACTCTAATTGCTCTTGTGGTCTCAGATTTGGTTATCATTTCCGCTGCATATTTTGACACTGCACCCTCGTCTTGGAGGGTCCCTGGCCCCAAAGTACGAGATGGATTTTCACAAAGATGCAGGCTCGTGGCTTTAGCCCTGCATTTGATGACAAATTTGAAGCCAACCTCCTATGAGCTTCAGATCACTTCAAGCCAGCCCTTCTGCAATCCACTCCAGTTGCATCAAAGGAGTGCCTTCATCAACCCTTGATATGGAACCCCTTGGTCCGTTTATCCAGTGCTCATATATGTTGGGGACCCATCCGCACGTATCGTTGGGAGCTTTGAGTATGGGTCCAACTCGGCCACTCAAAGATTGGCTCGGAGGCCCAGAGAGAGAAGCCTCACTCGAATATGGGGCAAGGACAGACTTAGCTTTGACATCAACTCTTCCATCCCTCCAGAGTGGCTAGCCCCAATCCGGGACCCACCCCCCCTCACCAAGGGTTGGGAGCGTTCACCAAACATGACATACCCTTGGTCGGTCGTCCATGGCATTGATGAGAGCTCCACCTTCCTCACCTTCTCTATCGAACCACATGGCGACTAGACAAAGCAGAGCCCTTTGGAGGATTTTAGTGGATGCACCTTGCAAAGGATGAGAGTGATTGGTTTCCATGAGCATAGTTGGCACATAGACACTCCACCCGCCAAGGTGGTCAGAGAGGGATTCTGGCGGTTAAGGCTATGGGAGGGTAGGCACTTGGTTGGCCATTGGAGGTAGTCCAGCAATTTGCTCGAGGTGTGGCCATCTTCAGGAGTCCGAGCGACATTGCCTTTGGGAATTCTTTGCATTTTCACTACAAGCCGCTCCCCACCCCCCCGCCTCTCGCCCCCCACACAATTACTTGGGGCACAATTGCTTGGGCCACTAAGGTCGTGGCTGCCATGGCATATGAGGAGGATTGTGGGAGCCTTGCCTTGCAGGTCTCTCATCATTGTATCTCTATAATTCCAATTCCAACTCCCTCTTATGATCATTGGACTCTCGATTCTTGCCAAAGATGGGAGATTTGTAGCAATATTATTGCATGGCATATCTGAAGAGCTCGTTGTAGCGAGGCCATCAACAGCACCCTCACCACGCCAGCGGAATCCATCGGGAGCATCTAGCTCGATATCATTCATACCCTCCGTGGACATTGGGAGAAGCTTCAAGGTGGCTTCGATTGTATGCGGAAGCGCCCGCGAGACCTTCCTACGGATTTGATGTCACGGTCTTTTTCTCATTGACAATGGTGGTGAGCCCACTTGGCATTATAGACCACTTGTGTGGTTGTTTCCCCCTCCCCCAATTGTACAAGGTAACCTTCTCATCCCAAAACAGCCAGCTGGGAGAGAAGAGACTCATGATCTCAAGTTACTCGTGGAGTGCGTCCTTAAACATTGGAGATACTTCCTACTTAGTGTGAAGTTTGAGTTACAAACCAATCACCAAAATCTCACGTATTTGTTTACACAACCACTGCTAAACAATCAACAGAGGAAGTGGATGGAGCTTCTATGTGAGTATGATTTTGATATCACATATATTGAAGGGAAAGAGAACAAAGTGGTTGATGGTAAGATCCGAATTGAATGATGAGATCAAGGGTGCTATTGAAAGTGATCCTTTCTTTGACCAATTATTGGTATATTCAAAAGTTTTATGCCCTTTCTCTTCACAATGGTAACACAAGCGAGATCATTCTGCCATTCATTCTTCCCCGCTTCTCTTCTCAGCTAACCCTAGTTCACTTTCAAGTGCTACATACTTCTCTATTGGGACTAGTTATTAAATTACATACCACTTTAAAAAGGATCTTGACCACCACGTGCACCCTGCACATTGCCCTGCATCATGGGCCTCTTTGTCTAAAACCAGAAAAACCAAAATTTTCAAAAAAAAAAAATCCTATGTTCGACCCCTCTCGACCCTCTTCTTCTGTACTTGCGGCATTTGCTCGGAACTTTCAGCTTTATTAACTGCATCCATAAAGTCTACAACTGTTACTAGATACATGATATCTACAATTAATCCGTCCACAAGCGTACTCGTAAGAGCTTCCTCATCCAATTCCGGTGCATATTTCTATTCTCCTTGTACTACTCAACGGCTAGACTCTCTTGAGTCTGCCTAGAAAATTCCATCTTCTTTCGCATACTATACTGAGATGGAACTTTTCTTTGTGTGCCGCTTGAATTCTTCCCATGTCACAAGACCTGCTGCTGTGGTGGCGGACCTCCACCATAACTTTGTTGATTCTCGTAACTGCTGCACAATAGCAATTTTGGCTTCACCAACCTCATCAAATTTCCGCAACCAGAAATAATCATGGAGTTCCTCTAACTTCCTCTCCGGATTTAAGAAACCCATCAAATTCAAAAATACGTGCTCTCTTGCATTTAAGGGAATTAGAAAAGAATCCCAAATCTTTGGGGTAGCTAGTAGTACTCAAGTACTACACAGATGAGAACTGGCCCCATGTTGTCAGGCAAGAGAGCAAATCATTTGGAACCTACTCTAGAAAGAACGGTCAATAAAACAACCCATCTCTAGAGGGAAGAGCCTCCACTCCACCTTCATGAGGATGGAGTTCATGATGATTGTCTCCTGCAATCCAAGGGTGGACTAAACACATTCGAAAGCAAACCTCAAGACGCTACCAATGTAAGTCATCAATGGGAATATATCAAGGGTTGGGGAGGGAGGGGGAGGGACAGAGGAGGAAAAGGAGAGGGGGGGGGGGGGGGGGAGAGAGAGAGAGAGAGAGAGGGGGAAGTGGGGAGGGGTTGTGGATTTCCAAGAAAATGATGGAACCACCAAGTGTGGGTCTCCCAATCTTATGTCAGAATCACTTGGTGCTTCTCATCCCTAATCCTTAATAAGGACTCAAAACCATCTTGAACATCTACCAGCACCCCATCCTACCTGGGAGAACCGAAGAACGGGTCCGATATTAAGCTCCTTTGCCAGCCCTGGCACACTGCTGGCCGGACTCCTGCAGTAGCTCTTGTTCCTCACTGTCCCCTAGCAAGACAATTCCTCCCCCTTTCACTAACGTGCAATGGAGGGGGAACGAGGTCGGGAATCGAGAGGCTCTATTGCCCTGTCCTCCTCTAGATCCCAAGGGGGGAGGAAAGGAAAAAGGAAGAGTGGGAAAGCCACTTGGTGGGTAAGGGCAACCAACAAAGCTCCATCACAAGTGGCTTACGAAACACTTTCCTGGAAGTAGAAGCAATAGGTGAAGCTGGCCCCAAGAGGGAAATCAAATGTGGGAGATGATCATCGAGCTGAAAGAGAATTCAGTCTATGCATGCCACTATGTGGACTTGGCTGTCTAAGGAATTCAAATACCAACTCTGCTACGAGAAACCCATGGCATTCTTTGAGCATGCTAAGAACGCTGACTGTCACCAACAATCCAGCTGTTTCGGAGAGAGTTCGTATCAAGCAAGAAGCCATGTTTTTCATGGAGCAAAATATGCAATGGCACTACATGATAGAAAGAGGCTTCTTGGAAGTACACTAGACACCAAAGCCTCAGAGGATGTAGCCGCAACCAATGACGCAGACACCAATGATGCATCCCTGATCACCGAGAAGAGCCACTTGAAGTGGACACCAATGATGCATCCCTCATCTCCGAGAAGAGGCACTTCCACAGAAGCCTTAGAAGATGTACACTAGACACCAAAGCCTTAGAGGATGTAGCCGCAACCAATGACGCAGACACCAATGATGCATCCCTGATCACCGAGAAGAGCCACTTGAAGTGGACACCAATGATGCATCCCTCATCTCCGAGAAGAGGCACTTCCACAGAAGCCTTAGAAGATGTAGCCGCAACCAATGAAGTTGACACCAATGATGCATCCAGAATCACCAAGAAGAGCCACTTGCACAAAGTTATTGGACAAATTGATGTACATGGGATTTATGGATGTAAAAGAGTTAAGCCTAGGTCATTTGTTCAAAGGTTAAAAGCCTTGCAGTAGATGTAAACTGTGCTAGTAAAGTTAAAAGTATCCATGAGGTGTACTAGGAGCCAAGAGCATTTAAAGGAGCCTCCATTGTTGACTTTGGAAGCTAGAATCTAGGGCATGTGGAGACTACAATCATGGAGAGATTCTAGGAAAAGAATCATGGAGAGAATTTGGGAGAGAATCATGGAACTTTATTAGCACTTAAGCTTGATTAGCATTGACCTAATCATCTTGTACTCGATCTATATAAGAGGCACACATCTAATAGAAATTATCTCTCATTCTACTCATTATGCCTTGTTTATATTAAACTTTTATCATTAAGCTAATCTCTCATCATTAGCATGTCATTAGCACCTAAACCATGAGCTTCCTTGTGTAATTTGAGCATCCATGATTCCAACATTTAGTATCAGAGCTATGGTTCCATATCCTAATACTCACAATTAGTCATTTTATCATTCTCACTAATCACATTAAGCATTTGATTAAGCTTTTGGTCACTTCTCACTCACTCGGCCATACCCACTTGTAGTGGAGGTGAGATTTCTCTCTTCAAATCTCACCATTGGGAAACCACTCATACCACTTTATTCCCAGCTCAAAGGCGCTTAAGATCATCGGCGGAAAAGGACAAAATGCACAACAGGTCGTCGGCAGCACGCGTTCAAAACAACGCAGTTTTTTTTACGAAAGTTTACATCTCGAGCTCTATCCTTTAAAATTGGCTAATTTCTCTTAGCCCCAGGGATTCTCAACACGATGGTGGACTCAGTTTGTTGATTAGCAATCGGTGCAAGCCTATGGCATTCATAGAGGACATCTTTGGTAAAAGTGAGATTATGATTAATCTTCTGTTTATGAGCTTAAATCTTATCAATGGTTTTTGCTATTACTTGGTTTATGCTCATTTTGTAAAAGCCCCATTATTTGGTGCTTTGATTTCATTCTCCAAGTTTATCCATTCTCTGTAGTACAAAGATGAAGTTACCTTCACTAATCAGTTAATCAACACTAATCTCAATTTTCTAGAACCATTGAGGTTTCATTCATAGAGATCATAGGGATCCGCTACAGCTCTCTATCATCTCACATTGTAAAAGCCAATGACTTTGATTTGGTGCTCCAAATATTTACTCCAAATCATTTTATTTTCTATTTTTATGCTTTTAGGAGTGTTTGGCATTCATTGCATCCTTAATGGAGGAAGAGAAGAAAATAAAGCACAAACATAGAAGAAGTCATCTTTTCTCCCATAATGAGACCTTCTACACAAAGAATATATCCAAAGGATCTACATCAACAAAAGGTTTCTTCAACAACAAAGAAAATGGTAAATGCAACTTTTGTGGCAGGCTAGGGCACTTCAAGAAGGATTACTACATCAAGAAGAAGATCTCCACCAACCTCATGGAAGAAGACAGTCAAGAAGAAGGTGAAGACAATAATGCTAGGCCTCACATGAGACCAACCTTGTTGTTGAAACTAATTGCGCCTTCTAGGCTAGCTCACTTGCATTCTAATCCATTGTACTCATTATATGCCTTTTGAATTCCACTTACTTTGTAAACTTACAAACTAGAGTGAGTTCCAGGTTGGGATCATGTATGTTGTAACAAGGGTGGACAAGTCATGAAACATCCCATGGGCTACTCATAGGGGTTGGGTCATCAATTTGAAGGGGGGGATTGTTGGACAAATTAATGTACATGTGATTTATGGATGTAAAAGAATTAAGCCTTTGTTCAAAGGTTGAAAGCCTTACAATAGATGTAAACTGTGCTAGTAAAGGTAAAAGAATCCATGAGGTGTGCTCTCCTTTGTTGACTTTGGCAGACAGAATCTCGGACATGTGGAGGCTAGTCAACTCTATGGGTGTTCAAAGTGGTGCTATCTGATCATCTATCCCTTCTGGAGAGATTCTACGGAGAGAATCATAGAGAGAATTTGGAAGAGAATCACATAACTTTATTAGCACTTAAGCTTGATTAGCATTGACCTAATCATCTTGTACTCAGCCTATATAAGACGCACACATCTAAGGAAATTCACTCTCTCATTCTACTTGTTTATGTTAAACTTTTGTCATTGAGCTTATCTCTCATCATTAGCATGTCATTAGTACCTAAACCATGAGCTTCCTTGTGTACTTTGAGCCTCCATGATTCCCACAAAAGTCTCCAAGATGGTTGCTGGCTAGACACTGACACCAAAGCTTAGAGGATGTAGCCGCAACCAATGAACTGGACACAATGATGCATCCCTGATCACCGAGAAGAGCCACTCGCACAAAGTCTCCAAGATCGCTGTTGGCTGCCCTGCTACCTTAGATTCTGAACACACGGGTATCGAGATGAGAGCTACATTTTCACTTCAGATTAAGAGCAATTGAGGATGGTTTTGGCTGCCATGGACTCCAACAGGGATGAACTATAGCCTAGCAAAAGCAGAAAAATGAAGTGCCGGCCCATCAGAGAAGGAACTGCACATGAGGAAGAAGAAAGGGAGGAGGGAGCGAGAAAGGAAAGACGGCAGAAAAGGAGTCTGAGAAGAAGGGGGGGAAGAAGACTCGAGGGTAGAGGTAGGGTGGAGAACACGCAGAGGTGCACGACGGGGACCCCTGGCGGTGGCAGAAAACCAGCAAGCAGCAGGTTATGGGCAGACCTGTGAGCAGCATGCACACAGCGGGGGCAGACAGCCAGCTGGGGCTAGGGGGGGACTCACAAGTAGCAATGGGTGCACAGGGAGGAGTCCACACAGGCTGGAGTCTGCGCAAGGCTGGAACTGATGAATACAACAGGACGCTGCAACACAGACTAGCGCATGTGCGATGAGAGGCAGGACGTGGCACAGGGGGTCCAAAAGGAGGGGGCAGCTGCACACCGTAACAGGGGGTGGAGCTCCTGCGCACCATCAACATCTAACCAGCTTGAAATGTGTGATCCAATTGTCATGCATGACAAACCAGTAGAAAGAAAAGTTAACTTAAAAACATTCTGTATATGCCTCAAATGTCAAGATGAGAGAAAGAGGAACCTGTGAGGGGGAAATTATGCTTTTGATGTTGCACTATCAAGGGTGCTTAAGAAACTCAGACCAAAAAGGTTAAAATTTTAGATCTTAGAATGGGATCCCTGTAAGAAGAACCACAACATAGCACACACCAAGGTATATCGGAAAAAAGAGTAAATTCTGGAAAGAAAAAGTAACCTCTTCTGCAACTCTTCCTGCTTCTGCATACGCCTTTTGGCTTTTGCCAGTAAGTCCTATCATAACTGCAGCATAAGTTCCACCTGCTAATGCCATAAGAGGTACGACAGCAAGCGTGAGAAGTGTAAGCTGCCACACAGATGAGAAGCCCACAGCAAACCCTGCAATAAATCTGGCCATATAGTGCAGATAATGGCCCATCTGCAAAATAGAGTTATTTATCAAAATTCTGAGCCACATATGCAGAATTCC
The DNA here is from genome assembly GCF_041138505.1 of Cibotium barometz. Taxonomy (NCBI): domain Eukaryota; kingdom Viridiplantae; phylum Streptophyta; class Polypodiopsida; order Cyatheales; family Cibotiaceae; genus Cibotium; species Cibotium barometz. The sequence goes on from NC_141051.1 coordinate 19,492,308, forward strand.
TGGATCAAACTGCCGATTCCCAGAAGTTGAAATAAGTCTTACAGAGGTGAAGATCTTCGGAACAGATGTATAAGATCATGGTTAGTACACACCTTTTCACTGATGGCATCTTGCACAAGGGCAGTGTCACTTGAAATCCTACTGACTATTTCTCCAGTACTAATGTCCATGTCAAAATACCCAACATCTTGATTGAGCATTGCTTTTAAATACTGGGTTCGCATGCATCCTGACTGACGCTCACCAGTCTGCATCCAACATGAGACCTCTGCCACAAGCTCAGTGTTACCTCTTTCTTCTTGGTACACATCGTGCTTGTCCAGCACAGAAACAGTAATTTTTAGATTGCATTTCAGAGACCAGTCGGACTATTGCCGAAGGGGAAAAAATAGTTAACAAGAGAGAATTTTCATGCTAAGTACAAGCTGCTAGGCAGGCTTGTAACTTGTATGGGATTATAGAACCACCTTTCACAATTATGGGTAAGTCATAATAATGATTTAACTGACACAAGGAAAAGAACATACCTAGCCATCCAGAAACCATGACTGCAAGCCCCAAATAAAGGAAATAGAGAGCATACTGCAACGAAAAAGACAATTAAACACTGTTTTTTTCTTCACTCAACTCATAACAGCTAATACAGACTTTTGCATGTGCTGCATCAAAACAGTCTTGTCCAGTAGAACATATCAGAGTTACAGAAGTCTGAAAGCCTTGATCTTTTGAGTGTTAGCTTATGTAGAATATAGAAGATTAAATATACATGAATGAACAGCAAGTGCAAACTTGGAACCCAACACCCAACCTAAGAGTACACAAGAACGCTAGGCACATCACACACCTAAGAAGGTCAAAGCCTGCAAAATTACAACAGTATGCCACGGGCTAGGCAAGAACTGAGACCTATGGTGAGCCTGTGAATCAATTCTGGCAAAACAGAAGATGATTGAGGAAACAGAAACACAAGAAAGGTACAGCATACCTTGGCAACTTCCTTGGCCATGGCATTGGGGTCTGTAGCATGAGATCCAAAAGCGTCGATGAGCTTCCCAAAGAAGATGAAGAAGATGGGAATGGATGCTCCATGGACACATGCACCAATGGTGCCAAGAAACATGAGCACATAGTCTAGGCCGTCTGCAAATGAAAAAAGCTTATAGAGGGGGACGCTTGGACGGGACTTTGTAGCCTTCTCACCCTCTTGCTCAGAGTTGTTCTCTTCATGAAGGTCTTCCATTTCAATGCCTTTGGCCTCCTTGCTGTTGTCTTCTTCCTGTACAAAAGTGGCTAGGTCTGTCACCGCCCCGAACTTGTGTTTGACGCTTTTGCCACTGAGACATCGGCCACTGTGTGATTTTTCTGATAAAGCATCGCTGTGGGAATCCAGTGACAATTTCTCGCTGTAACTCATGGCTGCAGAGCTAATACTAGGGCTTCGAGCAAAAGAGCAATTTGAACACCAGAGCAAACCCCAAACCCTAGAGTTTAGAATAGAAGAGCAGACCCTAGGATTCTGAACAGCAGAGTTAACCCTAGCGTTTTCCACAGCAAAGTGAATATTAACCCTAAGGTTGCTCAGATATCAATATATATAATGAGGAATATGGTGCTGGATCCATGGCTTCTTCCCCTGTGCTTGCTCCGATATCAGAAAGCTTATAAGCTTTCTCTGCTCACCGGAGATGCTGGCGATGACTATGGCGATTAGGTGAGCAGGAGACGCCATAGCTGGTGCCTGCTGCCGCATTTCTTGAGCTTACCGTTCATCGTTTCTCCACTCTCTCTGCAAAGAAAGTGTGGCCGCTTGCCCCCTTCAACAACACCAGACAGGACTCTCACAAAGAAATCGTGTTTTCCTGCAAAACGCGTGAAGGCACGGGCCTATTTTCAGCACACACCTAACCGATGATGGGCGTCTTAGCCGCAGGTACTAGAGGTAAAAGCAGGCAGACTAGGAAGCTGCGTAAAATCTTGTCAGTCCTGGCCGAACTAAGCCTACAGCTGCCTTGTTTTCTCCCTTCTTCTCTGCTAAACCTGACTATCTAATGTTCTGTACCTGCCTTTTGCTGCTAACCCTAATACATTCCACCTACATTGCTATCTGGACTTTCTGCATCCGTGCTAACCCTAACACACGCGGCGCATTGCTTTCTAGTCTTTCTGCAACTGTGTCAACCCTACAGCTTTCCTTCCTACTGTTTATTTATCTCTGCTAACCTATGAGCTAGTGTTTCTGTTTCTCTGCTGAGCTTGACACCCCTTTGCCGCTATCCCCTGACCTTCTCGTCCTCAAATTCCTGGGAACTCTTGGCTGATGCAGAGCGGCAGCCCCGCAGGTTCCTTTACAACACATTCGTGAGCTGGAAATGCTACAGAAAAGAATGTACGAATGTAATCGCACATAGAAAAGAAGCTATGTAGCTTGCAAGCGACAAACAGCATTCGTTTGATTTGATTGTGAGGTGCCAGGACAGAGGGCCGCGCAGGAGCAAAAGCAAAGACGTCGTGGCGATAGTGGAGAAGACGAGTACAAGGCCGTGAGCATACGTGGCGACACCAAGGATTGCGCTTTGCCACGTTGTCTACCTATGCAAGCCTTTAATGCTGGGGCACAAATACCTACCCCTCCACGCCAAACAACAAGTCTAAAATCTTTTTCTTTTTTTAAAAAAAAATTATAAGCTTTTAGAGAGCCATCGGACAACAATTAAACACGAATATTCCCGCTCGTACTCGATGCTGTTTCAAAGCAGAGTTCCCTTTATCCTCAACATTTTAAAACACTTTTCAAAAAATAGTAATAATTGGATGAATTTATGAAGAAAATGCTTGTTCAAATTTGTTTTTTCTTCTTTAACTCTTATATTGAGAAGGATTGATGTCAAGTTCAAAAAATAGTAATAATTGGATGAAATTATGAAGAAAATGCTTGTTCAAATTTGTTTTTTCTTCTTTAACTCTTATTTGTGAGAAGGATTGATGGGGCTTTACATGCATGCGCATGCGCGCGACGCACGTGTGTGTGAGAGACAGACAGAAACAGAAAGAGAAAAGAAGAGTCCCAATACATTGACGCAACATCTATAGATCTCTCCACACAAAAAAACATCTCAAAGATAGAATTTCTGAAATTTTGAAGAGTTATAATGAAATTATATCACATCAAACATGAATGCAACACAACAAAGTGGTGTAGCATATTAAGTACAAAGCTATTTAAATACTATTAAATTATTTAATTAAAGTTATTTAAATCGTAGAATAAACAAATTATGGAGACATATGTATTACATTATGAATCACAAGAAATCCAAAAATAACCTTTAATCATCACAAGCATGTTATCTTGGTTGTTGTTGCTTGTGCCACATCCAAGACAACCAATAGATTGTTTGCAACGTGAAGGCATGTGTCGCCACACAACATGCCCTTCTTTGTTCATGTCAAGATTGATTAGCAAAAACATGCTTAATAAATTATATACACACGTTTACATAGAATAAAATCATAATTTGTATATGTTATTATTGTTAAAATTTGTTAGAGAACTATGAGCCACTAGATTTAGTCATTGGACAATAGTTTATATAGAAAAATATGTATGTATTAATGTAATCTATGAAAGAAAATATGTATGTATTAATGCAATCTATGAAAGAAAAATATGTATGTATTAATGCAATCTATGAAAGAAAAATATGTATGTATTAATGCAATCTATGAAAGAAGAGCAATAACTTATCACATTTTAAATATATAATAAGTCTTGTATAAGTATTGTGAATTATGTAAAGAAGGAAGAGTAATCTACTTAGCTCATCAAGTTAGGCTAAGTGAACGTTTGTTTGTGCTATTATTACTCACTAAGTAAAATGAGAGTAATAAGACGTTTATATTGTAAGGGACATCTCTATATATTATATATAGGAAGAGTTTCAGAAAGTTACCATGTGGCAAGCATTTGGAGGTTCGAGAAGGGGAGGAGAAGGTTTGAGGAGGTTTAGGTAGAATTTGAATTTGGAGGTCTCAAAAATGTGCGAAGCACAGGTCTCCCGCTAATTAGTTTATATGGAAAGTATGTATGTATTAATGAAATCTCGAAAAGAAGAGCAATGATTTATCACTTCTTGAAGATATAATTAGTCTTTATATACATAAAGTATTATAAACATAGGGGAACATGCCCTTCCCCCATTAAAAAAATCACTTTCAATGAATTTTTTTTACAGTGCCACATAATGTGAAATGTTCATTGTGCTTACATTGTCATAGGCCCAAGCTCCTTATTTTGTGTGCCTTTTTACTGGCCACATAGTTCTTCTTGCTATCTTGAATACCTGAAGATGTAAAAATTGCCCCCCCCCAAAAATAATAATAATAATAATATGAAAAGAGAGATGAGAAAGGGGGGGAGAGAAATGGCCTCAATAATCTCTTCACTATATCCACACCAACCCTATCTTTTTAGAAAGATAGGGGGGGAGAGAAATGGCCTCAATAATCTCTTCACTATATCCACACCAACCCTATCTTTTTAGAAAGAGAGGGAAGGCTCCATGTTGGGGCTTTCCATGCCAACTCATGCAACATAATGGCAAGTATGTTGCTAATAAACAATATGATTGACTAAGCAAATATGCATTTGGTGGAAAGAGTGCCTCAATGTACCATGTACTTAGCATGCCCAAGGTAAGCATAGCCTAAGATGAGTGCAAAGAAATCATGCCTCATAATTCCATCCACCCAAAAACAACAAATGGGATGGATTAAAAAACTAAACCAAATATTAAAAAATATATATTGGTGAGGGAGGGGTGAGTGAGGAGTTGCTCACAAGTAGCATACACGACATCTCCACAAGCTCATTTGTGGTGGCTACTAGTTCATCTATGACAACTTGCATAGATAATGATAATGAACGTGGATCTTACATGTGTGACACCCTGCTCTAATCAGATAGCCATGTGGTTGATGCAATTTCTTCTTTGCCTAAATCACAATCCACCATCTCAGAGGGATGACAGCGACACCTCTACAATGGAGAAGTTAAGATGGCAAGAGGAGAAGGCTTGGCAAGTGATGCAAGAGGAAATATTAAAACAAGGGAAGCACAAGTCCACTTCTGAATCCGTGGGGGAAAAAGCTCACGATGAAGAGATGGCTCCATCCACATTTCAATGAATCCTCAGCAAGGAAAAGGGATGTTTGGTGCGACATGGAATGTCAAGGGGATTAAAGACAAATGTAAAAGGGCTGCCTTTTGGAGGCTGATAGAAGAATGGAATGTATAACTTATTAACATCCAGAAACATAATCTTTTTAGTCCCAATGGAGAAGGAGAACAGAGTTACAAGAACAAGGAAATCTTCTATAGGGGTTCTCAAGGAGGATATAGTGGGGTATGTTCCATGGTGCATAAAAACTTGAAACCCTTTATTATTTGCTAACCATCCAGATGGTAGAATACTAGTTTTAGACTTGTGGTATGGGTGGTTAATGTGTATGGGGCTCATAATTATAAAGTAAGGAGTCAAATTGGGAATGGATAAAGGGTCTTAATGTCTCAAGTCATTGTATCAATTGCAAGTGACTTTAACATGATAGAAACTCATATTTAGAGAAGAGGGAGTAGCATTGTCCTAATGAGTAAGGAGAAATTTTGTTGGGAGGATCTAAGGTCATCATGTGGATGGTAGAGAGCTGGGTAGCTAAACCAAGACAGACTTATTTTAGCCTTCGGTACTAACTCCTCTTCTAGACTAGCTAGGGTTTTCTTTATCCATCAAGCATGTTGGATTCCTCGTACTATTCATATTCAAGTACTATTCATACTTATTTTAGCCTTCGGTACTAACTCCTCTTCTAGACTAGCTAGGGTTTTCTTTATCCATCAAGCATGTTGGATTCCTCATACTATTCATATTCAAGTACGTGTCTTCTTTGCATTATCTAATCATATGCCTCTGAAGCGGGAGTGGAGAGTAAAGTCTTGGGGAGAGGTAGACTTTAGGGAGTTTCCCAAAAGGAAACCTATGGTCAATAATTCCTTGTTGGAAGAACCTCTCTTTGAAGAGTTGACCTTGAAAACTACTATCAACCTAAGAAGTAGGGGCTCAAACAGTGGGTCTTGGAATTGGTTTGTTCATGATATGTAGGGCATCATCAGACATGTGGGGAAAATTAAGGCAAAAGAAAAGAGAGACGCCATAGGTAAAATCGAGCTCAGGTGAGGATGCTTGCAAAAGAAGAGGTAAACATAATCTCTGTCACAGCAAGAAATGACTAAGTATGAGGAATGCAGTAAACTTCTCGCTACTACTATGGATAAGGAGCTAGGAAAGCAAGGGTTGATGAAGAATGCATTTAAAGTTTTCAAGGAACCCAAGAAGGGGGAGATAGTGGGACACATAAAGGAAGAAAAATGTTAGCAAGTGCCAGAACATCAACTTTCAAAAATAACAAAGGGATTGTGAAGAATGCATTTGAAGTTTTCAAGTGGGGGGAGACAGTGGGACACACAAAGGATGAAAAGGGTAAATGGTTGACTCATCAGTCAAGGGAGATTGCTAAAAGGTGGGTTGATTATTTGGGCATAGTCTTAAGTTTGAAGGAGGATTCTTCTTGCACTAGACTTGAAGTAGAGGACAAAATCTTAAAGTTGTTCCTCCTAATAGAGCCTCACAGAGCTACATGGATAGAGAGTGTAAAGTCAATCCTTGAACTTTCCTAAACATAACTAAAAACCAAGGTTAGTCCTTAACCAAATCATGAGGTAACAGGCTAGCTCAGTCCAACCTGCATGATCGACATCCACCAATCTCCCCCGAGCCAAGGCTAAGACTTCCTACACAATCCCATAGGCCCATGTCTAACTCCGGCGGCCCATACCACCAAAGCCCACCTCTAGGCCTTTGACACACCAACCTCCGCCCTCACCATGTGCATGGCATGAGCATGTATGCTCTCCTGGTCCAACAGTTACTGGTGCATCCACACAACTATGTCTCATAATAACCCAAGCTCTCACCTATATGGTGATAACTACACCATAAATAGCTAACTCATTATAAAAGGCCATTAAGCTTGTTTTATCAATCCAAGAACCCTAGCCAAGTATCATCCTATTAATCCCTAATCCTAGGGCCGCCTAACATTGCTGGATTAGTTCCCTAATCCATAAATTAGTATCCGGGCACATAACATTCTTCCCCTCTTCAAACATTTACTCTTTAATGAAATTAGGGAAGCGCTTACTCAAACTAGCTGTCGACTAGTCCTCCTCCACCCTATCTTTCCACTTAATTTTTATTTAGGGATCAATTTGTTCCTTAGTTGTTTTTCCCTGAAATCTATAATCCTCTCGGGCTCATATGGAACATAGGACAAGTCCTCAACCTCAACAAGTTCCCGAGGGGTAACAATGACATGAAAGACTAGATGAATTTTCACGTTCAAAGGCAACTCTAGTTTATAAGCAACCTCACCAATCTTTTTTCAAGATCCTATAAGGTTCACATTATCTAGGGGTAACAAGGTTATGCTCATCTCCCAACATCTCTTTCATTCATCTAGATGTGAAAGATTGGATGAACTTTCACATTCGAAGGCAATTCTATAAGCAACCTTCACCAATCTTTTTCAAGATCCTATAAGGTCCACAATACCTCGGGGATAACTTCCCAACCTTGCCCGTACTTAACATCTTTGAACTCTTGGGTACTCTCAAATAAACTAGCATTATGAACTCCCTCAATACACTACCTATAAATATAAAACCGTGCACGATCTTGTGCACTTCTAATAGCCTCTTATGCATTGCTAAGAAATATCTAGCCACATCAATCTAAATACCCTTAAGTCCAACTATTATTGGAGATCTAGGACACTGATCTACAAATTAGAAAACTAATCCAATGGGGTTAGGGGGGCCCAACATTAGGGATTAATAGGCGTATACTTGGCTAGGGTTCTTGGATTGATAAAACAAGCTTAATGGCCTTTTATAGCAAGTTAGCTATTTATGGCATAGTTATCACTATATAAGTGAGTGCTTAGGTTATTATGAGATACAGTTATACGGATGCACCACTAACGGTTTAGCTTGGATGAGGAGAGCAGACGCACTCAAGCCACGTAGGTTGGTGAGTATGTAGGTTGGCTTGTCGAAGGCCTATGGGCAAGCTTTGGTGGTATGGGATGCCAGAGTTAGACACGGTCCTATGGGATTGTGCAAGAAGCCCTAGCCTTAGCTCGGGGGAGATCGGTGGATGCCGATCGCAGTTGGGAGGTGAGCTAGCTTGTTACCTCGTGATTTAATTAAGGACTAACCTTGGTTTTTTGCTCTAGTTAGGAAGATTCAGGGGGAAGAACTTTACAATCATCACTAATCTACAGATTAGGGGAAGAACTTTACAGTCTAAGATTATGGATTAATAGTAATACTTGGCTAGGTTTTTAGGAATGATACTTGACTAGTCCAACGGGGTTAGGGAGCCTTGAGATTAGGAATTAATAGGCTGATACTTGGCTAGGTTTTCTGGATTGATAAAACAAGCTTAATGGCCTTTTATAGTAAGTTAGTTATTTATGGCATAGTTAAGTGAGAGCTTGGGTTATCATGAGACATAGGTGTGCAAATGCACCGCTAATGGTCTGGTTTGGACTAGGAGAGAAAACATGCTCATGCCACACATTAGGATGGTCTATGGATAGAAATTTTTAATAGCCTTTTAGCCTTCCTTTAAGGAAATCTCGATTCAGACCTTCAACATACCTTTCTTGGTTTGGGAGATAAACAAGGTATTCAAACAAGGGATCATAAAACTAATACCTAAACAAGTAGCATCTGACTCTCTTTCATGGGAGACATGTTACCCTTTTGTTTGTAGTGTATAAGGTTTTGGTAAAAGTGATTGTTGTCAGATTAACTCCTATTTTAGAGGATGTGGTCTCTAGCAGACAACATGGTTTCATCAAGGAGAGGTCTAATTATGAGAATATATTGACTGCCTTGATAGGTAAGGAGTTGGCTATCTCTTCTAACCTTTACAGGGTTGGAGAGATGATCTTCACCTAAAGAACTTCTTTGAGATCAGGGATAGGCAGGTGATCATGCAAGTTTTGGATATCCAAATCTCCATAGTAAGAAATAGGGAGAGATGGCTGAAATACTGGTGTTGGTTTAATTGGTCCTCCCTAAGTCTATCATCTTCCACCAAGATATTGTACAGAGAAGGTTGTGCTTCCAACTTCCTCATTTCTGCCTTGAATGACATACGGTTCTTAAATTCGATGGCATTTCAGTGCCATAGTAAGGCCCTTATTAGCGATAAAGGATGTTGTAATCAGGTGTTAAGGATTACTGCTCTTAATAGATTATGCTTGTTGGCAAATAGAGACTGAACAAGCTAGGGATGACTTAGCACATATACTAGGCAATGCTCATGATGTACAAAGAATCGCTACAAGACTCACGCCCAAGAGGATCTCCATGTAGGATTCAATCAAGAGCAAGTGTGCTCCAAAGGGGTGATTTGTAAAGCCAGACCTAAAACTCTCAAGTGGTATAAGAAGGCGAAACTGGAAAAACACATTTTTTTGCTATTATGGAGCTCCCCACTCAAGGAAGACCTAATATCAAAGTGGGGGCTAAAGGAGATGAGTTTATTGGTGAGTCGTCTCAAAAAGGGAAGCTACTGTCTTTGCCCTACAGCTTGGGTATAGCTGAGATGGGACCAATCATCCTTCATAGAAGAAGGCGAGATGTGGAAGTTGGTTTGTATGCTATTAAACTATGAAGGCTAGAATGGTGTGTATGACAGAAGTGGTTTTTGGTTCCCATGGTATTCTTTTTGTTGTAGCTCTACTATCTAGTATAGCAAGTTGTAAAAGTAGGATGATTTTGTAAAGTGGTAGTATGATGTATCTTTAAGAAGAAGTAGCTACCCAAATGAAGGGACATGACAAAAGGGATGTGAACGTGGCCATTACCCATAATGCTAGCACATATTGTACTTTGGGAGCATGTATAGATTGTGGCCATTCTCATAAGGGCAAGTTTCTTTCAAGCATGGAGCATGATTGTGGAGCATGGAAGTATGATTTCTAACGGACTGGGTCACCCTCCAAAATGATGGGATCATTTTACCTTCTTATCCTACTCAAAATAAGTGATTTATTTTACAACCAAAATACCCAAAAAACGGGCATGATGCAAGTAAAAAAGCAACCTTGGTCCGAGAATGGAATGGTGAAAACAAGAGAAGGTCTCATCGAATCCCACAAAATACACATAATGGTATTGAAAAAAGAAAAAGAGAGAAGGGAAACTCCAATGAATCTCACAAATCTCTGCAAGCAAGCAACTAATCAACACAGTTTGAGCTGCACAGTGCAGCGTTCAAGTAATGACCGCCAAAACTCAAAAGGTGACTCAATCGTTGTCATGCAAACTATAAGTGTCCACCACCGACCATCTACATAGCCCGAAGCCTTTAGTAGATGAACTTCCCTTATTCGAGAATACATATATGAATTCTACTAAAATGGAACCCTCATACTATTTGCCCACTTTATTGATTAAAATTTGAACTGCACTTTTTAACATAAAAAATGGGAATTCTACTAGAAGGGAATTCGCATACTTTTTGCCCACTTTATTGATTAATATAATAACCTAGTATTATGCCAACCAACCATAGTTGCATTTTGACGGGCGTCAGGAAATGCACGTCAAAAATTACGCTAAAATACAACCAAAACCCTATGTAATTCCTCTCCTACTTTTAATATAATTTTATTTTTAATATAAATTTTTACAGTCCTCTCAAAAAGAAGAAGAAGAAGCTGTCTGTGTTTCTCTGCTAAACTTGAGGCCATGGCAGAGAAGACGACACACGATTGTTTCTCTGCTAAACTTGTTGAGGCCATGGCAGAGAAGACGACACACGAGAGCATACAAGTCCGTGAGTATAGATGCTCCGTGAGTATACACGTGGCGACACGTAGGGTTGCACTTTGCCGCGTTGGAGGCCGTGAGGATACACGAGGCGGCACGTAGGATTGCACTTTGCCGCGTTGGAGGCCGTGAGGATATACGTGGCGACACGTAGGATTGCACTTTGCCGCAATGCGAGGGCACGAATACCCTCTGCCTGGTGTGAACGCTAATGAACCAAATTCAATGCCGCGCCTTCCGATCTCCCAACAAAGTTGTGAACTTCGATTATGAAGTTTGATCTACTTGAGAGTCAAGTCACATGGCCCATTCATTTCATTGGCACCATACTTTTTGTGTAGTCGTTGCTGCTGCAATTGTGGGTGGCACTGGGTTGTTGCAGTTGTAGAGGGGCCCATCAGTGTTCTAAAAAAAAAAGAATTTCCCCAAAAAGTGAAAAAAGTGGAAAACCTTCATATTAAAATTGTGAAATTATTTATACAAGAAAATCTTCAAATTTGTTCTATAACTTCTCAAAATTTGGTGGTATTTGTACTTTCAAGTTTCAAATTTGACGGTGCTTTTCAAAATATGCAGGTGCAAACTACACTAAACTTGGGTTTTTTTTTGAACGCTGTGACTGATATTATGGCACCCTTTTATTGAGCTTGAAGGTTCTCCTTTTTTATTTTCGCTGGTTTAGGCATTAGGTTATCTGGTTTTATAACTGAAATTGAATCTTTTAAGGCTAGGCAAAATTACAACCGATTTTCTCGAATTGAGCCATGAAAAATTACACTAGAGGATGGTTTTTTCTCTTACACTATACCAGTTTATATGTTGAGTTGGCATTCTTCTGAATCGTTGAAATGCTGCCAGTTAAAATTTATCAAAAAAATGCATTACTATTTGGCCGCATATACTTGTATTGGGTTTTTTTTTGGGGGGGGGGCACGGGGGGCTTTCTTGTGCAGTAGGCAAGGTCCTGGGACGAGTATAAAGGCACGACTCTTCCATTAGAAAGCAAAAAAACTACAAATAGAAATTTGACACATTGGCATTTCTTCTCTTACACCCACCATAATACTCAAGTGGAGAATGTTGAAAAGGGGGGAAAAGTGTGGGTGGCTACTAGCACTTGTCTCTTTATTGCCTCGCCCCCCTCTTACCCTAATTGTGGCATGGGAGTCAGGGACATTGTAAAAACAAGGTTGCATGACTCTTTGCAAAAAGGTGCCCTTCTTTTCTCGTTTATGCTTTTTCAGTAAATTTAGTGAACTTTAACCAAAATTGGTTCCTATGTATGTACTTTTACAATTTAAATCTATATTTTGAAACCTTATGTGCAACTAAAAGTAATAAGTTTTTAAATAATAATCTACATAAAATAATACCAATATAATTAAATGCATAATATTCAAGTATGAAAAGAATTGGGTCCTTCAAATTTACAAACTAAAACTTTTTAATTAGGACAATTTATCAATAGCCAACATAAAATGTAGATATTAACATTTATAAACATAAATAATAAATTTATTTTCACTAAATAACTATATACATATATTATAATATCTATAACTATGTTTATTTGTGTATATTTTATTTCATATAATTACATATACAATATTAAATATAATCAAAACATACTTACTCTTTATGTAAAATAACACAACGAATACAATATGGGATGTCTTTTTCATTAAAGGTTGCTATAGAAATCATAACTAGCTTCTACCTTCGAATAATAAATAAATTGCCTTCTCTCTAACAAGAAGAAGTTGTAGGTTAGCATATTTCTTCACAATACTTTGAATAATGAAACTTCAAGAAGTTGTTTCTCTCTCCCTCCCACCTCACATCATTAGCAATGTGAAGCAATTTTGAGTTGAAATTACAAAATGTATCTAATATTTATTTTGGCAATATCCAAACCAAACCTTTTCAAATAGAAAAGTATGGGAATTTATATAATTATTTACATATAGTTTCATAAATAATATAATTATATTCATATAACCAGTACTCTTCACATAAGCAATACACATAATTTATCGAATTTAAATATAATATACTTATATACTCTAAACAAATATAGATAATAGATAATTTAAATTTAAAAATTATCGATTTAATTACTAAGTATAGTCTTATTTGTATTTATCTATGAAAATAAGTAAAGTTATATAACTAATTACATATATTTCATGAATAATATACATTAGAATTAAATTATTAAAAAAAAGACAACTTTTTTCAATTCTATAATTAATACTCTAAATAACACTAAATATTTCACAATTAAGAATACATAATCGTTTACTAGTCATGTACTCCTCAAGTTAATTATTAACTATAATCACTAAGTATAATGTTATTTGTATTTATTTATAAAAATACATAAATGTATATAATTAATTAATTACATATATATACTCAAATAATATACATTATAATCAAATTAGTTAAATAATATTTAATAATTTTTTCTTCAATCTTATAACTAATTATACTAAAATAAATGCTAATCAAATAGATAACATATTCAAGCAATATATAGCTATACAAGATATAAAAATCAAATAATTATTTATAGCTTAAATTCTTTAAATTTATATATCTATATACACTATACACCTATAACTAGCTATGACTTTTGAGTTTTCAAACATAAAGGTCATTAACAAAGAGAACATGAAGTATGCAAAAGCAACCAAAATAACTTTTGCTTTACTAAAATATATGGCCCACTACATAGATTGGAACTAGCCTAAGTAATAAAAGCAATGTATGTGGACCCAAATGTTCTATACACCGCCACTTGACAACAAAGCCTTAAATACACACTTGATTTATCAAAGTTTATAGCTCAAATATAAAGCAATAAAAGAGAGAAAAAAGCATCATCATCAACGATCATCAATATGATGACAATTAGAGGTTTCACTAAATTATCCGGGACCAAAAAAGGTAGCCCTTGGTTGAAATTTTTTGCTTGCTTTGAAATTAATGGCCGAGACTTTGGAAATTATAGTTATAAAACCTATTGATGTGTAGATTTTTGAAAGGAAATCTGACAAAGGCCAAGACATCTCCAATAGAGCGGGGAGATGGCTCCTACACATTGTTCAACAATCATTCATTTCTTAGTGGGGGCTCCTTATTAAGACACTATGAGAGAATGGATTGTGCTTTATAAATGGATGAGAGAATGGATTATGCTTTATAAATGGATGAGAGAATGGATTATGCTTTATGAATGGATGAGAGAATGGCATAAATCATTTCAATAGATCTATTCTCAAAACTCATATGTGCTACCTTTCATAAAAAGTAGAGTGGGCATATGAAAACCTAACTAATATTTGAAAAAATGATTATACATCACCATATGATTTCACATTTATGAGCCTTGGGAGGCTAATAATGGAAACCATGAGTTGGCAACTACATAGGACAAAAGTGTTGCATGTCCATGAGCAGCATGTAGAGCAACCATGGCCATGATAAGGATTGAATGGTTCTTATTGCATCTTATAGGGATGTCATGTTTTTTTCTTGGCAGTGTGGAAAGTACCTCAGAGCAACTTGATGCAAGACTTGATAAATCCATTAGGACTCCATATATATAGATGCCCCCACCCACCTAAAAAATAAATGCATAAAAAATATAATACCTTAAATCCATAGTCAATCGCCTAGCTATAGGGATATCTAGTGTGTACATATGGCTATAGCGCCAATAGTGGTAAAAGTTCCATGCAAGGTAGAATATGAATTCCATAGGGTTGGATGATTTTACAAAAAGAGGTCTATAAAAGAGGGAGAAACCAAGGGGTTGGGAAGAGGTGATAAATAATTAAATAAGGGAGGGGCTACGACAAGTTGCAATGTACAAAGAAGTAAGTAAATAAAGCCAAAAAAAGCGTTGAAAGTATTTGGTTGAAAGTCTCTTTCTATAAAAAAAAAGTTGAATGTATTTAATTTAAAGTCTCTTTCTACAAAAAAAAGTTGAATGTATTTAATTTAAAGTCTCTTTCTACAAAAAAGTAAACTAAATGAACACGTAGTGCTACCAAGATAGGCTACAAACTACCAAACAACTTAGTCATATAAACGGATTAAGCCTAAATCAAGGTGGAAGGAGACTAGTCCATAATGAAATTTGGTGGGCATGAGCATGTTGTTATTTGTCACACCCACCCTCAATGATAAGCAAAATCTTCAATTAGGTGTCAAATAATAAGAAGTTATTTGTGAGCTTAGTGTCAAATAATAAGAAGTTATTTGTGAGCTTAGTGTCTAGGAGTTGTCTATGCTTATAATAAGAGGAGTGGATAGTAGTGTGTGGAAGAAAAAAAATATTAAAAATAAGAAGCTTATCTCTTCTTGAGAGTGGGTCACATGTGGAGAGAGAAAGAACTGTCATCCCGTAAGCTCTGATACCAATGTAACATTGCCCATAGGAAGCCACCATAGCCACCAAGATGAGGGATGAGAGGAGGGCTCTTGTTCACCACCATAGCCACCAAGATGAGGGATGAGAGGAGGGCTCTTGTTCACCACCTAGCCTTGGAGGAGTGTGGATAAGCATCCACACTGTCAGGCTTATGTAGCAGCCTACCTACCCACACTTGCCCAACCACTCGTGGTGCTCCGACTCGAGAACCTCACCCCTGAAGCCCAGACGCCATCTCCGATCGCACTCTGGCGATTGAGCTCTATGTTTGATCGAGCCTTACGTAGCCAATTACAAGCTACATGAGACTAATAATGGACTGGGGCACTTTTTCCCTCCTTAGGAGTTTTTTTTCCCTCAAGCGTGTGTACGCCACTCTTATGAGTTTGTGTAAGCAACCTTTTCATTTCACTTCACTTATAGTGTAAGCAACCTTATCATTTCACTTCACTTATACTTCAATCATTCTCATCAATCTACTTTAAGTGCATATGTGTGTGTGTTATTACCTTTGTCTCCACTCCAACAAGTATTGATATTTAACAAGGTAAGCCTTGAAAGGGGGGGGGGAGGACAAAACCTATATGAGATTTTCTATACTATAAGTTTACAAGCAAGGTAAACCTTGAAGGGGGGGGGGGACAAAAACCTATATGAGAAGGTTATAGGCTTTGAAATAAAGATTCAAAGCATAAATTAATATAAAGAATAAATTTGTAAGGAATGAAATATTTATGAAATCCATGGACTAAGTATGAAAATGGGTAGGATAATTTTTAATGCAAAAGAGGGTATGAGTTAATACTTTGAGGACCAAAATTGATACAAACAATAAGACCATGGGGAAGTTATTGCTCTCCCCTCATAGATTTCATTAATGCGTATATATTTTTCCATATAAACCACTATCCCTTACAATAACTTAACCTAAAGTCACAGGGAGTAACAATGGCATAGACATATTATAATTTTATTCTCTCCAAATATGTGTATAAAATTTATCAAGCATGTTTTGGTAATTAATCTTGACGTCAATAAAGATTAGCATGTCTTCCCATGGTTGCTAACAATATATTAGTTGTCTTGGATGGTGGAAAACATTAATCATGATCTTGGAGTGATCTTCAATAACATGCTTGTTATGCTCAATCAACTTTAATCATGAACTTTGTGTGATTTGTCAATATCTGTATCAACAAGTAAAGTTTGATCACATTGCTAAAGATTATTTTTTTCATTCTTGTAGGTCATGTCTATATAGTTTATTTATTTTATTACTCAAATTACTTTGATTTAATAATTTATTAGTATTAAGGTAGCTTTGTATTTAATATGCTACACCACTTTATTATGTTGAGACGTGATTAAACTTTATTCTAACTCTTGAAATTTTAACAAATTCTATCTTGAGACATTTTGTGGAGAGGTTAGAAAAAAAAAATATCTCCTCTCACTGTATTGTGCTCTCTCTCTCTCTCTCTCTCTCTCTCTCTCTCTCTCTCAATGAAGACGAAGTCTATCTGCATCATTTTTCTCAATGAACATTAATCCTATGTGCATCATTTTTATCCTATACGCGGGCATCCTTTTTCTCAAATGAGTGGGTGCTAATGAATCCTTTAAAGATGAACACTTTGTAAAGGTTGAGTTCACATGCCATTTCCATGCGTAAAGGTCAAGTTTATATGTGTTGTTTTTCTCCTATAAGTGGGCATCCTTTTTTCTCAATAAGTGGGAATCCTTTTTTCCCAAATAAGTGAGTGCCAACTCAATCTCTTAAAAAGATAAACACTTTGTAAAGGTCAAGTTCATGTGCCATGTTTGTCAGGATGAACACCACACCTATTAGGTGATTAGAAATAGGATTAGCAGGGCACACATCAAGTGGATGTTCATACTTTGAGTGAAAAAGAAAATTTTGATGATTCTGAGTGTAAGGAGGAAGACGATTGCTTGAAAGGAGTAGGCTTAGCTCAATGTATAGAGCTTTAATAAAATATGGATGTTCATCTCATGGACAAATCTATGTATAAAGGAGAGAGGAGCTTCCTAGGCAACTTGAGGGTTTGATAGTAAGCTGATTAATGAACTATATCATATCAGCATAATCAAAATTTTCCTCAAGGGCCCATTGGTAGAAGACCAATAAGCCTATGGGAATAGTAGCATAACAATAACGAGCAGCAACACTATAGACATCTATCATCACAAAAGGTGACCACCTACATTCAATGGTTCCAAGATGGCCAAGCTTTATCATACTTCACAAAAGGCGACCACCTACATTCAATGGTTCCAAGATGGCCAAGCTTCATCATACTTCAAGTGCCTCTCCTATTACTCTCACCTTCGATGTCCACACGCAGTAGCAAGAACAATAAGCACACCTCAATGACAAAAGGAGAAAGGAGTTTATCTCTTTAATATCTCCACATAAGCACAACGGCTTGTACCGCTCATCATAATAGAAGTCATTCAATAGTAGCAAGAGAGAGGAGAAGAGCCACATGCATTGGTGGCAACAACCAGTAGCTCACTAGTAAGCCTCTAATTGTGTGCGTGTGTGCGAGCAAGGTGCAACAAATAGGCATCAATATCTTTAATCCTTGTGTGTGTAGCCACAAGCGGCGGTGGTGGCAGCAAACTATGAGGTATCCACTTGGTGGCATTTTCCACACTCTTAACCGTGTTTATGAGCATTCGAGGGGATATGAACGAGCTCGCCATGATTCCGGTGGAGTTCAGAGTGACATCGATGACATTTTGGCTAGTAACTTAGCGCACCATTAGCTTTGAGCTCGTTCCATTCGTGCATTCCATAAAGTTTCTTGCATTCATTTTTTGCATTTAAGAATTTCATAGTTTTTTGTAATTTTTATTTATTTAAAAAAGGCTTCGAGCGAGGGTACGGTACATGTCTTAGGGGGTGGTTTGGCAAGTATTTCTTGAGTGTTATCACCCGTTTACAGCCTTACATAGGTCGAGCTTGCCCACATGCAACAGGTTGTCCTTGCACGCTAGACAGAGGCCGTTCATCCTTCATCCACCTCTCATGACTTGGTGCGTAGGAGACGAATGGTGTAGGAGGCACATCCATGACCTCGTCCTTGTCCAGAGACAACTTTATGGTTCCGTTCGTAGAGACTAAACACACCCCAATTGATAGTCGACTGGTTCGTATAGACTAGCGATACACTGTTGGACCCGGGCATAGATGACCCCTTTCTTAACGAATGAGGAGTTTAGTGATCCGGATCTCGATGCTCAATTCGAGGTTGAATTCTTGAAGCAGGAGGTCTCATGCAAGTTTATTTTGCAGCTTTTTACCAAGACCCAAACCTTATAACAAAATCAAAATGAAATTTTGACCATCCTTAGGAGTTTGTACCAAAGTTTAGACTCACTTCCGAGCACTTCTATTGCTAGTTGCGTCTCGAGTAGCCACAAGTATGCTTGATAAATACTTTGGTATGGTAGATAGGCTAGTGGGCCTTCATGCTCACATGGATTTCAATTGTATTATTAATATAGTATTCACCATAAGGCTACAAGTTGGGGAGTGTGGAAGGCATGTGGAGGAGTGTGTGTAGGTGCATAATTGGGAAGGATTCTTCTAGAATGCCTACATGGAAGAGGAGAATTCCGCCATGTGTAAGTGGGATATGCACCTACATGCCACTTAGACTTGACTATTATCTCATCACACTTTCAAAGTAAAAAAGTCTTCAATTTAATAATCAATAGAAGACTTAGCCTAAGAGGACAATTGATGGTGACATCTACCCTTATGTCATTGAAGGGTTGAAGATTTTTATGTTGTAATTTGTAACAATGGAAGAGAGGGTGATTCTCCACCTATAAATCTCTACCTATAAAAGGAGCCCTCCTCTTCCTTTCAAATCAATGAATGAAGCCTCCTCAATTGAGCATTTTGTGTCATTGCCATTCTCTTATCTTCAAGCCCTTATTCAAACATTCTCTTTATATGTGAATGTCTCATTTAGCATTAGCTCCTCATGCTTAACACAATTTTGGTGGGCCTGTGACTTCTCAAGGTAGCCCTTGCCTTATTGCCGCCCTCCTTTGGAGGTACCAATGGTTTTAGTGGTAATGAGCATGTGGAAAGACTTTGGGGACTATAGGTAAATCTTTACGATTGTCCGCTAGCAATGTTAACCCTTACCCTCTAGCTTGAATCATGAAGGAGATGAAAGGCAAGAGGCTATGTAAAAATTGAGGTTTCATGCTAAGAGAGGAAGTGCAGTTTTTGTGGTCCAATACCCAAATTTCAACCGGTAATTACTCATCACTCGAGTATTGGTTTCTAAAATTGATCATATGGCTAGGAAGCTCTTTATATGCTCTTTCCACTCATGTAACTAATTTCTTAATCCTTTACTTCATTGATGATCAGAATTTCTCCCAAAGTTGCTAACTTTTAGGTGAATTTTGGCAGTTTTATAGTCTTGTAGTAAAATGCTCATAACTTTTCGCTCAGTTGCCCGTTTTTGAAAGTTTTTATATAGGCGCAAAGCTCTCTTCAAGCTCTACGTACCTATGTAATCCTCTTTTATACAGTCTTTATGGATTTAAAACTGCAATTCTCTATGTATCTCAGTTTTTATAGACTTTTGGCCATTATTTCTTCTTAATAATGATTAAATTCCTCTTAATCTCTTATCAAAAAGCAAATCCCATGTATCTTATCCTCTTTTAAGTGATTGCTATATTCTTTTACCTTAAGATGTTCCGTCCAAATTTCCCAATTTGAACGGATGAACCTTACCAACATACCCCATATGTTTTCGTTCACAAAATCCTGAGTCGGAAGATTTTCTTCCAACAAAGACTTACCCTCTTGTTTGGAGCTGCAAGACTGGCAGAAATTCTTGCTTCTCCTTTCATCTTTCCTTTCATGAATTATGATCTCACCTTTGATGTGTTTAACTTTATCTTAACCTAGGGAGAGAAAAGGAGGGGAGGAGGATTTCCTAACCTTTTTGTAAATAGCTACTCACACGAGTATGCCAAGTCACCCTAGTAGAGCACAAGATTGATCTCCTAACCTTTCCTAACCTTTTTACAAATATTTTTCTAGTAGAGAATTTAGAGTGGATTTCCCCAGTTGTAGTCACTCCCAAAAAGGGTGGAAAATGGCGTGTGTGTGTGGAGTTTCGCCCTCTGAATGCATGCACAAAGAGGGATTATTATCCTCTACCCTTTTAGGATGAGATTTTGGATCAAGTTGCAGGTCATGAGTTGTATTCAGTGTGTGATGGATACTTTGGATACTTTTAAATCTGGATTTGTGAAGAAGATCAAAGGAAAACCTCATTTATCACCCCTTGGGGAGTGTATTGCCTATAGGGTGATGCCATTTGGCTTGACCAATGCATCAGCAACTTTTCAATGCTTCATGAGTCAGGTATTTGTACCTTACTTTGGGAAAGTTTATAAGGGTCTTTTTGGATGATTTTTGCATTTATTCAAGCCGCATGGATCACTTGGAAAAGTTGAGGTTGGCCTTGCAAAGTATTGATGATGCAAAAGGGTGTCTTAATCCTGGAAAATGCCGCTTGGCACGAAGGAAGGTGGTTCTCTTAGGACATGTTATCTCAGAAGAAGGCATAGAGATGGATCTTGAGAAGGTGTAGGCAATTGTGGCCCTCCCACCACCTACCAATGTAAGGGAGGTAAGGAGGATTTTGGGCAAAACAAAGTATTACCAACGCTTTGTTGACATGTTCTCTGAGAAGATGTATCCTATAAATCTGTTGACAAAGAAGAATGTTTCTTTCCAATGGGGACCCGATCAAATTCAATCTTTTTGTTTGCTCAAGGAATGCATGAGTCAAAGTCCAATTGTGCAGCCTCCTAGGTGGAGGGAGGACTTTTATGTGAACACAAGTGTCTCATCACATTTAGTGGGTGCTATACTCTTGCAAAAGGGAGAGCAAGGGCGAATGTAACCAGTGTATTATGCAAGCCGACAACTCACTGATGCCCGAGGAGAGGTTGAGAAGTGTATATACATACATACATATACACACACACACACACACACACACACACACACACACACACATGTATGTATGTATGTATGTATGGATACATATATATGTATATATATGTACACACACACACACACACACACACATATGTCAAGGTTAACCATAAATATATTATTTATATTAATGATATATATATATATATATATAATTATTTTATTAAAATATAATTTAATATGTAAACTTAAATAATAAATATATAATACAAGAAAGAGATTAGAATAAGAGGGAAAGATGCACTTGAGTGGAGTACCACACATATGCACTCAATGGGAGTACCACCATAGCCATCTTGGGCTCAAGATTTGTATTAATGTTTGTAAAAAGGCAATTGTCTAGCTCTTCTAATTCACTTATATAGGTCCATGGTGTGTTCACATGACCTTATGGTCCATTATTTATTTACATGTGTGAGAATCCATGGCTAATTAATATGTTCCCCTTCATTACAAACCATCCCCGCCCAAATGGTTTCATCCTCAAAACCCTTGATTAGAATTACATAATTGTACGGGTTGGGTGCAACTTTATGGAGAACACAATATCTCTTCAATTCCAAATGTGAATGTAGCATGTAGAGGGTAAGGTCTTCCAAAAGGGTATGCAAACTCTTGCATTGTTGTAAATCTGCATAAGACACCCCCAAATTAGTTCTTTGTCTTTGCTCCACGAAGGTACGTGCCTCTCCCAAAGATCATTCTAACCATTGAGCTTACCACACAAAGACATGGATTGAAAACAATAAATTTTCAAGAATTTTCAGCAAGCTTATTCACTGTTATCCCTCCACATTTGCTTTATCAAAATTATCCAACAATCCTTGGTAATTCTCTCCATCGTAAGCGGGTTGCCATGAAGAACCTTCTTTGGTCAATCCTTTCCATTTGACTAGGTATTCCACAAGAATTTGATTACGAAGATCTCTTTTGCCCAAAACCTTCTCCAATAGGTATTCAACCAACCGTTCATCATTAAGGGAGATAATTCCTCATGAACAACTACTTTTGGCCCCACCTAAGCTTTCAAGTGTGATACATGGAAGACATCATGAATCCTTGTTGATGAAGGTAGAACCAATTGACAGGCTACTTCACCAACCTTCCTCAATACTTTGTAGGGTCCAAAATACCTATTACCCAATTTGGTTTTACTATTGCCTTTGAGCGATCCATATCTTGATTTTGGCAATCTTGAAAACACATAGTCACCCTCCTTGAACTCCAAGTGCCTTCTATGCTTATCCACATAATACTTCATACTCTCTTGGACTTGCTTCATGTGCATCTTGCATTGTTGAAGCAAAGCTTGCATTTTCTCAGCCTCTTATTTTGCATTTTGATTCACCACATGTTGCTTAGTGACCATCATTGGCATATTCACTTTGTACCCATATAATTCTTCAAAAGGAGACATGCCAATGCTCTCATGATGGGTGCTATTGTATGCAAATTTAACAAGAGGAACCCACTCATCCCATGCACTTTGTCTCTCATAGCAAAAAATTCATCAAATAGGTCTCCACCCATTTATTCACCCTTTCCATTTGACCATTGGTCGCCAGATGATAAATGGTGCTAGGCATCAACTTAGTACCCATAATAGCAAACAATGTGCTCCAAAATAACTCATGAATTTGATATCTTGGTCACTCACAATCTTCATAAGCATACCATACAGCTTGAATACATGCTTCACAAATTTCTTGGCAACCAAAGATGCCTTATACATTAGGGGAAATTCGGACTCAAATTGGGCCCTTTAAGGATTGCTATACACATTCTCTCGCTATAAAAATGGGCTCATGGTAAAATTTTTACAAATCAACTAAAAAGTGAGCGGATTTTGGGCATTTAGAATATACTCTTCAAGACCTTTCCAATTATAGTAACGTGCCAGATCATCACAAAATTTGGAGACTTCTTGAATATGAAAAATTGCCCATCATGCTATATATCATTGGAAAGGTCTCGAAAAGTAGATTCCAAATGTCCAAACTTCACTCACTTCTGAGTTTATTTGCAAAAATTTTACCATGATCCCATTTTTGGAGAAAGAGAATGTGTAGCAATACTTAAAGGGTCTAATTTAAGTCCAAATTTCCCCTAATGCTTGATCTTGGCTTGATCTTGGTAGGGATAAAATGAACAACCTTTATCAAAAGATCCATGACTACATACGAGGATCTTTGTTAAGTTGGCAAGGCATAGACTTTGACACAAATGCATGTATGTCCTTTCACATTCCCTTCCAAAAGAAGGTCTTTATAATCTTGTCATCACAAATGCATGTATGTCCTTCCACATTCCCTTCCAAAAGAAGCTCTTTATAATCTTGTTATAGGTTTTAAAGATTCCCAAGTGGCCCGCCATAGGGGTTGCATGCATTTCTTCCAAAACCTTTTTCTTGTATGATGAGTGAGGCACCAAGTAGACCTTGTCCTTGTAGTGTATGAGACCATTTTGAAGTAAAAAATGTGTCAACTTATCATGAGTACCTTGTTGTAATTTTTCAAAAATTTGAGACATCTTCTCATCCAACAAGTACTCCTCTTGTGTGTCTACAATCCAATCATTCAAAATGACCATCTTTCTTCTTTACCAAAAATACAAGAGACGTAAATGGTGATTGAATTGGTTCAATCCATCCCATGTCCACAAGTTCCTTCACTTGCTTGGTCACTTCATCTCTTTCCACCTTTGAGAGCTTATATGGTGGCTTATTAAAACGTCTTGGCATTTGGTTCAAGCATTATAGGATGATCCACTTCTCTCCTAAGTGGTAGACTCTTAGGCATTTGAAACACGTCCTTGAGCTCTTCTGAGAGTGTTGTCATGCCTTTATTTGAAACTCCCTTCTCTTCCACATTGTCCTTCTCTTGGCAAAGCTATAATACATGCACACACCCCATTTGTGAGCTTCTTCTTAAGCTTAGTGGCATTGATAAAAGAGACCTTTGAGAAATAAGAACCATGCAATACAATCTCCTGATCCCCACACACGAGCTCATGAATGTATGTTGTAAATTCATTGAGAATGTTCCAAGTGTGGATAGCCAATCACGTCCAAGCACAATGTCAATCGGACCCATGTCCAATGCAAGCAAATCCACATGGCATGTGTACTCATTAGAAAGTATGACTTTTGCATCCTCGCACATCATTGTACAATTCATCATTGATCCATTAGCCACTTGTACCATATGCAATGTTGACAAGGCTTTGGGATGCAATTTTAAATTGCCCAATGAACTCTTGTTCATCACAAGGCTATGTGTGCTACCGCTATCCACAAGCACACGAGAAACTCTTCCATTGATTTTGCATAAGTTTGCATCATGCCTTCTTGCTTCTGTAACATGTATGGTTGAACACCATATTCGTGAGTTTGGGAATCACCCAAGTCCCATTTTTGTAATACTAAAAAGGTGGGACTCGGTAAACATGTTTATAAGTTTTTCAAAACCCTATCATGTGACCTATCATTGGAAAGCGCTTGAAAAATGGGATCTATTGGGATGGTGTTCAAGTTATGGCAAATCCAAAGTTTTGACCACATGTCCCAAACTTATGAGAAATTCCCATATTCCCCAATATGGTGTTGTTGTAAAATATCCATCATTAAAGTTGTCTTCATTTGATCCCCTTGGATTAAAAAGAAACTCGTCATTGGGCTTATGACCTCATCATCACCCAAGGAGTCAACGCATTCATCTAATTTCTCCACTTCATCCTCATGCTCATCCTCTATCACTTTGGAAAGCACCATGTTGAGTGTCATATTCCTTGCTTTGCATGACTTTGGGTGCTCTTTGCTTCATTTCTCATCACCAAACTTGTAGCACAAGCCCTTATTGCTCAAATCATTGATGCAATTCTCTTTAACAAATTTACTTTGAAGGAGCCCCACCAAATCTAAAATTGGTCTTTGCACCTCTACCATACAATGTAGGATGCCTCGGAATGGTGGTAGAAGTTGGAGAAGCTTCTTTAGATGACTTCCATGGTGGCGGAGATGATACATCAGCCTTATAAGTGCTCTTGTGAAAACTTACCATTGATTGCTTGAGATTGATAGGCTTTTGAGCCTTCACATCAGCCATAATGTTTAGCTTCAATCCCTTGATGTATTTGGAAATCTTTAAGTGCTCACCCAAGTCCTTCACATGCAACATGATCTTGATAAACTTATGAGTGTATTCCCTTACACTCCCCGTTTGTTCTAAATCATCCCATTCACATATGAGATTGTCTTAAAGGTCTCTCTCATCTCTTCCTTGAAGGCCTCCCAAGAAGTAACTACATAACCATCACATTGTGATTCTCACCACCAAGTATGGGCATAGCCTTCCAAATGTAGAGTGTTGAAGTAGACTTTGGCCTTCTCACTTCTTAGACAAATCTCGAAGCACATGTCTAATTTGTTGGCCCATTTTTCGAAATGCTCATTGGACATGATCTCACCATCAAACTTAGTGAAGTTAACTTTGTCTTTCACGCCTTTGAATTCATTATGGTCCCTTTGGTTATTTTCCCTTGAGTTACCCAAATGCACATGAGCATTGGTTGGTCTTCTATCCCAACTACCATTGACAATCAGCTCTTTAATCACCACTCCTTTGGCCTTGCTATGCATAATTAGAGGAGTTACTTTGACCTTGTGGAATTATTTGCCAAGATAAGAAAACCCACCCTTGATTTCTTTTGTAATATACTCTTTTCTCCTATCAAATTAATCAACCATGCCTTGAATCATGTGTTGCATGGCTTGCAAGTCATTTGAGACATGTGTACGATCAAAAGAAGAATTTGGTAAAGTCGGCTCCTCACATGATGCCTCACCTTGATCCTCATTAATCACTTGAGCGGCCCTCACTTCATTGGCACTTGTATTAGCATAATCCTCCATTGTTTTTTGGATCTTGAGATGCTTTGCCCATCCTTCCTCTATTCCCCATGTTCATTTGTAGCTTTGGAAAGGTTGAAAAGTACTAATTTGGGTGAAATGGCCCAAACAAAGTCAGAACTCGACATGCTATAACTTGACACGTCTGTAATGATGAGACGAACACCTGTACCAACCTAGATCTTAGTTTTTACAAGTGCTATATCTCTCTATTTTGGGTTTCGTGCCACATGTCTACTTTTCAGTACACTGTTCAAATGGGCTCCGATTTGTGCATTCTTTACATTGTTGCGTAGGTCTTGATGAGTAGGTTAGTTATCTTCAAAAATCATTTTGAGTAAGCCAATTGTTGACTATAGTTGACTAGGGTTTGACCAAGTCCCCAACCTCCGATTTGAATGCTTGATAGTAGCTTGATGGGTAGCCCCAGGTGTGAGGAATAAGATTCTAAGCTTGGTTTCAAATTAACAATTAGGGTTTTTCAAAAAACATTCAGAGGGATTTGGTGCAAATTTTCCATGACCTTTGCATCCAAACCACCAAATCTCATTCGCTAAAGTATTTTCATATCCACAACTTTTTTCCAATTGTACTCAGAATATGACCTCAATTTGTAAAAATTTTGCCATAACCCTGAGGTATTTGCAACAAAATTTCAATCCCAAATTTAGTTCAAGTTTTTATAGTCCATATTATTGCCAATGCCATTGCCATGACCTTTGTCTTGATTCGAATCGATTGCAATTGTCATGTGTATGACCTTTTCTTGAGGATTTGCTTTTGCTGATCTCCCAGCCAAGCCTTCTCACCCCCTTACCAAAGTTAGGAATTTGATAGAAAGGGTTGAGGCCAAGTCTTCACACCGATGATGAACCTAATCCCCTTTTGTACCGCACTCTCATGGCATGAAAGGTTCAAGCCATGCTCCCCTTTGGGCTCTTTGCTAATGCAAAGTAACCTCTCAACATACTAGATTCTATAAGCATTTTGGAATTGAGATTTAAATATAACCACGAGCTTGCAAATCAAGAATGTGAGAGTTCACTTATACAACATAGGTATTTTGAGAATTCCTAGATCTTGTTTCATTGCTTTAAAATTCATAGAAATGTAATAAAGAGAGGATATGAGCACAATGCTCAAGATTTTTTTGGCTCAAGGAACATTAGTGTAGCTAATCCAAGATTAAAATGGCAATAACGCTTCATCTTCATGAAAATCCCCATTCTTGATGGAAGAAATGGTGATTTTTGCCAAAGATGATGAATTTAATATATAGAAGCATCAATTAGGAGAAGATATGGCCAAAAGAAGCTCCAACTATGCCTAGATCCCATCATGAAACCCTAGTAGAAATTGGTGCACTTTCAAGCAGCCCCATGAGTAGAAACACAGCCATTTTTTGTGACCATTAGACTCATATTATGCTTAACATGCAATAGAAGAAGCATAATAAGTAGAATAAACTTGACATAGTGCTTAGGGTTTGAAACAAGCACCAACAAAGAAGGCAACAGTAGGTGCAGGTCGTAAACATCGATTTGTATATAGCGAATCACTCCATTTTTTCCATATTCGCCGTCTCCATAGCTTCATATGGTTGTGCCAAACTGCCTCCCAAAGCCTCTTCAAGATCTAGTGACATTGATTAGTTTATTCCAAGCCTCCATTTTTTAAAAACATCAAGAGAAAGTTTGGGGAAGAAGTAGTGCGGGTCCACACCATGAAACTTTATCCATTGCACACCAAACATTTGGCCACACATGTGCGAATGTCAAAAATTGGTCCTACTTACTCTGAAAAGAGACCAAAACATGTCCTAATGGCATGGCCACCACTCAAGACCACCATTTCCATGGTTCTTAGCATCAAATTTAAAGTATTTTCATGCTTACACCAAACTTTCAAAGAAAATGTTGTGAAAGACCAAAAAGATCAAGAAAATCAAGAATTATACATTTTTTAATTATTTTTTTTGCAAGAAGTGAAGAAAGGAAGAAGAAGATGATGGATCAAAAGCTAGGCTTTGATACAAGAAAGAGATTAGGGTTAGGAGTAAAGATGCACTCAAACGGAGTACCACACATATGCACTCAATGGGAGTACCACCATAGCTAAGAGTTTGGGCTCAAGATTTGTATAAATGTTTGCAAAATGGCAATTTTCCATCTCCATTAATTCACTTATATAGGTCCATGGTGTGTTTGCATGGCCTTATGGTCCATTATTTATTTACATGTCGGAGAACCCATAGCTAATTTCCCAATTAATATGTTCCCCTTTATTACGTATAAATAAAACGTACATAATATATGTGTGTGTGTGTGTGTGTGTGTGTGTGTGTGTGTGTGTGTGTATGTATGTATGCATGTATACATAAAAATAAAAATATAAATAAATAAATAAATAAATAAATAAATAAATAAATAAATAAATATAATTATATGTATACACACACACACACACACACATGTATATATGTACACACACACACACACACACGTATACACACACACACACACACACACACACACACACACACACACACATACATATACATATATATGGTAATAATATGGTCATGCCGATGACCATATTTGGCCAAATTGGGTGCCCCAAATATGATCGCCAATGACCATACCCCGTCCCCTCTGCACTTGGTCCCCGACCCACTTGCGTAGCCCACCCCCCACCTTCTACCTCTCGCCTATGTCCAATGCCCTCTCCCCCCTCTAGACTAGCAACCCACCCTCCCCCCCACCCTTCCTGTCCTTCAGCCTCCCTCTCAACTAGTAGCCCGCCCTCTCGCCAGCCTCCCACACCCCTCCTTCAACACCCCTCTTCTTTTTCCTGTCATCTACCTCTAGCACCTCCCCTCTCTCATCTTGACTCGCCGACACCGCCCCCTCTCTCTGTCACCTGCTTCCCTCACCCTCTCTCCCCCCATCCCCCTCTCAACTGTCAGACGGCCGAGAGGGAGAGAGGCTTGGGTGATGCACGTTCGCTAGCCGGGCGGTGTCCTCTCGTCAGGTGATAGGGAGAGAGGTCCCTGCCGGCCAGCCGGCAGGTTGACACCGCCCCCTCTCTCCCTTCATCCTACTGGACCTCCCACGAGAGGGAGAGAGGCTGAGGCCTTCTAGGGGGAGAGAGAGAGAGAGAGAGAGAGAGAGAGAGAGAGAGAGAGAGAGAGAGAGAGAGAGAGAGAGAGAGAGAGAGAGAGAGAGAGAGAGAGAGAGAGAGAGAGAGAGAGAGAGAGTGTTGAATTTAAAACTATAAAATGATCGCAATGATGACTGGAAAACCAATATATAATAACATTACATAATAGATTTCATAATTTTTTAAAATTTATATTAAAAAATACATTTACAATTAAAGTACTAAATGCATGAGAGTTATCTATGCATTTAATATCAAATATTCTCATTAAAAATGAAATTTAGATTCTCATAACAAGGTGTCCCTTATAATGATTGAAAGGAATTTTCTACTATTGTCAGTTATAATATATTATTTTATACATTTAAATCTTATTTTTTTAAAATTTCTTTACTTATTTGTTTGGATTCATTCTTTTAAAGCTAAATTTATTTTTATATTTTAAATGTGCACTTCTAGGTCATATGTCCATACAAACACAGATCTCCTTACAAACACATTTCCTTTTCTTATTTTTTTGATTTGCATTTTTGTTTATTAGGTCGTATATGTTACGAAAATCACTCTTGAGTTATTGGGAACTATATTTGTTATTTTATATCGGGGCCGCTCATGTGTGCTGTGCTAGAGTATACGTGTGATTTGAAATTATAGTTGCCTATTTCTCATGACAACGCGTTAGGATTAATTGATGTGCTTAATTGATTATTTAACTAACATGGATTATGTCTACGAGTATAGGTAGTGAGATTTGCAAGGGTGCCGATTGAGGTGTTGCACTATACGAGGGTACCAATATTGAGGTGTCGTATGGATGGTGGATTGAGCATGGTGGTTTGAAGATGAAGATCATGTTCTAATCATGATATTTTTATATTAAAAATTTATTTATCATTTTTAGCCTATTATGTGGCTAGATTTTATGCGCATATATACACAAGGTTATTTTATATGCGTATGTGCACAAGATTATTTAACGTGCATGTGTGCATAAGT
This sequence comes from Cibotium barometz, assembly GCF_041138505.1. Classification (NCBI taxonomy): domain Eukaryota; kingdom Viridiplantae; phylum Streptophyta; class Polypodiopsida; order Cyatheales; family Cibotiaceae; genus Cibotium; species Cibotium barometz. Next base: position 19,522,831 of record NC_141051.1, read on the forward strand.
AGTTTTGTATGTATAAGTCCATTAGATTTATTAATGGACAAAGATTTTAGCATGTGTAAACCTTAGAAATTTGGGACAAGGTTATTTATATGTAAAGCAAAAGCCCAAAAGTGGAAAAGTGCTATTATTGGCTCCAAGGATAAAAATATAAATATGAATATGACATAAATACCGCTTGTGGGAGAAGGAGCCACACACTTTGGGGGGGAGATTGCATGCATCCATGCTCTTGTTCATGTGTTGATAAGTATTTTCTTCTTCTTATACTATGCTATGGTATGTTAATTTAATGTGTACATCCTTGTTTGATTGAATTGCAAGCTATGTAAATACTTGGAGAATAGATTAATGCTGAATAAGGCCAAGTATAAGAGATTTTGATATTCTTTGGAACAAAAATTAAAATTTTTAGAATTATTTACAAAGGCAAGGTAAGCCTCTTCTCGATAAGTTTTGTTGATTTTAAATTCATAAAATCAAGAGTATATAGAAAACATTTGCAATATGTGTGTCCAAAATCCACCATGAGGAGTAAGGATTTTGGAAAAAAGGGAAAACTCTTCTTTGTAGTTATAGGTTGTGAGAAAAGGAACATAGACAAAGCTTTGATTAAAAGCTTCTATATATATATATAATATAAAGTAGGAAGGAAAGTTGACTTTTCTTCGTGGCACATGGCATGATTTTTTAGGCAGCTCTTTCAACTCTACTTCTATTATCTAGGCCTGTCCGTCGTCAGGGTAGTAAATGGATGGAGGAGATCGTGGCCTAGAGAGCCGTTAGCCAAATTTGAAACCTTCTTCCCTTCATAACGTTCGCGTACGACTACAAAATGGCATTGCCTCTCTTTCTACACGGAAGGTGACCCGCTCTCCTACCACTCTCAGCCTCCCCCATAGCCACACGCCTTTTTCTTCCAACCTCTCAGCGAGACGCTAAGCTGGTTCTGTCCTCACTTCGCTCAGCTTCCCCCCTCCCCCCCCCCCCCCCCCCCGGCTCTGTCCTCACTTCGCTCAATTTCCCTCAGCAACGCTCCTCACTTTGCTCAGCTTGCCCCCCAAGGTTCCTCACTTTGCTTAGCCAGAACGATACGAGAGAAGGGGCTGGCGACGTCGATGAAGCCGGCAGGGCCTGAAGGTCAAAGGCGGAGGCCGGGATGCTATTTAGTGGGACGTCGTTGATGGCAAAAAGCTGGTGACGTAGGAGGAGGGAAGGCAGCATTCTGATAGAAATTGAAAGAGGCCGCAGAGGCGGATGGTTCTGATATACCGATGGTGAGATAGATATAGCCCATGTTGGTGCCAGAGAAGGGAAGGGGATGGGGAGACAGTAGGAGAAGAAGAGAAGAGGAAGAGAGGGAGGCAACGGAGGCGGGACCCATCCCGAGGACGACCACCCCATCGAAGGCTTGCAAGGTGAGGCCGTTGGCGGTGGTGCTGGTCCACGCTATCTTCTCTCTCTCTCTCTCCCTCTCCCTCTTTGTCTCTCTCTCTCTCTCTTCTAAAGCGCTCCAGGCCCCATGTGTGCTAGGCAGCTAGCTTGGCCCAGTTGCCGTCCACCTAAAAGCCCATGGGCCATGTCCACTTTCCATGTTGTAAAGGCTCACGCTTTGGGGGATTTGTTCCTGCAATCTTTATTCAAACTCCCTTCTATATATAATTTGAAGAGGAGAATCTGAAGGACTTGGATTTAAGGTCTCGACTTAATAGCTATTGGCTATAGGCTACTGGCCACATTTGATTCAAAGTTGATGAAACTGTTGGGGATTTGTTTAAAGGATTCAAGATGCAAGAGACTTAATGATTAGCAAACTGAGGGCATTGCAGACCACCAATTCTAAGCAAAAGAGGCAAAAAAAAGAGGTGGGTTGAGCCATGCAGAGACACATATATACACATGTGTATGGATAAATCCGATCTGCTATAGACATGCATACAACATACACACATACAAATCATAGCCAATCTGTTCTCCACATATAGATATTTTATCCCATAAATTCATGCATAACATATTCATTATGTTACCAATGACATGAATAGTGCAAGGAATGCAACAAATTTTAGTGGGGGAGGGGGAGGAGGAGGGAGGTGTCATTGGATAAGGGAAAAATGGGTGTGGGAAAAACAAAAAGGTAAGGTTGGGGGGGAGAGGCGCATGCAAATAGCAGGTATTGAAAGAGGGAAACGAATAAAAAAATACTAAAAAAGAAGATCTCTTTTGATTTAGCAAGTTTGAAAGAATGATACGAATAAAATATACATTTATTCATTCACCAAAAACAAACATAATACATCTTCTCTTGGAAAAACAAAAGAGTGAAATTGACATTGAGCTAAAACTCACTTTGTATGCTCGGCTAATTAATTATTACGAAAAAAACATTTTGGTGGCCTATTGAGTTTGAGAGGCACCTATTGAAAAAAACATTGTTTGTGTGTGTATACATACATAAATACATATATGTATGTATGTATGTGTGTACATATATACATACATATGTGTGTGCGTGTGTGTGTGTGCGCGCGTGCACATAAGGCAAACAAAAACACATGTTTACTAGACATAGACACATATATGTATATACATACATACTGATATACTTATGTGTGTGTGTGTGTGTGTGTATATATATATATATATATATATATATATATATATATATATATATATATATATATATATATATATATATATAATATATAGAGAGAGAGAGAGAGAGAGAGAGAGAGAGAGAGAAGACGTGGATGTATTTGAGTGTGTGACAAAGAGAGATAAAAAAGGGTTACGACATTCATTCATATACTTATATCTATGTGGTGTGCCAATGTGTGTATCTTTGTGTTTGAGTGTGTAAATGAGTAAGTGTGTGTGTATACGTATAGGTATGCTATGTTTTTACTTATGTATGTCTAGAGATAGATAGATCGATAGTAGATAGATGTTGTTCATATATATAGGTAGTCTATGAGTACCTTGTACACATATATGTGCAAATATAGGCTCTTTATCTGTAACGTGCGGAAGCTTCGAAGAAGAATCGGTGACTTCAATGCTCAGAAACCAGCACTCTTTTCGCGACCGAATTAACGCACAAACTAAATGAAGATGTGCAAAAAATAGAGAGAGAGAGAGAGAGAGAGAGAGAGAGAGAGAGAGAGAGAGAGAGAGAGAGAGAGAGAGAGAGAGAGAGAGAGAGAGAATTTTTGAAACTGCATTCAAAAGGTTCTTATGGGGGAACAAGGGGAAAACCTGTGCATTCATCAAATGGGATATGATCTGTCAACCCAAAGTGAGAGGGGGACTAGGAGTGCTAAATCTGGCTGCACATGCTCATGCAAGAAGAGCAACCATGCTTAAACACATGTTTTCAAGAGATACTTTATGGGCTAGATGCATGTGGCAGATCATTGGCTATTCTGTTGTGTATTTCCATGGGGCTTGGGATTTATCTGATTGGGAGAAACTCTTTTCACATGCACCTTTGAAAACAGGTTGTCAAACTGCACAACTTTTTATTGACTCATGGAAACACATCTGCTCCTTTCTGATTTGGGATGGCAGAGTTAGATACACAGGGAACTCACTAGGGGATGAAAATGTGTTTTGGAGTTTTTTGTTTAAAAAGGCACCCTGTTATAAATTGGGTAGGAAAGCTTTGACAATGTACAAGAAAGGGGTCAGGCACATCAAGCAGCTAATTGATTCTGATGGCAAGTTTGTTTTATTCTTGACAGCTAAGAGAAGGTTCAGATTAGGCTGCAATTTCAGACTTGCTTGGAATGAACTATGTACATACACATTCAGTCTGCAGATTCCACCTAATACCAATTTGTGGGAAAGGTTCAGAGACTGGCAGCTTCCAGGGGAGGCAGTTTCTTGGTGGAAGTCCACAACCTCACAGTTTTATCAGGTTCTCTTGGCACAACAGAATATATCAGAAAGATGCAATAAATTGTGGAGAATGCATAGATCTCAGGATTGGTGGATTGCCAGATTATCATCAATACGGAGCTTACCCTGTTCACATAAGCACAAAGTGTTTGTTTGGAGACTCTTAGCAGGTGCCCTGCCTACTGGGGAGTTACTTCACAAGAAAAACATTGGCAATGGGAAATGTGCCCTCTGTGGGAAAATGGAAAACATTAAACATGTATTTTGGTACTGTAAACCAGTCAAAGAATGGTGGCAATGGATTTTGTCTCACATTCAACAGTGTATGCCTGTTAAAATTACACAGTTTTCAGTAACCTTTGGTTTATGCCCTATGCCTACTGTTGCATTGCAGTTCTGTATGCAGTCAATAAGGATGTGGTTCTTATTCTATATCTGGAATGCTAGAAACTTTTGGTGCTTTGAAAAAGTTCAGCTTTGCAAGGTAACTGTTCCATGGAACATTATTAGAATTAAAGTGATGGAAGATTGTTACAGCATCACAAATGATCAGCTTAAAGCAGATTGTATGAGGATCATGACTCACCTATAACCCATGAGTCAGAGATGATAATGTAAATAGTAGAGTACATATTTCAAAAAAGAGAGAGAGAGAGAGAGAGAGAGAGAGAGAGAGAGAGAGGACATAGTATTGGGTCCCAAATACCCTCTGTAGGGCCCCCACCACGGATGGTGTATTTGCTTTATTAGAATGATGTAAATCTGAAAGAAAATACAGAAATCCTTGACCTTTCTTGGCCGAAAAATCCCTGCTCTTGTCCTGCAGTCCTTCACCCCTTTGCTTAGCACCTTCTTGGCCTGTCTAGCCTCTTTATGCTTGAGCTCTTGGTGAGAAATGAGATGAAAAGATGGAATTGTGGGCTCTCCCTTTTATAGTACTCCTACTACAGTAGTCGGCTAGCATAAATCCAGTTGGCCAGCATTTAATGCTCCCACGACTAAAATTCCAGCATAAAATGCTGAAAAAATCACATTAAATGCTACATTTTTTCCTAACAAGTTGGGCATGATGCACCTACTTCTGATTGGCTGGACAGGGCCTTTGCAAACCTCATGAGGGCTGGGCAGCCTGTATGGGTGCCCCATACCTGCCCTACAGCCATGAAAATGCTCTATTCTCCTGAAATTTACCTTTAGCTTGCCCACACAAAGACGCAGGGTAGCCCTATGGGCTGGCCCCTTGTTCTAAACACTAACTACTCAGTGATCTGGCATCCCGTACCATACCAGATACACAGAATCACTGACATCATTCCAGAGGGAGACTCACAGTGTGGACTGGCACTGTTTCATGTGTAGGACAGTGCACACCTGACCTTAGACTACTGTGCAGGACAATGCACACCCGACTTCGGACAACTGAGATGGATCCCTGGCTGACTCGTCCCGAACTGGGCTCACATGGGACCAGTTCACCATCCCAGGTCCTGCACGCTCTGTACAGAAATGTCTACGTGGCATCCAAGTGCGAGATGCACGTGACATCCCCTTCTGCTTAACTTGACGGAAGCTGCATAGCCTCCAAATAATCCATCAATAACACCGGATAGTCTTTAAAAAACTCTGTCGAGCCATACCGCTTCATGGGTCCCTCGGTCCTGAAACTTCGTGAGGAACTGTCATAGTCTTCTGCTTGAGCCATGCTTGAAACGGTGCAGAAGGATCTATTTTGGAACCATAACTTCTGCTTTATCAACAATATATGGTTCCGCTTCGTCTTTGACCTCTGATGGGATTGGACCTGCATATGGCTTTAACTAACTAACATGAAATACATCGTGCATAGTCCAACTCAGAGGTAGCTTTAACTGCATAGACACCTCATTAATCTTTTTCCTGATGTGAAAAGGTCTGAAGCTCCTGAAAGACAACTTTGGGCATCGCTTGCCCATGTGTTTTAATCTTTGCTTCATAATCCGAAGATAAACCCAATCCCCTTCCGAAAACTTCATATCCCTTCGGTCTTTATTGGCCTGTCGAGTGTAGGCCTCTTGCGCTTTAGCCAATCTGTCTTTTACTGACTCTAAAATCTCCTGGTAAGACTCCGTCACTCTGTTAGCTTCAGTAGTGAAGACGAGGTCGTGGGGTCAACAATGACTGGAAAGGTCTTCCAAATGCTGCCTCATATGGAGTCCTGCCACCAATAGTTGAAGAAAAAGAATCATTCAAAATAGCTTGAAATAAAGGCAAATATGATTCCCACTTACCTTGCTGATTGTGGACATAACACTTCAGCACATCAAAGTCCAACTGGTTGTATATCTCTGTCTGGCCGTCCGTCTGTGTGGGTGGAATGCACTGGAAAAATTTAACTTAGTACCAAAGTTATCAAACAATGCCCTCCAAAAATGACTGGTAAACTTGGCATCTCGGTCTGACACTATGGTTCTAGGAATCCCACCAATCGGATACCAATGCCGAATGAAGCTCTGGGCAACATCCTCTCGACGGTCACATTGGCCTTGCAAGGAATAAGCATAACAAATTTGCTAAATCTATCAACAATAGTTAAGCACTGCGTATTACGCGTACTCGGACTGGGAGGTAGATTTGTGTGACAAAGTCCATGGAAATGTCTTGGAAAGGACCCTTAGGAATTGGCAAGGGCTGTAACAACCCTATCTTCTTTCCACGAGGAGCTTTCACCATTTGACAAATATCACAGCGTTGTACATATGTAAACACATCACGCCTCATCTTTGGCCAATAGTATTGCCATTCCAATTTCTCCAGAGTCCAATTCATGCCCCTATGACCACCTATAATGGCGTCATGGGCATCATGGAGAAGAGCTGCCCTGAACGACTTCATGACACACAGCCGACCTTTGTAGAAAAGCCAACCATCGCGTATCAGAAAGTGGCATGGTCATGTGGCATCCAATGCCTGTTCCCAACTGTGTACCGAATTCCCCGAAATCCGTGTACGTGTGCTTCATGTCATCTAGTCCTATACCAACAAGATCAAGTCTAGTGGTCTGAATCGTAGTCACCTGTCCCTTCTTGCTCAAAGCATCGACCACCCACTGGATTGGCCTTTCTTGGAAGGTACTCAATCATACCACCAAATTGCTGGAATATCTGACTCCAGCGGTGTTGTCGATCACTCCACTGTACACTTGGCATTGTCTGAATCCAACGTAATAATGCCTGATGGTTAGTGCGAACCTCAAAGTCACGGCCATACAAAAAATGTTTCCAATGTTTCAAGGTCTGTATAACTGCTAGGAGTTCATGATCATAGACTGAGTAGTTTCTCTCTGCGGGCAGTAACTTACGCGACATGAAAGTTACTCGATGACCATTCTGTTGCAATACACCTCCAATTGCCAGATGTTACTTGCATCAGTGATCACCTGAAATGGTTCATCCCACGAGGTAAGTGCTAAACAAGCCGCTTCGATAAAGCCACCTTGAGGTACTAGAATGCCTCCAATGCTCGTGGAGTCATTCGAATCTTTTGTCTTCTTGTCTTCATACCCTTTAGCAAATCGGTGAGATTCGTTCAGAGATCAAAAAACTTGTCTATGTGGGTGGAGTATGCCTGGCATATACCCACAAAAGATCTAATGTCATAGGCTGTCTAAGGTACTTCCCAGTTGACAATCTCGGCCACTTTAGCCTGATCAAGTCGAATGCCTTCAGCACTAATTATGTATCCCAAATAATGCACTTGGAATAGATAAAATTCTGACTTCTTTTCATTGACGTAGAGCTCGTTGCTTTCGAGCAACCTAAGGACTTTCTCCACATCAACGTCATGCTGCAGCCGAAAATACCAATATGTTGTCCAGAAATATGCACACACTTTCCAATCAAATCTCGAAAAACACGCATCATCATGCGGTTAAATGTAGCTGGGGCGTTCGTCAAACCAAATGGCATGACCACAAATTCATAGTGGGCCCGTTTCGTAGTATACGGAAGGCTGTCTGGGGATGTCCCCCTCCATAATCCGCACACCTGGTGATACCCACTCTTTAAATCAAGTTTTGAGAACACCTTTGCTCCATTTAGCCTCTTGAGAATATAGTCAATTCGAGGCATCGGGAATCTGCTCTTGATAGTTAGCTTATTGAGTGCACGACGATAATCGACACACAAACGACGGGAAGACCCATCTTTCTTCTTGACAAATAAGATCAGTGCTGCAAATGGCGACACGCTGGGGCGAATGAAGCCAGATTGCAACAATTCTTGAAGTTGGCGGTCCAACTCCGATTGCATTGCCTTGGAAAGGCGATACGAAAACTTGCTAGAGGGTTCCGAGCCTAGGAGGAGGTCAATCTTGTGGTCCTCTGGTCTAGACGGGGGGAGGTGGGGAGGGAGGCTGTCTCGAAGAAAAATCTTCTGGAACTTTTCATGGAGAACCGAGTATTTCTCGGAAGCACTGGCCACCGTCTGGGCTGTCTGGATGTAAATCATCGCACACTGTGCGGCTTTCCTGACTGCTGGCTTAGCCTGCAAGTGGCTTATGAGCGAAAAGTTCGAAATTCCTGGCTCACACTTAATGGTCACCGGGGCGTTTGACACATTCCGATTGATCTGGAACGTGTGCTTGTCCCACTTGACATCAGGAAGAAACTTGTGAAACCACTGAATACCCAAAATTATGTCTGCTCCTACAAGAGGGACAACCATAAAATCATGCACAAACTCTATGCCCTGAATAACTAACTTAGCACCTAGAGCTTCATACTTGACGCTCGTTGTCATGCCTGTGCTAAAACCCTCAACCTATTTGTCCACCGAAGTCAGATTGAAACGGGCACGCCTAGCAACTTGTTCCGTGACCACATCCTCCGTGCTGCCCGCTGTCAAACAGGACAACGACTCTTTGGCCACCTATGTAGCCAAAGGAGTTGAGCAATTCGTTACGCTCATATTGCTGGTCATGAGCGCCCTTCTGCTTATCATCGAGGTCCCGGCTAATAATTGCTCCAACTGAAGTACCAGGGTTTGAAGAACTAGGGGTAGCCGCTGGGGTCTGTGTGGGAGCTGAGCTCACCACACGAAAGTTATGGAGGCGGCGGCGCGGCGGGATTTAGAGGCTTCTTCAGACAATCCCGAGAAGTATGTCCTTTTGTATGACAAATGAAACATCTACCCTCTTTCTTGTATTGAGAAAGCTCCTCAGCACTCAACTTGCCACCTGTCTTGCTTGCCTCCGCTTTCTGGTCTGGAGTAAGCTCAGATGCATTGTTCGAGTTCTTGGAGCCAGAGGCTCCTAGGCTCCTTCTTCTTGGGGAAGACCTCGTCTGGTTCTGGCCTTTACCCCCCGAGGCGGTAGTCCTGTGGTGAGAAGCCGGTTGAGAAGTCTTGGGCTTGCCACCATTATGTTTCATTTCTGCACTCTGCGTAAGTGAGAGTGTGTCTTCAAAGGTGGCTGGCCTAAACATATGCACCTCCCATTGGATTTGCGTGTCTTGGTCATACAAAAAGTGCCCTTTCTTGTCCATATCAGATAAGCCTAATTGTAGACATAAAGTCAAAATTCTATTGGCAAACTGAAGGACCGGTTGTGCGTTCTGACGCGCTCCCTTGAACTCGTCTTCGAGTCACTCAAGGTAGTGGGGTGGTAGAAACCGCTGCTTAAGGTCGCGGACAAACTTGTCCCACATAAGCTGCCATACTAAATCTAGTGTGGGCATGAGCCCACTAAGTCCACCAAGGAATGGCCTCCAACTGGCTAAGATCACTCTGTCAGTATTATTTATTTTTCTAACTGCGGCAAAGTAAGCTTGAAACTGATGCAACCATGAATAAAGAGTTGTGGGGTCGAGTTTACCATTATACTTACTGAAGTTCATTTTCTCGAGAAAACTATTCGAGGGCACCGCCAGTGTCAATTTGGCATCCAAAGCTTTGAGGTAACGCTCATGTTTTCCACGCGTCGCATGGCTTTGTCTTCTCGTTGTCGGATCTCCAATGCACGCATCTGCAACTCAAGCAAAGAGCTCGGTTGCGGCTGTGACCCCGCGAGAGGGTTCCTGTGTCGAGGATCTGGAATTTGGGATACAGAAGGAGAGGGAGGAGGAGATGAAAAACGCGACACTAGAAAACGGGTACGCTCTTCTAGAGCCAAGATCTGCGCCTTCTGCTCATCCAACTTGGTTGTCTGTTTTGCGATTGCTTGAATCATCTGCTGGAACATGTCTGTAACACTCAAGCATGTGCCCTAGTTGGGCTGCCTGGTGCACTCTGGTCCCATGGTTCTTGGTCTCTCTCATCGTCGAAGCTCGCCATAGCAGGAAATGCACTTCCTTTCCGGAACGCAATCTGACCATCCACTATCTGTGTGGGAGATGTCCGGAGGCTTCTGGAGGCTGAAAACCAACCGTCCTTCGAGGGACAGGAGTCACTCTGAAAGGGGTAGTCCACCGGTGTCTAAAAACCAACCACACGAACGAGAAAAAAATTCTAGTTCCTTGCTAAATCTTTGCACTTGAAGTAGGCTCTGATACCACTGTAACGTGCAGAAGCTTCGGAGAAGAATCGTAACTTCAATGCTCAGAAATCAGCACTCTTTTCACGACAGAATTAACGCATAAACTGAATGAAGATGCACAGAAAATAGAGAGATAGAGAGATGGAGAGGACACAGTATTGGGTTGCAAATACCCTCTGTAGGGCCCTCACCACGGATGGTGTATTTGCTTTATTAGAATGATGTAAATCTAAAAGAAAATACAGAAATCCTTGACCTTTCTTGGCTGGAAAATCCCTGCCCTTGACCTGCAGTCCTTCACCCCTTTGCTTAGCACCTTCTTGGCTTGTCTAGCCTCTTTATGCTTGAGCTCTTGGTGAGAAATGAGATGAAAAGATGGGATTGTGGGCTCTCCCTTTTATAGTACTCCTACTACAGCACTTGGCCAGCATAAATCTAGTAGACCAACATTTAATGCTCCCACGACTGAAATTCCAGCATAAAATGCTGAAAAAATCACATTAAATGCTGCATTTTTTTTTCCTAACAAGCTGGGCATGATGCACTTGCTTTTGATTGGTTGGACAGGACCTTTGCAAACCTCATAAGGGTTGGGCAGCCTGAATGGGCTACCCCATACCTGCCCTACTGCCATGAAAATGCTGTATTCTCCTGAAATTTACCTTTAGCTTGCCCTAGGGCTGTCCTACAGCCCCTCCATGGTTGGTGGGTTCAGCCAGGGCTTTCCTGGCCCTCATGGGGGTGGTTTCACACCATCCCCATGCCCACACAAAGACCCGGGGTAGCCCTATGGGCTGGCCCCTTGTTCTAAACATTAACTACTTATAGTGATTTGGCATCCGATACCATACCAGATACACAGAATCACTGACATCATTCCAGAGGGAGACTCACAACGCGGATTGGCACTGCTTCATGTGCAAGACAGTGCACACCTAACCTTAGACTACTGTGCCGGACAATGCACACCTGACTTTGGACAACTGAGATTGGATCCTTGGCGGACTCGTCCGTACGCTCACATGGGACCAGTTCACCATCCCAGGCCCTGCACTTTCTGTACACAAATGTCTACGTGGCATCCAAGTGCGGGATGCACGTGACATTATCCACTTATATACGTATTTACATTCATGTTTCTCATTACAAGTTCTTGGGGGGTTGGTGTAGCCCACGAGAGAGAGAGAGAGAGAGAGAGAGAGAGAGAGAGAGAGAGAGAGAGAGAGAGAGAGTTGGTTTGTTTTGAAAAAGATTGTTTTCTACATATCTCTGTCTATTCATGGTGCTGGGAATGCAAGAAATTTTGGTGGGGGAGAGGCAGGGGGTGTCAATGGATAAGGGAAAAATGGGTGTGGGAAAAGCAAAAAGCTAAGGTTTGGGGGGAGAGGCGCATGCAAATAACAAGTATTGAAAGAGGGACATGAATAGAAAATACTAAAAAAGAAGATCTCTATACAACTTTTTTGGGGATCAATAGTATATATTTATATAAAAGTGCTAAAAATATATTTATATATTTATATATTTATATAAAAGTATAAAAATACATTGTTACCAGACATACACACATATACACACACACATATACATACACACATTATTCATAATGGTAGCATGATCCTTTCTATGAGATCATTGAGACATTCTGTTTACTCCATTGATTAGGGGGAATCCTTATGAGGTTATATTTAAAAAATAGATTTGGTGTAAGCTTAGGAGTTTATTTTTAATTTTAAGTTTCATTAGATGGCTACTTCCCGTTAGAGATGAGTCACGCCACTTCTTACTATATATAAAAGAGGCCACATCTTTTTCCATGTGTTTATGTATGCCAAGTTTGATGTTTTGTTCAAAGAAAACGAAGTGATTGAGGATCTCCCTTCGTGGATATATATGCAAAGCATGGTGTCTTGATGTATATACAAGCATGCCAATTTTGATGCTTTTTTCAAAGTTATCCCTAACTACCAAAATGGTCTTCAAATTTAAGGCCTACTCTATGGTATCCAAACCTCTCCGGTGAGGAGGATGGGTTGGCGAACAAAAGTATCTTGCAAAAACCCAAGACAAAAGTACAAATAGACTTGTCTCTTTGATGGACAAAAGAGAGAAATCTCTTTAGACCTTTGGGTAAAGAAGTCAAGGGTTTTAACCCTTGGATATAAGGGTTTTAAAAGGTTAGCTTAGCGCAACGCTCATTTTTTATTTTTTTTGGGTAGGTTTTTTGATGTTTGTTTTGTAGGTTTTTAATATTAATGAAATAAGAAAAAGGAAAAAAAGTTGGCTAAGGCCGACGCCGCGCGGCCAAGTGAATGCCATATTGTAGGGCACCCAAGCGCTGCGGTAGGGCAAAGGGCCTTTTCACGGGTACAAGCGCTGGGCACCCTTGCCCATCTGCCCAAGAGCACCAATACTAGAACATTTTAAGAAAGATTTATTTTTAGGAAAATAAAATAAAATAATAATACAAATAAAGTATGCTGAGCACTAAAACGAATTATAAATAGAGAAGAGCGCAAATCTTCATTAGCCTAAGGTTTAGTGGGGTAAAAATCTAAAGTGCACTGTTCGATGGTAAAGTGCAAAACTTGAGGTCTAATTTTTGGGATATAAATTAAACAGATAAGCATAGCGACTAATAGATAACTCTAACATAACTCTAATAGTGCATAAATGAGAAAGTTTACTTATGTATGAGTGGATGCATATGGAAGTGGTTGGATGCATGAAAATTGAGAGGAAGCATGAAGTCTAAGGTTGAGTTGCATAAATATTGTAGGATACCAATCTTGAGTTAACTAGGGGAGCTTGTGGAGGGGTGAGCTGTCATTTTTAAGAATATAGAGACTCCCTTTCTTATGAGAAATCTATAATTTTTTCTCTTTAGAAGGGAGAGTCTTTTTATATAGAATTCAGTACTGCACATACTCTTTAGTCATATGATTACAATACCTAGGCTTCAGGTACTCATTTAGGCTCAAAAAGGTGACAATTGGGACTTGTACAAGCTCTTGGGATCATCTAAAAATTTCATGGGAAGCATCTAAAATTGTTAGGCTTGGAAATTAGATTCTCTTTTAGGAGAAATTAAGATGTAAAATACAAGGAAAGGTTAGAATTCTAGAGAGAGTATACTCAAGAAATGATTTTTTATATGCCTTAGATGTGCATGCATGGTGAATTGGGATCAATAATAGTCTAAAAACTTACGATTAATTTCAAAAGAATAAAGGTAAATTTATGGAAAGTGGGATAATTTTAGTGAGTTAGGTTGAATTTAGATAACCATTACAAAAGAACATATTTTTTGAGAGAGAGAAAGTCTTATTTACTCCAAAAAATTTAAGGCATTGGAAACACATTATCTACCCCAAGAAGTGCAAAGCCATACCCAAATTTTAGAAAAGAAAAGACAAAGTAAGACTCATGGAAGCTTAGTACAAATCCACAAATTTATATCTTTAGAAAGTTGTGAAGGAAAAAGACGTGTGTATTGATAAGCACAATTTAAATATGCTTTAGTGATAGGCTATAATCACAGAATATAAATTAGAAGGTTAAGACCAAATATAGAAGAATTACAAATTAGAAGTCTTCGGATTAAAGAGATAAATCCTTATTCTTATTGTCAAGTTGCAAATAAGAGAGGATAAGCCCTTAAATTAGATGAAAAGTTTAAATAAAAATTGGGTAATATAACTTGAGATTTTTGAGGATCCTAACCTTATGTGCATAGAAGTGTACTAAAGAAAGATTAAATGACTCTTAAAGTTATCAACATCAAGATAATGAAATCTAGATAAGAGAAATAAGTAGTTGACCTTTGAAAGACCCCCATGTTGAGAAAAGTGGTGCCAAAGCGTAGCACTAGCAAATTTCCACAAAATGGATAGATCAGAGGTCCTCCATTACCTTAAGGTTTTGGGGTTTGCATGGTTAGACCAATTTGTGGATACCTCCAGCTAAGCGTGCATTGGCATGAACACAACTGGGATGGGTGACCTCTCGTCGTCGCGACTTGGCTCTCCACCCAATTTTCAACATGGTATCTGAGCCATGAACCTCTCAGATAGACAAGTTGAGCCTTTGAGCGAAGAAAACATAGACAAACTCAATCTCTGAGCTAAGAAAAAGTGGATAAGTTGGCACCAAGGGGGAGTGTTGAGAAAAGTTGTGCCGAAGCATAGCACTGAGATTTCCACAAAATGGATAGATCGGAGCTCCTCACCACCTTAAGATTTTGGGGTCTGTATGGCTAGACCAATTTATGGAAATCTCTAGCTAAGTGTGCATTGGTGTGGCGGGAACATAACTCGCATATGGGTGACCTTCCAAGACTTGGCCCCCCACCCAATATAAAGCTAATACATCAGAGTTGTGTTCACGCCCATCCTCCACAGGTCCCCCACCCAACTCGGATGGGTGACCTATAAAGAACTCTACTCTAAAGCTAAAATGAATGACCTTTTGAGACTGAAGAGTTGTAATCTCCTAGAAGAGTATGGATATGACTCCAAGGAGTTAGAAAAGGAATGTCTTGAACCTTGCTAGGATATATGTGGCTGGAGGAATTCGTCTTGCTCGAAGTTTTGATAGGAGAGTTGTGATGCCAACTTTCGATGATTTACACTATTTCATATATAAATATGATGCATGTCACTTGAATCATAGGTCTTGGAATTACCATTTAGATGTTGTAATCATGTGATGCATATGTGTTGTTTATTTGTGGAAGCTTATGAAGATACCATATAGGCTTATGGATTGCTGTGTGGATATCATCCATGGGGTGCATCACACAAAGATGATCGTTCGAGACCTCGACTCCTCTTGGCTGAATGTGTATGTGCTCCTAGGTTGATTGGTGTAATGGACAAGGAAGGGACTCAGGAGTGAAACGGGTAGGGTAGTGCTTTGTGTGGCTAAGTATGCATACTGGTACTAGACATACTTGGCTCCTAGAGTGTTCATGCTTCTAGAATAGGTGATGCCTAGTAGAAGCGGCTACTAGAATTATGGCATGTGTTGAGGTGAATGTGAGACATGCGGGATTCTCTGGTCTCATATCACAGTGGTCCAAGTGATCAAGTGGTCTTAGGATTCACGGTCGTAGTGCAAGGAGATATATGTTGATGATTTGACATTGATGTGTTACGTTGTGATATGTGATTGGACATATGGAATTATGCATAATATGGATCTTATGATGTTATGTTTTCAAAGAAGTGTGTGTGTGAACTTGTTTAAGTAATGTGTGAGTAAAATGGCAATTTCAATTATGGGTGCATGAGTTCACACCATCTTTATAGACCCAGTGGTTGGACAGAAGGCTAGATGCATGGGATTGTACACGGCTAGGATAAGCCTATGGATTTGGTTTAAGATGCAAAGAAAGATGTGTAGCATAGGTAGGGTTGAGAATTCCATACACACACACACACGCACGCATGGTGTTAAGAATTTCCAGACTTGTGATGATGCCATTAATATTATGCTACTAGAACTGTTGGTGCTAGACTCATAAGGACAGGTATAGCTTTTCCATGTGAGGCTGATCTGGTCCAACCATCACCTTGTGAAGGATATCATTGTCTTGCATGCTTTACCTTTTAGTTTACAGTCAACCTTTCTTTTACTAATGGGATTTCCAATGGGCCCAAGAATGAGCTGAGATACACATTTCCTGTGCTTGCAATCGTGAGGTGCTACTCATGCCTAGATGATCAATGGCAAGCTTGCCTGCAAAACTTAGAGCGATAGATTCATGAGTAATCATCGGCCGAAGCTAATGGGGGTAAAGTCATGCTGGTGGTGGGTGCTGGGAAATTCCTGTGGAATGGATGGTGTAGAGGAGATGGAGATGGTTGGTTGAGGGGGACACTCAGAGACAGCAGCTCCACCTTCAAGGTACTTCACCACCTCACTCATGCAGGGCCTGCTTGCAGGGTGATGCTGGATGCACCACAGAGCTACAAAAGCAGCCGTCCTAATTTGGTGCCACTGCAGCTTTTGAGCCTCGTCTGCATCAGAAGTACTTTTTGCTATGCCCAGCCTGGCGTCTAGGATGGACTCGAGATCTCCCCGCATAGCTGCCTTGAAGGCCATTGCTGGGAAGGAGGAGCCACTGGCTGTGACATTGCGCTGAAAATTCCGCTGCCCACCACTAATCAGCTGCAGGAGGACCATCCCATAGCTGTACACATCGAATTTTGTGCTCAGTTGGCTCTCCCCTCCCATCCAAAACTCGGGCGCCATGTAGCCGGGTGTTCCTTTTGCTAATGTGACCACCTTGCTCTCATCTCTGCCCATTAGCCTTGCCAGCCCAAAATCTGCAATCTTTGGGCACATCTCTCCATCCAAGAGGATGTTTTGCGGCTTGATATCACAATGTACTGTGCAATGCCTGCACTCCTCGTGCAAGTAGCTCAACCCCCTTGCTATCCCCAAGGCTATTGCATACCTCTGCCCCCAATCCAGCACCCGCTTCTGATCTTTCCCTTGCTTATCAAAGAGCCACCTATCCAGAGATCCATTCTCTACGTACTCGTACACCAGCATCTCATGATCCTCTTTCATGCAGAAGCCCAGCAGCCTCACCACGTTTATATGATGAATCCTTCCTATGGTAATGACTTCGTTCAGAAACTGCTGCTTGCTGTGCTTGGACCTCACCTCCAGCACTTTCACTGCAATTTGCAAGTCTAAACCTCCATGGCTGCTAGCTCGAGGTAATGTTCCTTTGTAAACCACACCAAATCCCCCTTCACCCACAAGACTGCTGAAAGACTTTGTCGCAGATGCCATGGAGCTGTAAGAGTACTCAATCGGCCGCTCAATGAGCCCCTCTAAGTCCATGGTATATAGTGAAAGGTTGGGCCCATATCTGGATGTTTGCAGCTTCCTTAAAGTTTTCTTCAAGACACTTATTGCAAGAGGAATTATTGCTTTGATGAAACTGAAGAATCCAATTCTGATCCCTTTTCCGATCATGCC
Source organism: Cibotium barometz (assembly GCF_041138505.1). Classification (NCBI taxonomy): domain Eukaryota; kingdom Viridiplantae; phylum Streptophyta; class Polypodiopsida; order Cyatheales; family Cibotiaceae; genus Cibotium; species Cibotium barometz. Next base: position 19,540,225 of record NC_141051.1, read on the forward strand.
GCCACAGTACCTAGCCACAAGGGCGAACCCAAAACCGAGTACCACTAGGCTCACTTCAATAGCAATTTTGGCACCACGATTGCAGTGAAGTAATCCTCCATGACAGCCTGTGTCTACCAAGGAAAACAAAAAATGCATGTTATGGTAGTATGCTTGGCCTAAACGTCCCTTCTCTACAGCAGCATTTGAAACTATTTTGAAGGGTCTATGGGAAGCTGCTTTTATTAGTGTTATATGTACAAGGGAGTATATATTGATTTAACAAGAATGAAAAAAAGGGGCAAACAAGTTACCGTCATAGGGTCGGATGTCACGGGTCCAATAGAGTTCAGTTGAGCCTGTGGTCCATTGATTGATTCCAAACACAGACATAGTGGCGATTCCAAAAGTGAAGTGTGAGCAGGACAAGCTATCCAGGACATGCTCCAGCATGAGCTCCTTTTCGGATATTGGAGGTACCCATTGGATGCAAGGAGTTTTTGCCAGGCTTGTGCATAACCCTTTGTAAGGCCGGCAACCACCGAAGCTTTCCGATTCCAAAGTATCATAGCGAAATTGCTCTACCACATTGGAAGCATGGTTTGTACAGTTGAAGAGAAGGTAGGTGTTGTCTGAGGAGAACGACAATGCGGAGTTGTCTGCAAAGCTGGTGAGGTTAATGGAGGAGGGGATGTTGTATTGGGAGAGGTTTTTAGAAGAGAATGGAGGAGCACAAATGGCCATGTCAATCGTAAAGTTGAATTGACGACTCTGTAAACCCGTTGTAGTACCCATAACTGATGACAGAGGTCACCGCAGGAGGGCTGACGACCCCATGAGCAGCAACGGAGAAGGAGTCCCAGTAAGCCTGCGAAGAGGAGGAGTTACAATTGGAGAGGACATAGCTGGGAGAGGCAGCACAAGATGCAGAGCCCCAGAAGGGATATGTTATGTTGCCCAAATTGGCGCACTCCATGAAAGAGGAGCTGCTGCAAGAGGTGGAGTTTGCATCATGGGTAACAAGTGCCGCGCCATTACTAGAAGCACACGAGACCTGCAAAAAGAGAAATTGAATGCAGCAGTATAAAGGGAGGGAAGAATCGATCACACACAAGAAGAGCTTGCTGCTCGCCATGTCTAGACCAGAAGATGACCTCCCTTTCGCGTCTATGGACCAAAGATATGATCACTTGGGCACGCTAAGAATTTCTCCAAATAATAATAAAGAAAATACTGCTTCCGCGAAGAAGCGGAAGGTTGATTATTCTGCCCTTGAGATTTGACAATTTTGTCAACGTTTGAAAATAATAATTGTCTCGACAACAATAATAATAATTGTCTCGACAACAATAATTGTC
>NC_141051.1:19546561-19556561 GCF_041138505.1 Cibotium barometz
ACTTTTTATTCTCCGTCTCTTACTCTCTTTCTCTCTCTTTTCGCCTCTCTCTCTCTCTCTCTCTCTCTCTCTCTCTCAAGCACACACATAGATGTAGATGTATGCACACGCGCGCACACACACACACACACACACTCTCTCTCTCTCTCTCTCACACACACACACTCTCTCTCTCTCTCTCTCACACACACACACATACATACATACATGTAAACACCTGCACATGCACTAGTGCAAACACGCTCTCTCTCCTCGCACACAAACTATCTCACACATAGAAATTGTTTGTTTGTCTCTCTCTCTCTCTCTCTCTCTTCCTCACTCACGCACAAACACTCTTTGTCTCTTCACATACACACTTTCTCTCACATAGAAACTCTCTCTCTCTCTTACACACATGTATACGCACAATCTCTCTTACACACATGTATACACACGCATGCATATACACACAATCTCTATCTCTCTCTCTCTCTCTCTCTCTCTCTCTCACACACACACACACACACACACACACACACACACACACACACACACACAATTTTAATTAATTAAATTTTGATGGTGGGGATGCATGGTAGGGTATGCTCACTCTCAAATAAATGTATCTTAAATGTCATGTCTCTCTCTTTTCTCTCTCTCTCTCTCTCTCTCTCACACACACACACACATGCACATACATATGCACATGTACACCCTCTCTCTCTTGCATACATACGCACACACTCTTAAATGTTGAAGCTCTCTCTCTCTCTCTCTCACACACACACACACACACACACACACACACACAAACACACATGTACACACTTGCACATGCACTAATGCAAACATATACTCTTTCCCCCCCCCCCCCCCCCCCCCCTTCTCTTCTCTTCTCCTTTTTAAGAGTTCTCCCTCTCCTTTCTTCACGTAAAGGCTAGATTTATAGGGTGGGCATCCTTAATTTATCTTGTATAGATATAGACGCGTGTGCACATATATATGCATGTGTGTGAGAGTGCGTGCATGTACACGTGCAAGTGTGTATGCATGTGCGTCTATGTATACATATGTGTGCATGTGTACTTGTGTATGTGAGTGTTTGTATGTGTGTATATGTTTGTGTTTATGTGTGTGCATATGCATCTATGTGTATATTCAAGCTTGAGCGTATGTGTGTGTGTGTGTGTGTGTGTGTAAGTGTATCTCTCTCTGTCTATGCATGTGTGTCCATGCATGCGTGTGTGTGTGTTTGTGTAGCTGAGTGTAAATGTGCATGTATGCTTATAAAAACATGTAACTCTATGCATATGTTTGTGTTGGTGAGTGTATGTGTATACATGTGTGTACATGTGAGCGAGCGTGTGTACATCTGAGCGAGTGTGTACGTCTAAGTGTGTGTGCATGTACTATGTGGTGTGCATGTCATGTGTATGCACGTGTTTATATGTACAAGTGTGTATGTGTGTGTTCATGTATGTATGTGCATTCATGTGTATGCGTGTATGCGTGTGTGTGTGTGTGTGTGTATCTCACAGAGACACGCACTCAATCTCCCATGCACGCGCATACAAACATCCTCACATACACACATACACACATATACACATGCATATGCACCGGCCCTCTCTCTCTTTCTCTCTCTCTCTCTCACACACCTCTCTCGCTCTCACACTCACGCATACACATGCACATGCACTCTCTCTTCTCACACCCCCTCACACACACATAGAAACTCTCTCTCTCTCTCTCTCTCTCTCTCTCTCTCCACACACACACACACACACACACACACTTGGATGATTATCTGTGTGACTGTGTGTGTACACACACATAGAAACTCTCTCTCTCTCTCTCTCTCTCTCTCTCCACACACACACACACACACATACTTGGATGATTATCTGTGTGACTGTGTGTGTACATACACATGTGTCTGTGATCATGTAATGTCGACTTCATGCATGCATGCAAGTGTATTGATCGTGCGCATGTGCTAGTGTGTATGTGCACCTCATGTGCACGTGTATGTGTGTGTATGGTGTATGTATATGTTTATGTGTGTCCATGTGTGTGTGTGCATGTATGTGTCTGCAATCATGTGAATGTGTCCGTGTGTGCATCTTTGTGTCTATGTGTGTGTGTGTGTGTGTCCGTGTGTGCATCTTTGTGTCTATGTGTGTGTGCAAGTACACGTGCCAATGTGTATGCATGTGTATCTATGTATACATGTGTGCATGTGTGGGTGTGCACATCCATGTGTGTACATGTGTACTTATGTACGTGAGTGTGTGTATGTGTGTATATGTATATGCTTATGTGCGTGCGTGCATATGCATATATATGTGTGTGCAAGCTTGGGTGTGTGTGTGTGTCTTTATGTGTGTCCATGTATACTTGTACGTTCATGTGTGCATGTATGCATATGTGTGTGTGTGTGTCTCTCTCTCTCAGAGACATAATCTCCGACACACGTACACAAATATCCTGTCTCTTCTCACATGCACACACATACACATGTAATATACCCTCTCTCTCTCACGCGCATACACACACACACGCCTCTCTTTCTCTAATGCATACACATACACATGTACTCTCTCTTCTCATACCCCCTCACATATGCCTAGAAACACACACACACACACACACACACACACACACACATACTTGCATGCATATGTGATTGTGGAATGTCGACTTCATGCACACATGAATTGTGCAAGTGTCTTAATTGTACATATGTGCTAGTGTGCATATGGTGTGATTGTGTGTACGTGGTGTCTATGCTTGTGTTTGTGTGTGTATCCATGTGTGAGTGTGTGCATGTACATGTGTGTGACCATGTGAATATGTCTGTGTGTACATCTTTGTGTCTATGTGTGTGCACGTGCACGTGCATGTGTGTGTGTGCATGAAAATGTGTATGTGTTTATGTCTATGTATACATGTGTGCATTCATGTACTTATTTATGTGAGTGTATATATATGTGTGCATTCATGTACTTATTTATGTGAGTGTATATACATGTGTGCATTCATGTACTTATTTATGTGAGTGTATATATATGTGTTTATGTATGTACTTGTGTGCATGTATACGCATGTATGTGTATGTGCAAGCTTGCGTGTGTGTGCGTGTGCGTGTAAGTGTGCATATCTCTATGTGTGTGCATATGTGTCCATGTGTGTGAGTGTGTATGTGTATGTTTGTGTGCGTGTGTACGTGTATCATGTGCGTGTGTCTGTGTGTGGTGTGTGCGTGTGTGTATAGATCTATTTTTACATACATGCTTACATACCTATAGATACATAGTGTATGTATGTATTTATCTATGTATGGATAGGCATCTATATCCTCTCTCTTACACATGCATATAATATAATATTAGAAGACGTGTGTGTGTGTGTGTGTGCGTATGTGTGTATGTGGAGGAGGGGGGATTGCTTTCTAATGTATTTTATATATATATATATATATATATATATATATATATATATATATATATATATATATATATATATATATATACATGCTTACATACCTATAGATACATACATACATAATATATATATGTGAGTGTGTGTATGTACGTATATTCTTTCTCTTACACACACACATAATATAATATTAAAAGATATATATGTATGTGTATGTGGAGAGGTGGGCAATTTGCTTTCTAATGTTTATATATATATATATATATATATATATATATATATATATATATATAAAAGAAACTCATTCAATGAGCAAATGACTTGATGGTGGCAGTTAATTTTGTAAGCCCTAAGGCATCTAGGAGTGTGGGAAAGAAACCCTCAAAGGCATCTAGGATTATGTAATAGATGATTAGGTTAGATGCCTAAATTTGGGCTAGAGGTAACTTTTGTATTTATTTTACTTATAGATATACATATAAACCACACATAATAGATATGCACACACTATACACACACACACACACACACACACACACACACACACACACATACATACATACATACATACATATATATAATACACACGTGTGTGCGTGCGTGCGCGCGTGCACACATACACACACACACACATGTATACATAGACACACACATATGTGCACAAACACAAATACACACATACACATGCACAAATACACACACATGTACGCATACACACATGCACACACACACACACACACTACCCTAGGGGCTTGGGTGGGGACACACAGACACATGCACACGCACACACGTGTAACACATGCACACACCTTACCCAAGGAGTGGGGGTGCACACACACACACACACACACACATGTACACATATATATGCACACACATACGTGCATATACACCAATACGCGCGCGCGCGCGCACACACACACACACACACACACACACACACACACACACACACACACACACAAGCACTAGCCTAGGGGCAGGGGTGCGCATACACACACACACATGCATCACAGAGTACCTGAGGGACGGGGGTGCACACACACACACGCACACACACATATGTGCACATACACAAATACACATGCACACATACACGTACACACACATAAGAACCACCCTAGGGGAATGGCGCACACACACACACACACAGTTATGAGAATATGTTTTAAGTTCTCTTTAAGAATATTATTTTTTTCCTCTTGAGTAATTTGGGGACGCCTAGGTTACTCTTGCGTCATGCCGGCTAGGTTAATATCGTGGGTGACACCACTATAAATATTAATACGTGTGGTATATGACGTATGCTTGGGGCCATCTATGATTATTTCAGTTAGGTTTGTATTGGCAGGGTGATCCCTGGAAGTACATACGCCTGGTAGTCATGAGTTGGTTATGGTTTGTGCCTGTTTAATATTTGTGGGATTAATTTAATTATTAATTGGGCTTATATTTTCAGGTGAAGAAGATTACGAGGATTGATAAATAATGTCGAGGAGAATGTTTCTTATGTGCATCACATTTATTTTTACAAGCATAGCTTGTAACCTTAGCAAATGATTTTTCCATTTTGAACTTTAGGAAAGATACATTTATAATGTGGAATTTATTAAAGCCTATGGCTTTACCCTAGTCCCAATATTTGACACTCTATTTTTGTAAAAGAAGAGTGCCGTGCTCTCTAAAAAGCACATTTTGTATATTTTGGGGCTATGGCCTAATTTTGGTGGAAAGAAAGCTAATAAAGAAATACTCTTGTGTGGGGGAAGGCCACACACAAGGGGGGGAAAGATTGCACCCAGCATGGTGTTGATGGTGATGTTTTTCTTTCTCTTGTCTTATGTTTTGTTATATGCTTTAATTTTCAATTTAATTCAAGTAGTTTTAATATTTGATATATTTTATGAGTTTCGTTTTTGATTATTCTCTTCAAGAAGATTAAAGGGTCCCGTTTCACACACACACACAGAAGATTAAAGGGTCCCGTTTCACACACACACACAGAAGCAGCACCCTACGTGCAAGGGACACACACACAAATACACACACCTGTACACACATGCACACACCTTACCCGAGGGGTGGGGGTACACACACACGCACACACACAAATACACACAACTGTACACACATGCACACACCTTACCCGAGGGGTGGGGGTGCACACACACACACACACACACACACACACACACACACACACACGCACGCACGCACACATACACACACACAAGCACTACACTAGGGGCAAGGGCACGCTCACAAAAATACACACACGCACACATAATACTTGAGGGGCAGGGGTGCACACGCACACAAACTAGTACACACAAATGCGCACACACAAGCACATAGACACACACAAATACACACATATAAACACACACACAAATACACACATATACACATGTGTGCGCATGTACACACACTAATATATATACGCACACATGTGCACACACATACACACAAATACACAAACACACACATGCGTGCGTGCGTGCACACACACACACACACACTACCCTAGGGGTAGGGGGCGCGCACACACACACACACACACACACACACACACACACACACACACACACACACACACAAATATATATACACATACACAAACGTACACACACAAACACTAATACACACACACACACACTAATATATATACACACACTAAATAGCATTATATGGGTCATATAATGGATTTAGTATGAATAACACGGGTTATTCGTCATTTTCTCGTTTAATTAGACGAATTACATTTTTTTTCTTTTCTCTTTTTATGCTTTTTTCTGAAAAAAATCAGTGTTCACACTAGCACCCGGTATGAGGTGGTTGTTACCACTCTAGTTAAATGCTAATAATTGTTTAAGCTTACTATGTCCACTCAGGTCTTTATCGACCAGTTGTGTTCATTTTAAGTTCAATTTTCAGGAAGCCACTTACTGTATCCACTCTGGTCTTTACCGACCAGTTGTGTCTACTTTAAGTTATCATCACATAAAAGCCACTCTGGTCTTTACCAACTAGTTGTGTCCACTTTAAGTTATCCTCACACGAAAGCCACTTACTGTGTTCACTCTGGTCTTACCGACCAATTGTGTTCCACTTTAAGTTATCCTCACATGAAAGCCACTTACTATGTTCACTCTAGTCTTACTGACCAATTGTGTTCGTTTTAAGTTATCCTCACACAAAGCCAGTTACTGTGTCCATTCTGGTCTTTACTGACCAACTGTGTCCACTTTAAGTTTTCCTCACACAAAGCGACTTATTGTGTCCACTCTGGTCTTTATTGCCCAATTGTGTCCACTTTAAGTTCATTGTATAGGATCCCTTATCGTGTCCACTATAAGGTTAGGTATGCCCACTTTAAAATTAGGTGTGTTGACCTATAGTTTAGGTTCATGGGTCATACGTTGTGTCATGCGATTAATCGTATCTCATCTATAATTTTTAAGTTGTGTGATAAAATTACATACGTTTCTTGGAAAAAATCGTGTGATGAAATTAATGTTTGAAATTTATCATGTGATTAATTTAAATCTTTTACATTTTGTAGATCATGGCCGAGTCAATTAATAGGCCTCAACGAAAACTCTTCTCAGGGATTGTTTGCATGTATTTAATAAACATTCTTGAAAAATAAGCTTAGATCATGTTTTGATCCAAAGAGGAAAGAGCTTTTTGAGAGTATGGTATATGAAGCTAGCAGGAGGGCGTTCAAAGCACTTTACGAGACCTTGGTAATTTTTGACCAAATTGACTTGCTAACATTAGGCAAGATCCACATAGAGTGTATGCGTGCTTTAGGCTAGCTCTAGGTGGTCGTAAAGCATATGCTTGTGGAGAAGAAAAGTGCTGAGGGTTTTGCTACCCAATTAGCATTAATCACAAATTTCTACAATAGCTCTAGGTGGTCGTAAAGCATATGATTGTGGAGAAGAAAAGTGCTGAGGGTTTTGCTACCCAATTAGCATTAATCACAAATTTCTACAATAGCTACAAAGGCAAAGGAAAAGCTAAAGCCATAGTTGAAGAAGAGGAAGAGGTTGGTCATCCTACAAAAATTGCCAAAACGATTGCCATACCCAATGGTTGTTGGATAGTTCGCACCTAGAGTTCTTGCTAGCTGCCAGATTGGGTGAAGGTGCATTTGGTTCGCACCTAGAGTTCTTGCCAGCTGCCAGATTGGGTGAAGGTGCATTTGGCTTTGTGTGCGAGGTCAAACTGCATGACCTAGCCTTCCCAGATAATTCCTATGCTGCACACTGCATCACTCATGGGGAATCATTCATGTCATCGAAGATGACGGCAATGTATGAGGCCACTCGAGTGCATATCACTCATCGTGGTATCATTTCTGTAAAGGGATTAGTGCATTTTAGAGGACAGACCAACAATCATCTATTATTTTGGAATGGTGGACATCTAAAAGATGGATGAGATAACTTTGAACTGATGGATCAAGACCTATGCCAAGGGATTTCCAGGGCATGCCAGAGAATGTAGGCACAACAGGGACATTTAGAGGTCACATCCTACAAATCATTAATGGCCTTTTGGAAACCCTTAAGTACATGCATGATAAGGATCTCTTGCACAATGATCTGCATGGCAAGAATATTCTTTTTCATTTTGGTGAGAGAATAGGTAATGAAGTGGTCTTTTCACCTGAGCGTCTTGGTTAATTTAGAAAAAAGGGACTTAACAAGAATTTTCATATTGATAGGATCATGGATTGAGGTCGCCGTGGTAGGAATGTTAACCCCCCACTCTATGAGGAAGAGCTCAACCCGGATGTTCAAAAAACTCTTTTTAGATCATAGCCTGGACCTTTTAAGGGTGAAGGGGAAAACTTGGGCGAGGCTATGGAGAAGTGGATCGAAGCAATGGAAGAATACTTCGATGTCACCGGATACAACGAGAAGAGTAAAATGGCTCTTGCAAGGCTCAAGATAGTAGAAACACCTAGAGTGGCATGGAGAAACCACTGCGAGACAAACTGTTTGGATCGGAACACCCAGACATGGAATGATCTCAAGATTTACCTAAGGAAGAGATTCTGTCCTCTTGGCTTTTTGGAAACCAAGATGAATGAATTCTTAGAGTTAACCCAGGGGAGCAGAACTATTGAAGTGTATCACCAAGCGTTCGCTCTCCTCCTCAAGTACTCGCCACCGTTGGATGAAGAACAACTGATGGCTAGGTTCATTCGAGGAATGAATGAACCCTTGAATACCCTAGTGAAGAATGCCAAGCCAGTTTCTATGGCTGAAGCCAGACGTATGGCAAAGAATTTCGCCAAGGCCTTTGTTGTCAAGGTCAGTCCCATCATCTTTCAAAAGATTTCTAGCTCCGGAAGGTGATTCCAACTTTCCACTGCCTAAGAGACAACAAGGTCAATCTCAGGATATGGGAAGTTCCAGAATAGAAGAAAGGTCTTTTTCTCGGAGCTTAATCCCCTGGAATTCAACTTCAGAAGTTCCACCCTTGAGTGAAATGCTACAATTGTCAAGGATTTAGACATCGCAGTATGGATTGCCCAACTCCTTTTGGATCAAGGTTTTCGGGGCAGGGAAGTGAGGGACCAAGATTCCGGACTCCAGCTCATTCCTTCCAGAGTAATCAGGTTCCTTTTCGTCAAAATCAAGGAAATCTCAGAGATAGACCCTCTAACCAACCCTTAGCTTCAATGCAAAGTAATGCAAGACCTCCACCTCAGAATAGGGGAAGTCAAAGAGAGATGTTCCTAGATCAGCCGTCCACTTCCAAGGCAGTAATGCTGGAAGTGATTGAAGAAGAAGAAGATGGAAGATTATCCTCCAGTTTGCTTGAACCTCCCCTTATGTTCTTGTAATCATCCCCCTTTCTGAAATGGAAGAAAGATCTTGTTTTTCCCTGTTTTGGCCTAGAGAGAGAAAATGTTTAGAGAGAGATAATTCAAAATTGGGATATCTTTGGATACAAAAATCCTCCTAATGTCTAAAATGGATTTCCCTGAATCAGAAGTTAAAAATGAACTTTCCAATGTGCATTAGGAATTAATTGAAAATGGTATAAATGACCTTAGCCTAAGGTTCCAGATTTTCAAAAAATTTTAGATTATGGTCCAACTAAGATTCCAATGGGCCAATAGGATTAATCTAAGTGTTGGGATGAGATAAATCCAAAGAATAAAAGAAAATATCCAAAAATGAGTAAATGCTCACATAAGATGAAGAGTCGACTGAGTACAAGGTTTATTAGTTAAAAATTAAGAGATATTAGTAAAAAAATGAGATATTTAATGATGCATTTTTGACACCTTGGTAAGGAGAGGGAGACCTTTGAGGTAGGCACCTTTTTCATATGTGTGGTTGGGTTTTTTAATTTAAAAAAATGTGATATTTTATCTCTCCTCTTTGGAGCAAACTAGATAAAAAAGGGAGCCAAATTGGTCCAAATCTTATCCCAATTGAGTCAAATTGAAGCTTAGATTAATCCTCATTAATGAAGCTTAAAGAATGAAAAAATAATACGTAAATGCTCTTTCTGAGTTTTTATTATAAAATTCTGATAAGGTTCATTTTTCCTT